>NC_133935.1:14420836-14737658 GCF_031877795.1 Strix aluco | reverse complement strand
CACAGCCCCACTGAGAGTCTGTTCTCAGGTGACAGTCATTCCAGCAAAGGCTCATTCGCTGTGCACATGAAGTCTTTCAAAATGTCTGCACGAGGAAGACCAGGCTAAGAGAAACACTTCTCAGGAGTTCAGTTTCACACACAAGGTGTGCAATACATCACCCGAGGGTGATTTTACAAAGCAGTTTTATACGTTCACAGCGCAGCCCCTATTAACTCTATGTAAAGCTGACAGCGTGCGTCCCTTCCGCAACGTCTCAGGCTGAGTGGGCAGAGAGGAACATGACCAGGGGAGAATGAACTAGAGGTTCTAAAGTACATCCAGAGGGACAGCACGGCAAAGGCGCTGACAGAGCCTTTCCACATCACCTTCAACTGCCTTAGTTTCCAGGCTGCCCCTTCCTTTCCTGCATGCCATTACCTTATTTCCAAGCCCCTCACTAGACCTAAGATTAAAGCAAGGCTCCTAGGGACAACCTTGCTTTCTGATACAGCTGACTCATTCTCAAACCACGGGCAGGGGAGAAGTGTACCACAAAGATTCTGATGTGATGTACAGTCACTGGGAAAGGAACCAAAAGCTTGACTTCTTATGCTGCAGGAAACAGTATTTTAGAAGGTGCTCAGAAACAATTGCTTTTTAAATTTTGGCTTGTAAGACATCCACTACCAATATGAGTCTTACCATGAATATTCTTTTTGTAGAAGTTGCACAACTATCAAGGAGAGAGCTCAATCGCTCTTAGGGTTTTTTATTTTCTCCTGACGTTTTGGTTTTTCAAAGAATGACTGAAAAGATCTTTCTACATGTCTAGGAGCAACAGAAACAGCATCTCTGTCAGCACCTGCAAAGAGACTCCATTTCTTCTGTTATTGTTGGAAGTCACTTTCAAACATCAGAACTATCACCAGACAATGAAAGTTCTACCTTTAGTGTGTACTCCGAGCCAGTAAGATCCAAATGTAAATATTTTGCCACCAACATTTGCTACTGCTGAAGGGGGAAGATTCTGTGGGTAGAAGAGTTTACTTTAGAAGATAAGAAACACATTGATCTATGTGCAAGTTCAGGCAGCAGAGTTTTTCAGAAAGACTACAACACCCTCCATAAACAATGTCTTCTCACTCCCTACTGAGTCGTTAGTCTAATAGACTGCTACAGTTTTTCTGAAGTGAGTGCTTGCAACTCAAAAAAAAAAAAAAAGTAACTTAGCAGTCCTTTCATTAATTTACAGAAATTAAGACCCATTATTAATCTTCCCCACAGCAGACACATGTAAATTAACACAATCTAAGAGCTATACAAAGGGCAAGTCTAGTGTAACCATTTCAAACTAGATTGGGTGCTGTAGGCTGTTTGGGGCACCATTAGTGCCATTGACCATCTAACTCACCTTTGTTAACTGCAGCAAGTCAACTGATAGAGCCACTTCACCCATTTATTCAGTGCCCCAAAGACTTCAAGATCTTGGTCTGAAGTATCTTTTATACCTTATTTCAATGGCAGTTACTACAGCTCTACTCAAGAAGAAAAGTTAACGGTTGAACTTCAACATAAATCCTAGTAGTATGGCCTCTGAAAGAAATAAAAAGGCTTCAGCTGTTTTGATTAGAACATATAAAAAAGCGTTCCCTTGCTCTCACCAAGTTCTGAAATCCATTCGTTGACTAAGTGATTCAGATTACCAAGAACAACCAGCCTGTAAAGAAAACTCATAAGTTTGCCCTAAAAACCCAAGAGGTTAACAAATTTGACAGTCTTCTTATACCTGTGATTCAGTTCTTCCCCGTCTTTCAATATCCCAGATTTGATATTTCAATATCCCAGATATCCCCCTTCAGTTTACAGGTTTCCAAACCAATGTCTGTTCTTTTACCCAGCATTAATATAAATGAGAAAAAAATTGTCCTGCTTATGATTTTTAGATAACTTGATCTAAGTTATAAGTCACAACTACTTTTTCAAAAATATCTGTGGATGTAAGAAAAGATCTAAGTTGCTGCCATCTTAATACAACTTATTTGCATTGCTCTGGACAGTTAGAACTGGTCACCAGGAAATGAAAAGGTTTGAAATCCACCAAGGGTGACACTACATACAGCAGAAGTTTTGGACACATTTCAGTTTCGTATCAGTTTTCATTTAAGGATATTCCCATCAGCTTCCTGCTAACATTAAATAAGACCATTTAACACTGGCTTCTTTGAGTTAAATGTATTTGCTGTGCTTCCGATTCTGGAAGGGCATTGTAGCTGATTGTAGAGGAAGGACATACAACCAAGTGGTCTGTTAAAGAGTTGATGCAGTAAATTCAGCATCGCCTTGTTTTTGTTTATGGAAGAGTATGAATGAAAATATCAACCAATCTGCAGCTAATTTTGCTAGGAGAGCCTCATGCACTTAGCACAGTGTTCAATTTGTAGAGTTCAGAGGCTTAGCTCTACATACATCTGTTCGGTCTAAATCCAAGAGACGTCTCTCAGCATATAAAGCGGCACAAGTTAAGCTCCATATGCAGAGGGTGCTCAAACCTGGCTTAGGCTGGGCGGGACACCAGGCACCTGGGTTTGGAGCCCCTGGAACTCCAGTTACAGCAAGGCATAATTTGTGCCTCCAACCCTCCGTTTGCCCTCCATGTTTAGGCTTATTTGCCATCAGAAGCAGCACAGGACTGACATGACAGGACAACATTAAATTAAAGGCAGCATTCATATTTTCTTTACACCACAGAACCCTTGCTTTAGAAAGGCAAAAATGGAGAAGAAACCCTACTTTACATTACCAGCTGAAACCAGGAGAGAAAAGAGCGGGACAGGAGGGAAGCACTGTACTTAACGGATCAAGGGTCTCTACAGAAACACCAGTAGCAAAAGGGGGAGAGACGCATTAAGAGGTCTGTACAACTCATCACGCTGGTCAGAGTCCACATGCAGACCCTAAGGCTAAAGGGATTAATGATGCCATTATTCAAACTGGCTCTTTTTCTACTTCACAGACAGACTAGCCTCAAATATTACATGGGTTAGTCACAGTATCATAGAATGGTTTGGGCTGGAATCGACCTTAAAGACCATCCAGTCCCATCTCCCTACCATGGGCAGGGACACCTTCCACTAGCCCAGGTTGCCCAAAGCCCTGTCCAGCCTGGCCTTGAAGGGTCCACAGCTTCTCTGGGCAACTTGTGCCAGGGCCTCACCACCCTCACAGGGAAGAATTTCATCCTTACATCTAACCTAAATCTGCCCTCTTCCAGTTTAAACCATTACCCCTCATCCTATCACTACACCCCCCCATAAAGAGTCACTCACAGGAGCCCCTCCCCTGCTACACACAGACCCAATACAGCTGTGAAGGGTTTTAAAATCCATACAAGCTGTTGATTCTTGGTTTGTTGATCAAAGATCTGCTGGCATAAGAAACATTCCAAAGCAATCTCTTGCTTCAGCTTAGATGAAGAATTATGCTTCAACCATACAAATGAACTAAGGGGAAGTGCAATATAACCCATTTTCTGTGCAAACCTTAGCAAAGCCCAACTCTGACCCCATCTGCACATTTTTACAGTGGAACCATCCTGACTCTTCCACCCAAAGCAAATGACTACAGAAATTAATGCAGCAGGATGCAGAAACGCTGGGATTGACCCAGGCATCATGAAAACAAGGAGCTTGGAACAGAATTCACCGAGGAGACAGGAACTGCTAGACGGCAGCTAGACTGCTACTGAAAAAGCATTATTCAAGACAAAATGTGCAGAAGCCCAAAGGTCAAGGTCAACAACGAGTACGAACTAGCACTGCACACTCAGTAACCAGCTCTTCCCTGAACGACTCCAGGGCAGTGACAAACAAGCACAGAATCAAATGAAGCCTGACCTACAAACTAAAGATTGCTCATCAGTGTCACCCCACGGGCAGAGCAGTTACTCGGAAAGAATACTTGTGTGTTACCCCTTGACTTACTGCCGCAGGTTCAAGATACACTGGCTGGAAGGGGAAAGGGAAAGGAGATGAACTTCACTTTGCTTAGACAGCTCCAGCAAAACCGGCCCAGCAGTTCAGCTACTTTTAGAAGTCTTTTCAGCATCCAATTGTCAACCCTCACTTCTCAAGAAAAAAACTGGGGTTTTGAAAAAGAGAGCTTGCAAAATTATTCCCCGCACAGTAACCTGATTAGGAACACTCAGAGAAAGCCACATCCCCCCCGTTTAAGGCGGATACGTACCCTCATCCCAGCATAAAGCCTCAGCCGGCGGCAGCCTGCAGCCAGCCAGGCCGCTGTGAGGGTGCCGGGACACCCCAGCGCGGAGCCCAGCCCAGAGCCGCCCCCAGAACCGCCCCAAAACCAGGGGCTGCGACCCCCGGGGCTGAGCCCCAGAGCCTCCAGCCGCGCCCGCTCCCTGCCTGCCCCTGGCAGAGGCCGGGCAGTTCTTCTGGAGAGGAGCTTTCCCCGGCGAGAGGGAGGTTCCCCCCAGGGCCCCGCCAGGCCCCTCACGGGGCTGCGCGGGAAAAGCCCCTCGGGCAGACGCGCCGCCGCCGCCGCCGCCCCCCCCCCCCCGCCCCTCTTCTTCAGGGCGCGGACCCGCCGCTGCCGGCGGCGGCTGTTGGCGGCGGATCCACCCCCCCCTCAGCGGGACTGACGGGCCGCGCTCGCCGGACCGGCGGGGCCGGGGCCGGTCACGGAACGGGCTGAGGCGCGCCCGTGCCGGGCGGGTGTTCCCGTGGCCCGAGCTGGAGGGTGCCCGCGCTGCTCCCCGCCTCGCAGGAGGGAGGGCGCGGGCAGGTGAGGCGGGGGGAGCCCGGCGCTGAGGGAGCCCTTTACAGCGGGGCCGGGCCGGGCCGGGCCGGGCCGAGCTGCCCGCGGGCGGGGCCCGCCAAAGGCGGCCCCCCCAGCAGCCCTGTCCCTGCTCCAGCCGGTGGACGTTCCCGGGGACAGGCCGCCCTCCGCTCCGAGAGGGGAGAGAGGAGAAGAGCCCATCACCCTCCTGTCCGCTCGTTCTCACCCGGGTGGTGCCGAGGAGCCGGACAAGTGTCGCTTGACTGATGGCTGGACGAGATGATCTTCAAGGTCTGTTCCAACCCGGATGGTTCTGTGACTTCGGCTGGTACCGGGAGCCCTTCGCACACACGGTTAACGGCGGCAGATGGTTTCGAGCACTCCCCACAGCTCACTGCCATGTGGCATTTTGGGCCGACAGAGTCCATCACCAGCCGGGTCCTAAAGCTGCCGAAATACCCTGAGGCTGCTCTGCCCCGCGGCGTTTAGATGACAGCGCCCCGCTAACATCCCAGCCTGCAGAGAAGTTTAAGGTAAAACCATAATGCCTTTGTAAAGTCGAATACATCTTTGGAAAAAAGCTTGCTTCCCAACTGCCTTGATGTCTTGTCGTATCAGAGCCTTTCTCTGAGATTAGCACGTACATCACTTCTGTACTTTTCTGGGTTGTCTGTCTGTAGGGCCTTTGTTGAAGGAGAATAGATTTTTCTCTTGCAAGATACTTTGAAGAAACCCAAACTGAACTTTTCTCCTGAAGTTTCAACAAACAGAACAAAAGCAGCGTTTGCTGTTCAGACACAAAGGTACTTTTAGCAGGACAGACTTATCTACCCTAATCAAATACCTTCATGCTATGGAAATTTAAAAATGACTTGATTTATTTGTTGAATATTTGTGTGACAGTACTTGTGCTAACATTCCAAGGTCTTTGAAAATCAGATGCTTCTGTAAGAAGTTGTGGTGGTAAAGCCAAAAAAGAAAAAAAAAAAGTTTTCAAGCAAATTTCTTGAGAGTTTTTTTAAACCTCTGGTCATGCCCTTTTTATTTGCAGAAGGTCATCGTGGCTTTTAACACTTTATGATCCTCACAACACTGCTGTGATCCTAGAATCAGGACAACTGTTGTTTGTATGCTGCTTCCTGTGCTTTTCTCTCAAGTTGATACCATCTATTTGGTGTGAGGAAAACACTGGCCTTTATTTTTTCCAAGTTTAGATGGCTAATTAGCCAATATTTAAAAAATCTGTTTCTGCTGCGTGCTTTGGTATTGCAAGGCTAGCTGTATTTGCCTACAGGTGGGATGGAAGGTTTTTAATGGAGAGGTGATATCTGTCTTTAAATCACCTACAACTTCTGGGAGAAAATTAACAGGTCTTCAAGCACAGAAGTTTTTCCTCAGGTGCAATTCTAATGTTAAATGGAAATGGAGACTAATCAAGCTTATCTTGATTGTTTCAATCAGGTAAACTACTGAAGAGAAGAGGCAGTGGGTGCCTGAGAAACAAGGGCTGTTAGTGATGGTTGAAGGGAGGTGGTCAGGTCGTGATTCTTACAGTGACTAGAGCTCAAATAGAGGGGGAAAAAAAAAATAAAAGAGTTCTGAAATGTGATGAGAGCAGTAGTTTCATAGTGCTTCTGCTCTTTTGCTTGAGTTTATGAATTCTAGTTTCCAGTATTCTCTTTCTTTATTTGTGTTTCCTGAAAGACAGAACTGAGGAGACAGATTGGGTTGGCTACTCTGTGAGTAATATATTTTCCTAGAAAACAAGGTTCTTTTGGTTTTTGCCGGCTATTTACGTAACATTCTTTCTAAGATGTGACTGTTGCATTTCACCTACATGGCTTCCACCATGTAGCAGTGATTAAAACCTGTTATGTTTCAGAATGTGTAGAATTTGGGAAGAGTTTGCTTCAAGGTAATGCTTTCTTCTGCTGTGTGTATTCTATTAACTTTAAAACAGTTCTGTGTAGTGCTTGGGTTATAGAAATGCCCCAAACCCAATTAAATATTGTTAGTTGGGGCTCTCTTTTTGGTGTGCATATGTGTTATCCAGGTAGCATATTGAAAAAGTGAAATCTGTGTTCTTAGAATCATATAGGGTGGGGGGTGTGTGTTTTGGGTTTGTTTGCTTAGTTTTGGAAGCTGCTGGTACGTTCTAAAGGAATAAATATTCTCTGTAATGTAAATGAGGTGATACCTGAATACTTTTAGTCTGTTAGAGGGTATCACTGATTTTATGGAGATGGGCTTTATAAATATAAATACATGGGCTGTGTGTTTTCATACATGCATCTTGTATTTTAATCTTGTCTGCACAGTTAATGGTAGGGTGATGTGTTTTAGAAAACACTTCTGGGAGAGCATGTGTTTGATAAACTTCTAAAATCCAACAGTCTAAATGCTGATTGCTGGCTGAAAGAAGTTGTCTATGTACTCGATATGGACTCTGCTGTCGTCGTTTCTTCCCCCTTTTCAGCTGCTGCCCCTGTGTTCCTCAGGGGATATTTGCTTGTAAATGCCTGTCCCTTTTCAGCAGAAGGTGGCAATCTTGTCCTGTTTTTCCCCCCTTCCAAACTTTGCTTGTCTGTTCCAAGTGGGTAACGAGCTTTCTGCTCAGTGCACAATTCCTGTAAATTGTTTAGGTTACTCTTTTCAGTTTAAGTCTTTGCTGTGTCAATTTTGACTCGATAAGTCAGTTCAAGTGTGTGATCATGTAGCTCTGTGATCAGAAATATTGACCCAAGGGAAGAAGAAAGAACATGTTGTGAGGAGAGAAGAGGATGAGATGGTTTCTTTCAATATCCCCAAGGTAAATCCTGTACCTTACACAGATCAGATCCTTCTCGCTTACTTAAACTGTATTTTCATAGAGTAGTTCTGTGGCAATTAAACCGGTCTAACCCAGGCTGAGGTGATTTTTCTGCTTTTGCTGAGAGTCTGTGCTGAATTGGTGTTGAGCTAGATCTGTTTCCTGACTGTTGGAATATGTGCAGGCTCCTGAAAGCTGCTGGTGGTGCAGGGGAGAAGCAGAGCCACAGACACAGCTGTGGAAGTGGAGAGGTGGGATGACAGACAGCAGTCTGGATTTAGATTGGTTTACAGTGTACCCAAAAACTTGCATCCTTTTCCAGTATATCAGTTGATTTAAGAAAGCTTATAATCTCTCTCTACGGTTTCTCTGCTTGTATTCTCCTCCTGCAATTCTGTGCATTGTGAAATGTGTACAGCTAGGTGTGTGTGTCTGCCTGTCATAGTTGTACACAGGCACACCTGTAACCGCGTAGATGAATGTGAATTCTAGTGAAGTACTTAGAGTTTCTGTGTTGGTGAGATAGCTTGGAGGTTTTCTGGTTGGGGAGAATACGACTATTAGCTTTATTGGATCAGCTCTTATCCATAGAGGGATGCACATTAATCTTAGCACAGTCCAGTATTTTCATGATGCCTGTGTCACAGACTGAACTCTGTGTTTTAGGGGTATGGGGAAGCTTATATGCTCAGATCTGGGCTTTAACACCTGTCCCATCTACCAGCTGACCTTCTGGCACTGTTGGCTGTCTGTGTTTGTTTGGAGATAGTTCTTTTACTAAGTGGGGTGTCTCTGAGGGGCTGATACTTATGAGGGAGTGTGTTGCTGGAGTCATACAACAATGCTAACAATAAGCAATGTGCTGATGTGAATGGAAAAAGTGTGATATTTTAGTCTGTCGTTTTCTTACCTTGTAGCTTTTTCTCAGATGAATTGTGTTGGAAGCCATTAAAAAGAAAAACTTTGTCCAGAAGGACATTTATTGTATTTTATTTGACAGAGTGCTTCATGACTCTTGTTAGAATGTTAGACTATTACAATGTAATGATTAAAGGAGAGTGAAACTTTAAACAGATTTTTGAAGGCAGTTTTGAGGAACTTTTTGTATATGGATGAAAAGTTATGTACCAACTACTGTACCTGAACCTTTCTGCATCAACATACAAAATCTGACTGAAACTGTGAAACTGCTACAGAGAAAATATTGGTGTGATATTCAAATATTATCCCCAGAACAGAGAAAAACTTATCAAAATAATTTTCTTCAGACTTTGGATTTTTCTTACAAATGTGGAGGATCTTATCTGTGTAATGTACCATATTTCACTAGAGAGAGATTTTTGTCAGCAGTAACTTGTATATATGCATGTAGGCCCTGAAGAATATCAGCTAAAAATAACATGAAAGTCAATACTGGAAAGCTGCATTTTGTAGTAAATGTTCTCAAGATTTACTGATATATCGCATTATATGGGCAGGTATATGGTGAGAGATAACAGTGAACAGTAGAAGGTGGGGCTGCTGGAGACAGATTTCAGATGGATGGAGTTAAACAAATGGTGGTTGAAGGTGGAGTTTTTTTTTAGTTGTTTGCTTGTGGTTTTGTTTTTTTTCCTTTATCTTTGCATGTCATCAATTTACTTAAGGGACATAATTCTATCGAATGTTGGTATTGGTGACCTAACAAGCTACTCAGAAATGTGAATGCATAAACCATTCATATTAAGTTGGTGCAGACTGTTGCTGCTGAAGCACTGGGCTTGCCTTGGTGGGTGTGACTCTGGGACTGTGGTGTTGCTCTGTGTCTTTCTCGGCTGGCTTGCTGCTGATGGCTCTTAGCTCCTCGTGCTGCCAGTTGTAGTGGGCTCCTGGCTTCCCTGCAGTCACCTGGTAGGATTTCAACTGGCCACTGTGTGCTGAGCCAGCAAAACAGTACCTCTGCTCTGCTGCTTTCCCAGGGAAGTCTTGAAAGCTTGTGCCCCTTAATGGGCAATGAGTCACAGCTCATCACTGGGACACCACCACCGAAACACTAGACATAAACTTGCACTGGCTTGTAGGGCAGGTGCAGTATCATCAGGAGGTGGACAGGTTTCAGTTCAAATTGAAGCTAAGGTTAATTCTGGTGTTACCAGCTTCTAAAACAGGTTAGTTAATGGGCACTAACTGTAGACTTGCTGAAGCAGCACTAATCTGGCTGCTCCCAATGAAGTGTGTGTTTCTGATCATTCTCTCTCAGCAGGCTGAAAAATAGCCCCAGGATACGAGTGCTTAGTCTACAATCATGTTGATTTTGCTTTAGGTTTGTCTTTAGCTGTTGGAGATTAATGAATCAAAATGGTGTTTGAATTTACAGCCAGTTCTCATCACTTGGCAGTGTTATTTCTAGCCGTTCTCTGCTTGGCTTAGCTGAGCCCATCAGCTAAAGGACTCTGCTACTCTGCCATGGGGGAGTGGGGTACAGTGTCTAGGAACTAGTGAGATGATAGCAGGGGGTGTTGAGGCCTGTTTTGCTTTTCCAACTGTGTAAGCACTATGCTGTGTATTTGTCGCAACCATGTCCAAATCCACCACTGGCCTTTCTTCTTCACTTGTTTTTGCCCATATTCCAATCTTCTCTGACCTCAGAAGAGGAGCCTCCTTTGATTCCACCAGCAGCCATCAGACATAGCACCAGTATGTTGGGGATATTCACTGATGTGGAAGTGCAGACAGGCCCTGAGATGCTTGATAGCTGAGTGCAAGCAAAGGGTCTGCTTAGCAAGGTCTGTGTGTGCTGATGCTTGGATAAGCAGCTGGTGTATGGATCACAGGTTTCTTCAGTTTCTTGGGGTTTCACTTGAAGGGGAAAACTAAGGTGGTGAGTTTGAGTGTCCCTCTGAAGTGTCTGCATCTCCTATAGGCAGCCTAGATATTTTGGTTCTGTAAAGATTTGATTTGAACTCTGGTCCCTCCAGGGGTATTCCACATGTAAAATTCTTGGCCACTGCAGTTTACCGTTAAGGTGTTTCCTTTTGGGGGAGAAAGTTGAGTGGAAAGTGCACTTGTTCTAGAGAAACAATCTTAAATTAGAAGAGCAGTGATTTCTGCTAGCGAACACCTGAAGAAGGAAAAAGCCTTTTGTGGTAGGTGATGGGTCAGAAACAGTTGCTAGGAAGGTATTGCCCAAATTCAATGGGATATGCCTCCTGTAGTTTTTCTGTTTGTTTTGTTTGTTTGTTTGTTTTTTTTAATTTATAATACTACCTTCATTTTATAGGTAATATTTATTTTATAGGAAGTGCTGAAGAGGTGTAACTGTAATGTTTAGAAGGGGTTTTCTCTGACCTGAATGGAAGTTTCTACAGATGAATGTGTTGTTTGTTTGTTTATGAATAGCTTTAAATAGAGAGAAGAAACACTTATTTTTCTATTGATAAAGGAAGAGAATTAACCTGTTTAATCTTTGTGTTGTTCTTTAGTTTTATTTTGGGTGGGGACCCAACTCCTTGGACAGCTGATGTTGTGTAGCACTGGTATTTGTTCTAGTTCCATTATGGCTCGAACATGGCTGTGAGACTGGCTTTGGGCATTAAAGCCTGATCTTAATACCGCCGATGCACTACGTGTTATCATGCTGAGGAGTCTTTGTCATTAGTTCATTCATTTTGTGCAGAGATCGCATCTAGTTCTGATTGCTTGCAGGGAAGCTCTAAAGAGAGGAATGGATACTGATAATTACTGAAACACCTCAGTTCTGTGTGAGAACGGGGAGAAATGTTCATATCCATTAGCTTTGTAGTATGACCTTGCTGAAGTTTTTTCTTGCCTTTTTGCATGATAGCATGATGTTCAGCTTCATGTGGAAACTTAGCATCTGTCAAAAAATATTGAGCCCATAGCAGGGAACTCTGAGCTGGCCAGCTTCATCTAGTGGTCTCCTGTGCTTGAGGAGGCAGAGGCTCACCCCTTTAGCTGGCAAGGCTCTAGGGAGGTTGTGTAGGTGTGATTGTTTTTAACCTGTTCTTGACAGGGCCCATTGTTTGAAGGGAAACAAAAAATAACATAAACCAAATAATAAATAGTTCTGCTCCAATGTAAAACGCAAGTAAATGCTATTGCTCTTTTGATGGCAGTGTGGCTAGGCAGTGCATCCAAACATGGATAACCGTTGTCTGGGTGGAGCTGTGCTCTTGTGGAGACCCGCTGTCTCATGGAGCTGACCAAGGACAATGCTGTTTGTTCTGCTGCTGTTTGTTCGCAGTCACTATTTTCCCATAGTCTGTGTGTTCCCATAGTCCTTACACTGAAATGGGGAGGGAGAAATGGAAAGATAAAGACACTCTCCTGATGTTCTCTGTATGCTTGCTTCCATTCTGGGCTTCCCATCTGCTATTTGTGTATTTGTGCTGTTCTTCCTGGGTAATTAGGAAGGGGCAACTCACGGGGGTTACATGAACCATATTACAGAATGATGAAGGGGGTGAGAGCTTTGAAAGACATAGTGTGACATAAATACTGTTTTGGCTTTTCCACTGTATTTATACCTTCAGATTTAGAGGAAAAAAAAGACTTAAAATTAACTAAAGCCTACCACCATATTCTTCTGAAGCAAAAATGTAATTTAGAGTAGTTGGAGAGGAGCTGAAAAAAAAGAGCACAGACATAGCTAGATCTCATCTTCTTTTAGAGAGCTTTGTGGTTTTGGCATCTCCAGCTTGGGGCATTGTTCATGGGGCTTCTTTGTTGTAGTTGATAAAGTAAACCACAAATAATTGTTCTTTTCTTTTGATCAGTTGCCCAGTCAGGGAATTGACACGTGCAAGGTAAGCAAGGAAGTAATGCTGACTTTCTCCATAAACAAGTATTTTTTTTTAAAAAAAATCTAACTGAAAAAGAAGAGAAGATGAAGCAAAGGAGAATGACAAGTAATGGGCTGAAATATTTGGAAAAGATGAGTGTTACAGAACAAAGTTCTTACAATTCTGTAGTTTATGTGAGTATCCTTTAGGATGTCTCGCATATCAGTGTTTGTACGTGTGGTTATGCATAGTCAGTCATTTTTGCCTTGAAGACTGGCAGACAAATGTGTGGGACAGTATCAACATCACATACAAATATGAAAGTGCTTCCAATGGTGTTAAAGTTGTTCTAACACATCTATTATGTATTCTCTCAGCTACAGGTAAAGCTTGAGTGAGAGAATAGAAAGCAAGAGCGAGAGGGGAACAAAAATGAATAGTGGGAGAGATGAGCGTGGTGTTCGTGACAACTGCTTGTAAATAAGGCAGTTCAGGGGCTGCCTTCAGGAATATACTGCCTGGGATGGGTGTTCCAGGGTGTGGGGGAAACACTGACAGGTTTTGAGCGGCTGAATATAGGGGTTCATTCTCAGGTACCTCAAGTCTACTGAAATACAAAGGATTTCCAGGTGGTATAAATGAACTTACTCTTTTTTTTTTTTTAAGTTTTCTTTATGCTGTGAGAAAAGAAGACAATGGCAATTGTGCAAAGAAGCCCACAGTCTGTGGGAGCTCACAGTTCTTACTGTATATCTAGCAGTCACATTTATGTCTTTATTGTACTTTCACCCACCTGGTTCCTCTTAAGTAATGTATATTTGGTCTTTTTCTATTAATAAATGTCATTTTAGTCTGAAAGATCTTCCTTCTTCTGCTTGCTGTCTGCAGCAATGTAATGAAAGGGAGGTGTACAGAGAGAAGATTGCTGTGAAGCTTTCAGATGTACTGTGTTATTGTTTTCTGAGATGACTGAAAATTGATGCAGTAGGAGTTTGTTGCCAGATAAGTTTTCCATCTTTGAAGCACTCTGTTTTCCCTGAGGACCTCTTGTTTAATCGACGATGACTAGATATGGTAACCCCTTTCTGGGATGGCTCAGTCCACTCTTCAAAGAGAAGTTTCTAGGCGGTGTTCTCTGCTATTTTGTATGGGAATATTTAATTATTTCAGGTATTTAGGAAATAATACTACTTTCTGCAAGGTTTCTTTTAATTATGCTCTCACCTGCCAAACTTCAGGAATATTTTATCCTAGTGTGAAACCAGGGACAAGCGTGAGCTCAAGAAGTCATTCTTTAATGCTTAGTGTTACATGATTTGCTCTATCACCTGAGCAAATGACCAGCTCTTAAAGAGATGAAAGAGTTACACAGCTAAAATCGTATATGTCTTGAGAAATAAAAGAATTCTGGTCACTTCAACATGGCCATGAAAATAGTGTGCCATTTTAAGATAGCTGAAAACTGGGTGGGGAAAAAAAAATGTTCAGTTACAAGTGTTGGGAAGAATGGTGGTCTTTGTGTGCCTGTACATTTGGCAGGTAGTCCCCATAAGTGCAAGTATGCTTTTTGTTAAGCTACTGGTTCCTTCCCTTGAGGGATCACAGCAGGTTCTTAATGTTTCTGGGGACTGTTGTGTAATGTATATGGATAATGACACTGAATACGCTCTACGGTCTGGAGAAATACATTTTGTTGCAGTGATCTTAGAAAGCAGTGGATACTGTTAAGCAGAACTTTTTGTTCATGAATCATCTTCTTAACGCTTGAGTTAGGTTTTGGTGACTGGTATACTGTATCTGTGTCACTTCAGTGTGATGCTGCTGAAATGCAGGATTCTGGTATAAATTTTAGGCTCCAGAGGCTTATGCAGGGTTTTCTAGTGGGCATGAGATCTTTCTACGTGTGCCACGCTGTATGAAGTGGGCTCTGCTGTGTCGCTCTACGTTCTCTAACCTGACTTCTTCTGCATGTGGTCCTCCTGGCTATGCCGTGTCTTTCGAGGTCGCCCCTGCCTGAGGAGCACAGTAAGAGAAGAGCTCAGCTCTGAAGCGCAGGGCTGCGATGTTCTAGCAGCAAAACTACAGTGATCTTGCTGCTGTGAGAATTGTCCTCGATGTGGCGTCCACATGTGTGCAACAGTATCTATGAATTGTCTGCTTTTGCTTTAGGGTTTCTTTCAATGGCCACAATTTCTTGAGGCAAGAAACAGGAAGTAAAATTAATTCTTTGAGGCATAAATAATGTGGTTAGGCGTTTAGATGTTTCTGTGGTGTGTGATCTGCAGCTCTAGTTAGTCATGGCTGCAGGAAGAACCTACTGGCCAAATACTTGGTTCCTAACTGTGCTGTGCAAATCTTGTTACCATGTAATGGTCTGAGGTAGAATGTCCTGAGTGAAGGTCTCTCTGCAAGGCTGGGTCTAAAGTGATAATGTAGACATGGATCTGGAACTGTTACTCTGCAGCTCAGCGACTTGGTGTTTATTTCTACTCATGTAGAAGTCTTTTGTATTATTCACTAAGCAAGAGACTAACATGTAGACTGCCCTACCTCTTCCTGGGACTGTAACTTTATAGATGGATTTTTTTTATTTAAACTATATGTGAATTCATTCCATTTCTCCTTTTATGTACCCCATCAATGAAGCACATAGGAAGATAAAAGTATTAATTGCCTTCAACAACTTAGATGGAGAATAAATAGGTCTTCATATTGCTAGTTTTATACTGTACTGTAATGAACAGCCCTCGAGGGCTCCCCAGCGTGAAGTGCAGAACTTTAGAAATCTCAGTGCTGTTCAGCCTTTACCTCCAGCCGTGCTGCTTTCCAAAAAGCATACAGTCGACTTTCAGTCTAGTGAATATTTCTTGGCTGACAACAGATAAAAGCCTTCAGTTTCCTGGGAGAGGACAGAGCATAGAAAATGCTGCTTGCATAGTCACTAGTGGACTCCCTTTAATGCTGGCTAGATGATTGTGAGAACTTTTAAAGTGACGATAGGGAGAATCTACTTTCAGTGAAGCAGAGTTCATTCTTGATAAAGGGGTTTCCTGCAACCAGTTCGCTGTAACTCTAGAAAGCCCTACCTTTTGTAGTCTTTGATGGAAAGGGAGAACAGACTTTTCTGAGTTCTTGGTAAATCCCAGAGCTGATAGTGAATGCTTAACACATTGAATGCAGGAGGAAGGAGACTCTTTGGAACTTGCTTCCAGTAAAGCATTCTCTAAATCAGAGTAATATCCTCACTAAGCTGCTTAATAATGAAAATGGTGGTCAGAGGAGTGTAGCGATGAATGTCCTTGGAGGTGGGAGAAAAGGGCTGAAGCAATGTAAATGAATTTTCTGAATCTTTTGTCAAGTGATTATTATCTCTGATCACAGCCCTCTCTTAGGAAATTGGAAACAAAATCAAGTGTACTTCTTCTGCACTGCCAAAAGAAGAAAGCAAAACTTTTGGTCATACTAACCAGGAGTGGAAACAATACAGACTGACTGTTATGTAGGCAACTAAAACTGTGCATAATACAACAAAGGTGAAAGGCTACTTTAGAACTGTAGCTTTACTGTAAAAGATAAGTGTTGGGTGAAAGTCACTAGGAAAGTGAGCCTGCTACTTAAATTTGAACAGGATTTGATACAGAGCCAAGTTCAGGCTGAAGCGGTACGTGTTGAACCTGAACTAGTTCTCCAAGTTCTGCTAGAAAACTTGTTGCTGCTCCTTTTGCTTTTCCTTCCCATTTGACAACAGCTGAGATGGAGCCATAGGAAAGATTTCTTTGAAGGTGCTTTTGGTTTTTATGTAGGGGATCTTTGTTTATTTTGGAACACTCCCTCCTGTAGGTAACATGCAATGTGCTTCAAAATGTTTGTGAAGGAATTTAGGGAGTAAAACACATTTTTAAAATATCCATGTGAGCGAAGTCACATCACACTAAAATAAATAATGAGTGATAAAGCACAAGGTGTTCAGTGTGGCCATTCACAAACAGCCTACTCAATACTGAGTTTCCCATTCTTCCTGTTGCTAATTTTATAGATCTTGTCACTGAAAAGCTATGAGCTAGATTCTCAGCTGGTGAAAACCTGCGTATGTAATAAACTTGCACAGTTTAATTGTAGCCACCTCGAGTACCTCTATAGCACTGTAACTTCTTAAGTAGTAAGGCGTCTGCCAGTAGCGAATGCCACTACTGCAATGCATGAAACTTAGTTTGCAAGCAGTATTGCTCAAGAAGGATGCTTCCTCCTTCCCTGCTTCATGGAAAAGGGGAGAGTGTAAGGTGAATATAGTCTCCTAAAATTTCTCCAGGAGCTGCATGGGTAGTTAGACACACAATGACTCTTTTATGTAAGACAATGTAGCTTTAATAGGAGGTATGTGGCTAAATACCCATGCAGCTCTCTGAAAATATGGTAGCTGGATTGCTACAAGCCATAGTGACCATAACAAGTGCTTTAAACCCAGTTACTCAGTGCTGTTAGAGGAAACTTATCTGATGGTCCAAACCCTGAAATCAGCCCAAATATTTTTCACTCTGTCATGCAGTAATCTTGCTTTCATGAGAGAGACTTCTTTTTTTCAGGAGTATACAGCAGGATTTTATGGTGTTCTTTGTTTGGAAGCTGTAAGTTAACTTTGTGCATGTGTGGCTTCAGGTTTTTTTTTTTAAACTTCCTTATTTGGTCAGGTAAGAACTCTTCTCCTAGGTTTGTCCTGAGATTTGTTCCCAGGCTGTAATTTCAGCCGTCATCCCATGCTGCTTGCTTAACATTTGTACTTTTTCAGCTGAATAAGATACTCTAATTGTTAATTAAGTATCAGTGCAATTAAATTCCGCTAGCACCTCTGCCTCTTGGAGGAGGCGGCGGCTACAGTTTCAGATACTGCTTGGTTATTAAGTAGGGTGATTTATTCATGAGTATCATGAAGAGTATTCTCATCTCCATTTTCCAGGATCCCACGGGTGCAGGGACTTACCTCTTGGTTGAGCTAGAGAAACAGAATCCAGGCGTGTGGACTAGGATTCAAAACCCAGCATCCTTTAGCCGGTGCTAATTTGCAGTTTGAGTGTGAGAGATTGAGCCGGGCATTGCTCTCTGCAGGTGACTCACCCAGTAGATCTCTCTAAGCTTGTCAGTCACTCAGGCAGTCCCTGAGGTCAGCAGAGACAGGTCCTCTGGTGTCAGCCTGTGCAGCTGCTCTGCTTCTAGTGTTTAAAGGGTGGCTGCAAAGAAGATGGGGACTCCCTTTTTAGAAGGAGTGCCATTGAAAAGACAACGGCTAATGAGTACAAGTTACTGCTGGGGACATTCTAGTTGGATACGAGAGGAAAACACATTAGAGTAGAAACTCTTGTCCAAGCTTCAGTGGTTTTACTAAACATAAGCACATGTAAGTCCCGTTACTCTCCCATTGGTAGAAGACAGAGAACAAATTGCAAATAACAGTTCATTGTCGAGTATGTTATTTCTTGTATAATATAGATGTGAAAAAAATTCCTATGAAGGTTTAAGAGCAGGAATCTATAATATACATTGATTTGCTCGAAAACCAGAGGACAAACAGATGCTGAAGAACTAAGGCAAAACGGAGATACTGAGAGGGTGAAGGATTCCTTGAAGAGACTAGTGACAAATCTAACATCCCTCTACTACTCTACAAAAATAGTGTCGGTAAAATAACCACAGTAAAAGTCAGCATAGTTTAATTAAACAGCATCATTTTCCATTTGTGTGTTGGCTTTTTTTTTAACTAGGAGATGGCCAGTTTGTATTTAAGGAGAGTTAATAGTTTCATAATCCCAATGTCTTTATAGACTGTGCTTGAACATGCATTCATGTATTTCTGTCATCTTAAACTGGTGCATCTGAAATTTCCTCCTCTTTCCATTTACTATTCTGTGGGTGTTTCTCAGTAACATGAACACAGTTAATTCCAGCCCTTGGAACCCAAGCAGAAATACAGAGGTTCCTAATGTCGGCCAGGCTAAAACCAGAGCTGAGCTGAAAAAGCGCTTGGCACCATTTATGTGGTTATCAGTTAAAGACCTTCTAAAACAGGGACTTCCTACCTGAACGTGAAAGAACAGACTGCACTGAAAGACTTGCCGTGTTTCTTGGGCAAGAGATGTTATTAGCGTCTTAAATGGTTAATATTGTTCAATCTAAAATTTTAAAAATAGAAATGTTTTAGTAAGGCTGGTGGGCCAGGACTGTTTAAAAGGTGAAGAGCGGAGAGGGAGTTCTGAAGACTATATGGGGGAGAAACAAATCTGTTGTGCATTTGCCTTCCTGAATAAATACCTCATCCACTTCACCATATCCGTGCTCTCTAATATCCTAAATCCTGCAACATTCTCAGCAGCCTTATAATTATTTAAGGAAGGATCCGTTCAGTTCATCTCTTAACAGCTGCTAATCCCCCAGAAACAAATAGTTTATTCACTAACGAATCCATCCTCACTGGCAATACTGTACTCAGTCTTCACCATCACCCTTCATTAAACCCCATGATATGTTTGTAGCCTTTTGGATCAAGACTGTTCATATTAAGCATTGTTTCTTTTTAACAAATTATATTTCTGGTTGAGGAGAGAAAAGCTGTTTGTGTGTGTTGATACAACTGGAATATATCCATATACCATTAGCTACAACTTGTGCATGTTACACATTCTGCTCACAAGTATTAGGATGCAAATAGACACTGGGAGTAAGAGGATCTATTTCTAGAGCAGCAGATACCCAAACCCAGCTCCTTTTGCAAGCCTTACAACTGAGACTTCTGCAGCACCAGCTTGCAGAACCTAGGAGGTGTAACAAACAATTCACATTATTTCCTCTCCTAAAGTTATGCACTATATACCTTTAAGATTAATTTGAAGAACTCTGCAAACTCCTCTTTTCTATCATGCACACTCACTCCGATGTCGGCACTTTTATATTTTAATCATCCCTCTTACTGGCCTTGGAAGAAGTTATGCAGACTTTTGTCTAATTTGTAAATAAGAGCCTGACTGCCACTGAAACAGCACCCATCAGTAAGTCAACTGACAGAGGAGTTTGCCAGGGAGGGCAAGAGAGAGTTTTCAGAAGGCTTTCCCTAAGGTCACCCACTCCCAAAGCAAAGAGGTTTAAACAGAGCTATTGAGATAAGGAGTATGCTGCAGTGACCTTCATCTGAAAGCTGTATTTGTCGCTCTCTCCTCCCATTCTTCTTTCAGTTTAGGAAACAAAACTGCATTTCCATGATAACATATTTGGAAAGACCTCTTTCTCTCTGGTTTTATCCTATCGATCATCATGTAGGTGATGATTTCTCTAGAACAGCTCTGATGAGAGTCATATATCAAATTCTTGAGAGATGAATGATATGATCTGGTAAGGTGAAACCTATTTCCATTATGTGCCCTAATAAGAAGTGGTTGTGAGTCTATTAGAGTAGATCTTATGCACTGCTATTCCTTGGCTTTTAAATAAGGCTAGTGTGTACCACCCTAGGGATTTTAATGGCTTTTAAAACAGCTTTTTCAGGCAAACCAAGTGTTGGATCAGACATGCTGGAATAAGGGCAGGAGAGTCTGCTGTGAATCCCTGAGGTGCTCACTTTAAAATAGTGCAGTGCACTCCAGGGCAAATAAAACAACAGGAAATCAGGAGAGTTCAACTGTTGCAGCTATTTATTCTACAGCAACTTCAAGTCAAATCAACCAGCAGGTG
Organism: Strix aluco; assembly: GCF_031877795.1. Lineage (NCBI taxonomy): Eukaryota > Metazoa > Chordata > Aves > Strigiformes > Strigidae > Strix > Strix aluco. The sequence goes on along the minus strand of NC_133935.1, from coordinate 14,717,576 downwards.
TCTGTGGCCTCAAGGTAGGAAAGGCTGACCATCTGCCAGTTTCCAGACTTGAAACACTGCAGCTGCCTGACCTGGAGGAAATTTTATTGTTAGTGTACCAGGAATCTCAGTGCTACTGTCATGGGACATTTTCACTGAGGAATACATGATTGTCACTTGACAAAACGTTGAACAACTCCCTCTCCCAAAGATCCCATTTTAAGTAATTTGGTTATCGTATTTTTCAGATCCTTGCATGAAGAGCAGCAACAAGAATACCAATGTTTGAAGACATTGCTTTTGTCCAGGGGAAGCAAAATGTGTCATAAAAACCCTAAAAGTGTATTTTGCATATGTGTTTTTAAACCAAGTGAGGTGCCTTGGATGTTCACCTTACCTTCTCAAAAGGCCCTGTGAAGTTCAATAGTTAGTTCTGCCTAAGTGCCTTTTTCTTAGGAAAGAAAAAGAGGAAAGAAGCAACAGGACTTCCCTTGTATTTTAAGCATAGTAGTTGTACTCCCAGGTGCCTCAAATATTACATACACCAGTAGCATGTTTCTATCATTATTTTCACCTGTAAAAAAAACCAGAATGTAAAAAGCAGAGGCAGTTAAAATGATCTAATATATATCCAGACTGGAAAGGTGAAAGGAGACTCCCAGTCTGGGAACACCTCTTTTCAAAGACTGTTTCCCTGAGGAGAAGCTGTGGTGAGGGTTCTCCAGCTCAGGAGGGAACAGAAATGCCTTTTGGAGAATGTGTGGGATGAGGGAGAAGTAGGGTGATGTCATCACTGTGTTTTAAGAGACCAAAAATAGCTCTTTAGCAATTTTGAATATAAGTCTCTGTTCCTCTCCCCTGAGTTGGCCATGAGGAAGCAGAACAAGCCTCCTGCAGCCTTTTCTCTTAATTTAAAGCCGTTGCAGAACACTGCAGAGAGGCTTTGGCTCTGGAGAGCTGGAGTAAAGCGCTGGCTACCGAAGGGTCACTCTGGGGCGGTGTTGGAGCCCGTTCCTGTGACTGCACTGACCCCTAGTGACTGCAGAGACAGTTAAATAATTTACAGATTCGATTGTTTTCAAAAATAAATATGTTTACATAACGTCTTGCTCTACAAGGACACTTTTTTTCAACAAATGTCTTCATTAGGAGGAAATTGTCAAGACCCTTCTGTTTTAAGCAATCTCTACAATTCCCAGGGAAGTTTTGCTCAGTTTTATTTTACGACAACCAATTTTTGTTGACTTGAGATGGATTTTGCTACCTTAATTAATAAATAGCTTCATTAAAATATCAGTGCTGCTGAGATGCTGGGAGTTAATGGTTTAAATTTAGCCATGTAAGTTTGTTCAGGAACGCCGGATGTCAGGCTGGAAGCTTTGCAAACTTTTAATAAAATACAGGTGGTACCACTGTTAATCTGTTTGCGATCTGATACGATGCACCTACAGGAGATGTCTGATGACCTTTGAGAAATACCGTCTGGAAAAACATTAGTATATTTTAACAGGTATAAGGTGAAAGCAACAAATCATTTCTTTCCCTTGGGCCTTTCAGTTCAGCAGCAGACAATGTACGTGCACATGTAATACCAGGGCAAGTCCAGCTTTCCTTCAGTAGCCCTCTGCCTCAGATCTTTGGCTCCTTATCTCAGGACTTATTTTCAAGTTGTGATAGGTTCAACAAGTGTGGGGGATTTGTCATGCAGTGAGTATGTGAAAACACAGAAATGCAATCTTTAGGGCCCCACTGCATGAAATGTAGAATATCCTCAATTTCCTTTGACTCCTCTTTGGGGCCCTAATGACAGAGACAACCAGATAGAAGAGGATTAAGAAATATAATGGGGGGTGCACCCATGATCTGGAAAACGCGTGTGTGTTTTTAATATTTTTGTGGATCTTAGTGCTGTTGAGGCTGTGAAAAGGAAATCTTAGATGAGGATTTGATGACACAAAGCACTGATCCCAGTCTGTTCCTCTGATTTCAGTCGAGAGTAGTTAACACCTCACAAGAACTGTTAATATCTCGTTGACCCATGTATTGTACAGAGATGAGGTATTTCTTAGTATCTATGACTTTCTGGGCTGAGCAGTTGATGACTCAAGAGAACAAGATTAATAATATCCGAAGAGAAAAGAGTTTTCTAAAGGTTGTTCCTTTTACAACTAGAGCCTTTATAAATGTAAATTATTAAAAATTAGATTTCTAAATAGAATAAAAATTACATCATTACCACCTGAGGTTTATGCAAGATACTCTCCATAAAGTAGGGTAGAGAACTGTATGACTGTATTTCTCATAGAACGGTAGAATCATTTCAGCTCGAAGGCACCCTGGAAGGTATCTGATCCATCCCCACGTTCTGAACAGTCACAATGAAGAAAAGGCTCCAAGGAAGAAAAACACTTTTACATTCACAGTTACAGGTGCCACCCAGATAAGTGCTGGATCCCAGTGCTACAGAAAGAAGTTTGAAGGGCTCTCCTCCAAAACTGATTATGTTCTAAGAATGACCAAAGGTCAGGTAGATGCGAAAAGGGAAAAACACCTGAGACGGATGTAATTTCTATCTTTATGTAACAACTGGGTGTGAGGTTTGCTTCTTCAGAAAGCAATATTACAGTATCCTTCTTACCAGTCTTCCTCTCACTTTGATCTTGGTCTTTACCCAATCTTCTATCCTTTAGTTCAAAATGTGTGTAAAAACTATTTCAGTTAATTCTGGGAGTTTTGTGGTGAAGCTCATTTAGTTCCTAACACAGTTCTGCTGCCCTGCTAAAATGGCAAAATCTCAAGATTAAACTCAGACTGAGCCCCCAAACATCCGTCAAACAGCTAAACCGTCTAAAAATCTGGCTTTTACACCAAAACAGCTACTTTCTAGAATGGATCACTATTGTTGTTTACATTAAAAGTCCTCTGAAACCTCTGAAAGCTAAGTCAAACCAATAGTATTTATTCATATTAGGAATTATGCCTTAAAACATAGTCTATAAAAATAACTTCAACTGTCAATTTTTCATAACAGATTAAACTTAGTACATCTATTGAAGGCTATTGAAATTTGAAATGTTATAGTGCACTTCCTACATCTTATTTTCAGAATTTGTAATTTTATCACCTTTGGATTTTCCAGTTGATAATTCCCTTGTTTGAGTTTAGATTTTCCTTGTAAATTGAAGTACTCGCTTCATCTCTTTCTCCTGTGTACATTAGCGTGCTCCTTTTTTATTGACTTGCATGTCTTCTTGGCTCTGCTGTCAAAATAGAGACACAGAACGTTTTGTGCGTAATTTATTAGATTAAAACAACATGCTCTTTCAGCAACATTTTCAGAAGTACACTTTCAACGCTTCTAGAAGCAACAGGAAAAAAAATCATTTCATCCTAATATAATCAGAATGGCCAAATGCTGCGTGTGGAACTGTCCTGGGTCAGCTCAGAGCAGCACTGACAGCGGGGCCGTCTGGGGGGTCTGAAACACAGGTGGGGGGGGACCTGTTGCTTTTACTAAAAAGATGGAATTGTATCAAGCAGTTACCTGAATGGTTGTTTTAAAGTGAGAGAACGTTTTTGCACGTGGATTTCTTTTCCTCCAGTTTCGTGCATTATGGGATCCTGACGTATATTTGTCTGAAGAAAACACATAGACGTTGTTTCTTACTTTCAGCTGCAATTGCAGGAAGGACTCTCTGAGCCTGATAGGTGAATTCAGTATGACGTTAGCTGAAGGACCAATGAATGTGTCGGGTGAATCCCACACCACCTCTGAAATACCAGCTAGTACTAAATACAGACTCCCTCTCTAGTCGTTTAAAGCTCATTTGTAATCTTGCAGCGTTCCCAGGAGGCTCACAGGACCTTCCGAATGGGACGATCCCCCCATGGACGTCCTTGACTTGAACAAAGGGATGTTTCTGTGTTGAAAATCTACCCAAAGTCATCAATTGCTTTTAGATTAAATGAGTCGATAAGCCAATCTCCTGTCTTATCCCTGCTTGTGAAGAAAGCACAAGGCGCGGGGCAGCATTATGTTTTTGTGCTGGGCAGTTGATTTTGCACCAGAGGACGCTTCCTAATGACTAACCATTTTCTGTAAAATGGGTTTAAAAATGAATATTATTAAATCTCTGGTGTTCTGTTAATTCCAGCTTAATTCCATTAGTTCAAATTATTAATTCCACAATAATGCAAACATTTTCAGTTTATACACTACATGTAAGCATTACCATAGTTTTGCATTTGGGTCCAAGGTCTTCTGTTTGTGTTGAGCTGATTCTTCTGCTTGGGGCACTTCCGACCGTGTGGATCGGGTACTGCTGAAAAGAAAGGTAGCAAAAATGTTAATGGTTGCTCTTAGGACAAAAATGCTGATCAGTCAAGCAAAAGATGTACAATTATGGTTACATCCAAAACAGACTTCCAGAAAGAAAGATACAAGACTCGGAATCCCACCAGTAGGCTTCTTGTCAAATGAATGACATAGCAGGTGCTATCAAGAGGACAGTAGAGTATTTCAAAGATGGAAAAGAGATGAAGGAATGTGGGGTGGGGGGGTGTCCCCATGGGCCCCCTGGGGTGTCCCTGTGTCCTCCATCCTGGTCGATGCCGTGGATGTACCAGTGGAGGCTGTTGGTGGCTTTCCTCATCAGCCCGGTGTGGTCCCCTTCCTGGGGGGTGGGGGGGACACACGGATGACAACAGGCTCCCCAGATCTGAGGGGAGTGGTTGTGGGGGGCATTGAGATGCCCCCCCTTCCCATGTATCCTCGAGAGTTTGGGGGTGCAGAGATAGGGGTGTGGTATCACACCGCCAAAAAACCCTGCAGGTGGTGGTGGGGACAGCAGGGACACAGTGTGTGGGGCAGTTGGGGGGTGTGGGGGGGTGACAGTGCTGGGACCCCCCAAAGCTCCTGCAGGGGAAAGTAGGGATGTGGAGGAGGGATTTGGGGGTCCCAATGGGGGAACTGGGGGTGCAGTGGTGTTTAGAAGCCTGTGAATATAGTAAATACACGATTTCCTGTCACGGAAGCTACTAAAAGTCAGCTACAGGAGCCAGTGGAGAAAGGGCAGTAGGAAGGGGACTGGCGACTGGCAGAAGGGTTATGCCACAGGAGGCCGAGCTGCAGGAATTCTTTTGGAGGCGCTCTCAGCCGGGGTTAGGAAGGTGACTTGCTTTTAGAAATGTGAGAACCACTTGGACTGGTTTATTGCCTTTAGAGAATTTTAGTTCTCAATACCAGTTGGCAAAATTTGTCGTTGTAATTCTATGAAAAATGCAGTATTTTGAGGGTCAGGGGGAAATCGTGATCTGCACATATTGGTGTGAGATTTGCTTTGTTCAGAAAGGTTCTGTAAAGTCAAGTTAGTTCCTAAGTGACCTACCTCACTGCATAAGTAGGAAAATTAGGTCCTTTACCCCGGAAACGGGAAGGTGGTGCTCTTGTCTGGATTTTTCTTTTTCTCCTGAATGGATGAAGCAGTAATTCCCCAATTCACAGGTCTCCAAAGTAGTAGCATGCACACCTTTGCCTGAACCATTTCCCTTCCCCTGAGCAGCACGTCGTTCTCTTCCTGAATGCACCCTACCCTTCTTCCCTGAAGCTCCCACCTGCTTGCTCTGGTGGAGATACTGCACATTACTAAGTTGCACGTTGTCACGGCTTCCGTGCGATTTAGCGTGTGCGATACTTTCACAGGCGTGCATGCGCACGGGTATGGCTGTGGCTTAAAGTTACTGCAGCTTTCCAATTTGGTGGGGCCTAATGACGTTGTGAAATGGTCTTAAACCCAGATCAGTATTTTGAGCGATGCCTTGAAACACGTGTTAGTGGAAGTCTGTTCTGTAATGCCAGGAGGATGAGTCCTGCTTGTTTAGCGTTTCAGAAGGGTTATCGTTATTTGCTTCATTTTCTTCATTTGCCATGTACATCTCCAATTGGATCAGATTTTTCATTGGTTCTCTACAAGTTCCTGAAAGTACTAGTTGTCTCCAAAGAGGAAACAGCAATCATATCCTTAACTGAAATTTGCCAGAAAGTCAAAGAGAGATTGGATAGGAAGAAAACCTACAGTGCCTTAATGGCTGCGAGAGCCTCTTACTGGTTTTTCAATTTCTGTTTACTAACATTTAAAGACATCTGAAATGAGCTACCATGCAAAGAAAGAAAGAAAGAAAGGAAATCTCAGCGGTTCAAGGATCTAGCTGGTTTGCGGTGGCATCCTGGCAGTAATGATGGAGAAAATGGGGCGGTGATACAATTCCCACAGAAAACAGTAATCTTCCGGCGTGTAAAACTAATGCTTAGGCAAAGCAAAACGTGTGCTCCTGTTTGTTTTACTGCAACATTAGTCATGTCTCTTAGATGAATTTTTCAAAGATAACTCTTCACTGATTATGTTTGGACTGATTTTTTGCACACAACGTATGTTCTTTAGTAGCAGGAGTATCTCTTGCAGAAATCTCTCTTGTCACAGGAATGGATTTAACAGAACCTTACTGAAATTTTATAAGCTCCACTTGTGTATGTTACAAGATGGGAATAGAATTGAAAAGGAGTCTGTCTTAATTAAACAACCTCCTCCTAGTCTAAAACTGGGAATAACAGATCCTTTTTTTTTTAAACTGACATTGAGGAAAGGGAAGCTTCGGTTGAGTTACTGAAAAAAAAAAGTAGAATGTAGTCTAGAACTCTAGAAGAGATGCTGCAACTGTTTCAGAACATTTGCAGAACCAAACTGACAGTAACAGTCAGCTGGTTATCCTAGTGGGATAGATAGCAGTATTTATCGGCTGATTGTTTTCGTAGCACTAACCACGTGACGTGCTCCTACCACTATTTTAGTCTTAAATATTCTCCTATATGAAAAAAAAAAAAAAAAAGGGATTTATCTTCACCTGTATTTCCTTTTTCTTTTGTATCAAAAATCCTTGTTCTCCGTAAACACAGCTTTCTCTGTATTGCTTTACATACACATGACTTTAAGAAGTTATTCAAAGAATAATTCAAAGAAAAACAGATACTGAAAGAAAATTTCAGAAAACAATTGGTTTGCTCACGCTTAATCTTTACTCTTTTTCCAAATTTACCTGCAACCATGAAAAAATGTTCAGGATTGTACACACATGGTTTGGGTCAAGCATGCCACAAAGTCTGTAGGAATTTTGCAGTTGACTATCCCTAATTCACGAGATCATGCAAGTGCATAATGTGGTGCTGAAACAAACAGTTCTGTTCTCGGTGCCATGCAAACTGACAGAGTGTAACACAGAAGCAGATTTGCACCATAGCATCTTAGAGCCTAGCCCTTTAATTATATATGGCACTCATGCAATTACCTATGTACGCTGCTGCTTCTACAACACCAACTTTTTTAAACAGTTATTTGTATGTCAGAGCTTATCTTTATTTGAATATTGGAGTTGGCAATCAGCAATTCTTTGCAGAGAGCTGGCAGACCTTGCGCAGGCCGGCTGGGCCTCCCTTGCCCGCCGGCGGGATGTCTGGATGCTTTGCCCCCTCTCAGGCACTGCCGAGCACGGGGGGCTGTGCCACGTCCCAGGCATTGGCTCGGTGGAGGGTCGCTGAGGACCCCCGACCCTCCTGGAACATGGTTGCCACCGTCTCGTCGAGGGGAACCCAGGCACGGGATGAGGAGGGGGCTGGAGCCCAGGGCTCACGAGGGGAGGTGGAGGGCAGTCCCTGTGCCCAAGGGGCAGCCTTTCTCTTGGTCAAGCACCATGGCAGGTGGGAGTGAGCCCCAGGAAAGGGGCCCTCAGCGCCCGCGACCCTCCTCCTTCTCCCACATTTGGGCATCTCTCAGGCCACAGGCCTGCCACGGCCAGCCCCGCCACAGTTGGCCACACCCATTGGCCGCCGTCACAATCGACATCACAATGGCTTCTGTCACCAGCCACCTCATGGGGCCCTATAAAAGAGGGACCCTGCAGCTGGCCCACCAGTTGCCGAGCTTACAGGCCCTCAGAAGCCAAGCATGCTTGGACAGGAGAGGAGCCAGAGCAGCGAGGCAGATGGCTGCCCACCTTTGCGTGGGACAGCGCAGAGACCGATCCCACCGCCGCCAAAGAGGGAGGCACCTGCCAGGAGCCTGAAGGAGGGCAGTCCGTGGAGGAGGAGGAACAACATCACCCCTCGTGCCATGGGCGTGATTGGCAAGCGGCACCTGGCTGCAGGCCCACCAGGGTACGGCGTGGGGCCCAAGCGTGTGTTCAGCGAGGCAGATGGCCGCCCACCTTTGCGTCAGAGCCGCATCCCGCAACCTCCCTGGATGAGGAGGCAGTGGCAGTGGAGGAGGAACGTCATCACCCCTCGTGCCACGGGTGCGATCGTCCCCGCTACTCGCGCTATCAGCAAGCGGCACCTGGCTGCAGGCCCACCAGGGTATGGCGTGGGGCCCAAGCGTGTGTGCCTGCCAGGGAGCAGCTGGAGCAGCGAGGCAGATGGCTGCCCACCTTTGTCGGTGGCATCACAGAGCCGTGTCCCGCAACCTCCCTGGATGAGGAGGCAGTGGCAGTGGAGGAGGAACGTCATCACCCCTCGTGCCACAGGTGCGATCGACCCCGCTACTCGCTCTGGCGGCAAGCGGCACCTGGATGCAGGCCCAGCGGAGAACAGCGTGGGGCCCAAGCGTGTGTGCCTGCCAGGGAGCAGCCAGAGCAGCGAGGCAGGTGGCCACCCACCTTTGTCGGTGGGAGCAGAGAGAAGCTTCCCACCACCGCCAAAGAGGAAGGCACCTCCCAGGCGTCTGAAAGAGGACCTTCAGTGGAGGAGGAGGAGGAACACCAGCCTTCGTGCCATGAGAACCACTGTCTGCTCTCATGCAACCAGCGTTGGCCATCACACAGCTGTGGACACACGGGGGAACAGCATGGGGCCCCGCCGTGACTATCTGCCGAGACATGGTGTGAGGCCCAGGCGTGACAGTGCACCAAACAACGGTGTGGAGCCCATGGAGGTGGATCCACCGATTCCTTACAAGCTGCCCAGGCGTGACAGTGCACCAGAGGACAGCGTGCATCCCATGGAGGTGGATCCACCGGCTCCCTACCAGCTGCCCAGGCGTGACAGCCCATCAAACGACGGCGTGGAGCCCATGGAGGTGGATCCACTGGCTCCCTACCAGCTGCTCAGGTGTGGCAGCACACCAGAGGACGGTGTCAAGCCCATGGAGGTGGATCCACCTCAATAAACAACAACAGAATAAAAAAGCTTCCAGCCTCTCTTATTTGGCACTTAGGCGGACTGCATCTGCACTCCTGTTACCTCTCCTGGCCTCTGCCTTTTAGTAGGAGGCTCTTTTCTGGAAACTTCCCATTTCCGTGCCCACCTTTGTGCTTTGGCGGTGCTTTACTGTGGCAGCTGCAGCATAAGAGTGTATTGTTGCATTGGTACATACTTATGCTCTCGGATGCTGTCAGTAAAGCTCTTCATAGTTAACAAATCAGCAATCAGTCAGCTATCAACCTTTTCTCCTATGAGCATAAGAGCACTCTAGCACGCGCTGTGCGGACCAATCACCCTCTCGTTCACGTGCTGTTCTTGGGGCAGTAACTTCTCACAGTTCAGTACTTTTCCACAGTTCAGTGTTGCAGCTGTCCGTTGTTTTTCCCTGCCACCTTGGCATAGCTCAGCAGCCTCTTGTTTTTCTTCCAAGGCGTGTTTTTCATCAAAGCCAAGCTATTTCTCAGAGGCTGTGCAAGGCTGACAGGCCAATGCCTCCCACATCTCCCCTTTCTTTGTTTTGCAGCTGCACCTGCAAGACTTGTTTCAAGACTTTATCAATTAAGGGTTCGGCAAACTTCAAAAAACACAGCATATTCAAAATAGTTCTACAGAAGGCTAGAAACAATACAGCATTTACAGTTACTACTTAAAAAAATAGGCTAATTTCACTGCCCATAATTAAGGGATATGACTAAATACTACGAAAATAAAGGGTAAGGAAAATATGGAATAGCACACTTACTTAATGGGGTACTAATATTCAGATCCGCAATTGCTGGGGAACCCTGGATGCAGCGAGGATTCGGAGTACCTTTCCTTGCAAACTGGAAATCCTACGCGGTGCGTCCACCCATAGGTGAGGCATCCAAAGTCGCTGCAAGCAGGTCCAGCCTCATCTATCTAAATCAGCAGGTGTGGCGGATGAAAGTATTGACACGGTAATATTTAGTAAGAAATCTAGGTTTATTAATAACTAACAGCAATTTATTGTTATAAAATAATAATAAATACTAAAAGAAAGAAAAGCGACTTATTCAGATTCTAAAGTGACAAGATTCACACTAACTTACTTAATGGTACCTATATATATACATGCATGCACAAAACAGAACAGACAAACATACAGAAACAAAGGTGTTTGGATTCAATAGAATGAACACAGACGGACATACACACACAGAAACAAGGGTACGTACACACACACACAAACAAGGGTACATGTACACACACACACAAACACACAGAAACAAGGGTACGTGTACACCCCACCCCCCCACCCCCCCAGTAAAGAGAAGCTAGCTCAAAGAAAATTTCCCTCTGGAGTTTAGAGCAAATACTCACAGTGCCTTGGCATTCCTCAACGGGCGATAATTGAGACTCGAGTGGGGGACTTCGCCCTGACCTTCTGTCTGGAGCAGAGGACACCTTAAGGGTTTGGTACCTGAGAGGCGTCTCAGCTCAGGGGAGATTGCTGGTCACAGGCCCCCTGCGATCCAGGAGAACTCGAAAGGGTCTCCCTGGTGGTCGCCATTTATAGGGTCCAAGATAATTGACTTTTGTCAAATACCTTCTGGTGCCTTCCAGCAGTTACACAAGAACTTGATTAATGTGCGACTCTGCTATTGTTCCCATTTGACCACATCCCAGGCACAGGTGTGCCAGGCCCTTAGGAGTTGATGGGCCATTTTAACCATTTCCGAGCAATCGGGAGGGGCAGGAGCCAGGCTCGTTAACATTGTCAGTCCTTATCTCCACAGATTGGTGTATAGCTCGGGGGATGTGGGTGGAATCGCACCTAGCACCAAGCAGCCCAACAAAGAGGGGCGGGGGGAGGTAAGAATTGCACCACCACAGCAGGCCAAAATAACTGGCACTTTTCTTGGAGCGGAAACATCTGATTTCATCCTCCTGTTGGGTTCCACCCAGAGCCTGGCCACCACTCACGGGGGAAAACCAAGGCAGTTTCTAATAAGGTTAAAGGCTTGAGCTCTTAATTCTTAATATTGCTAGACAAAGAAAGTTGAATACACACATTCTTACAGCATTTCATCCTTATTAATAACTGCATTTTGTCTAAGCTACATCTTTCACTAGTGACTAATAAGCCTATATATTTCATTAAGGAGTTGCAATTACTGTCAGCATTTTCTCTTAAAAGAGTTGGCAACTGTAGTGTGATTAAGGGCAGACATAGTGTATTTTGTCCTATTGCAGCAGCAAGCATTACCCATACATTCTGCTTAAATGATCAGTCGAAGGGACCGCAAACTGTCGGTACAGGGGCACCCACAGCACCCACAGCCAGCTCCTGAGTGTCCACCAAAAGCTGCCTCTCACGCCTCAGGTGTGGTCGCACACACCTTGCCGGTAACCTCCGGGGACCGTGACCTGTGGAGACACAAACATAACCTCTTCCCCAGGTTATTAAAGGATCTGGTCCTTCCCAGTTACCGCTTTCCAGGTTTTTTGCTAACACTTGAGCCTTGCCCTGGACTTGTTGTTGATCTGGTATCTGCGACGAGAAGTGACGCAATATTGGTGGCACCTGTGAGACAGGGGAAATGTTTAAAAAGTTCATGGCATATAATGCCTTATTTAGCCTTTCATGAGGTGTAGATTGATACCCTCCCTCTCCCCCTTTTTGTTGTTGTAATAGATGCTTTAGCGTGCCATGCGTACGCTCCACAACGGCCCGTCCGGTCGGTGAGTGGGGAATGCCGGTCAGATGCTTGACTCCCCACTGTTGAAAGAAAGAAAAAACAGAAACATAAGCAGGCCCATTGTCTGTCTTAATCTGTCGTGGCACGCCCAAGGAAGCAAATGCAGCTAAAAAGTGTCTTTGCACATCGCGTGCTTTTTCACCTGTATGGCAGGACGCAAACACTGCTCCAGAAAAGGTATCAACAGCCACATGTACATATTTTAACGTTCCAAATGCCGCGAAGTGAGTGATGTCGGATTGCCATAATTCTGAGGAGGCGAGTCCCCGAGGGTTGACACCACTAGCTGTTGAAGAGAGGGAGTCCTTCTGGCACTCAGGGAAGTGGCAATGATGTCTTTAGCCTGACGCCTTGATAAAGCAAACTGGTTTTGTATTGCCCTGGTGTTTTGGTGGGAAAATGCATGTGAAAGCCGAGCTTGCTCAAAGACATTAGGTACCACCTGTGCCACCAGAGTCGACGCGTCTGCTCGTCGACTGCCTTCAGCCAAAGGTCCAGGTAGTGCAGTATGCGCTCGGATATGTACAATAAAACAAGAAGTCTTGCGATTATTTAATAATCGTAAAAGGGTGTGCATTAATGAATATAACAGTGGATTATTAGCGTCCTTCAAGCACAAATTTTCTATACGCTGTACAAGATTGGCAACATAAGCAGAATCAGTAACAATGTTATTTGGGGTGTCCCAGTGTTGAAATACACAGACTACTGCAGCTAGCTCAACGATCTGTGGCGATCCCGGGGACTGAGTAATGTCTGATTGCCAAATCTGAGTGTGCAGATCTTGCCATACTATGACTGACTTTCCCGTTTTTCCAGATCCATCAGTAAACACAGTTAAGGCTTGCAACGGTACATCGCTGACAAGGGACGCCGCATCCCAGTGTCAGCACCTTCTGTAAAAAACTGCCGCTTCTGGTGTTCGGGGCGGGGGCGGGCGGGCGCGGGCCGAGAGCGCGGTGCCGGGCTCGGCCGCAGGCGGTCGCCCTGCGGTGGGGGGCTCGGGGAGGCCCGGGGCCACCGCCACCAACTCCGCGCTTGCAGGTGTGGGGGCGCGAATGCTGAGTACAGAGATCCACACACTTGGTTTTGCAGATAGAATACTGTGCCGGCGTTAATACCATTTTTAAAAGTGCCAGCCAATCCCATGGATCAATTGATATCCATGAGCGATTGCCTCCAGTATACCTGTTGTGAATGATTTTCGAAGCCCATCCCCACTAATGCTTTTCTGCAGTTCCTTAAAAACAGAAAATTGCAGTCCTTCCCAATGTGGCTGACATCCCAACTCCCAAATTCCAGGAGCAACAATCTTTCTCGCCATGTCTGTATCCCCTTGCGCCAAGGTTTCTTGCCTTGCTTTTACTCACAGATCATCCCCAGCTAAGGGAGGACACAGGCCAGGTTCTCTTTTAGGATTTACAGTGTCAGGGTCTGAAAGATTATCACAGTCAAAAGACCCAGCACATAAAGCTTGCTGCAGGGGTTCAGGACATGTGTCCTCGCCCTCTGTGTCCTCATCCTCTGTCTTAACAGACTGGCCGCATTCCTTATCTTGTCTTTTTATTATCTCAAAAAGAGATCTCCATGTCAGTAAGAGTGCTGCCGCAACCCGATTCCCTCACGTTGCACACTCCCACAGTCTTCCTCCTGCGTTATCCCATATCGGAACAGTGAATATAGTAACCGCGGCTGCTACTGACTTTAAAATTCTCTTCAAGGCATGCGAGCTAATATGCGCTTTATGTTTAGCTAACAGTCTTTCCATCAGTGCAACGACTGACTTTTCTTCCGAGGGTATTGACCTACCCATCGCTTCCCCACAGCTCACCTTGCTCACCCTGCAACGGTGATTGATGCTGGCTCCTGCTTCCTGACAGCAGCTCTGAAGTTCTGAGGAGTTTGCCACCGGAGTGATCCAAGCAGGTCACACTAATCGCCCTCCTCACACGGGGCACCATTTGTGGCAATTGAGGCACGGACTCTCCATGAAGTGCAGAAGGAAAGACCCTTTATTATTACAATAGTACATACTTATGCTCTGGTCAAAGCTCTTACTTCATAATTAGCAAATCAGCAATTAGGCAGCTATCAACCTTTTCTCCTAGCAGCATAAGACCACTCTAACACGCGCTGCGCAGACCAATCATCTTCTCGTTCACGCGCTGTTCACGCGGCGGTAACTTTTCCCAGTTCAGTGTTGCAGCTGTCCGTTGTTTTTCCCTGCCACCTTGGCACAACTCGGCAGTTCCTTATCTTTCTCCCAAGGCCTGTTTCTCATCCAAGCCTTGCTGCTTCTCAGGGGCTGCGCAGAGCTAACAGGCCGACGTCGAGTTGCCTGTCTGCCACAACAGATCACGGTGCACGTATTGTATTTGTACACTTTGACCATAGGAATACACGTTTACGGTAACGACCAGCGGTTAGTTTCTTATCACAGGGGAGGGACACCCCAATTTCAGCCCCCCCCCCCCCCCCAATCTTTGAACGCAGAGAGGGGGCAGGTGTACGACCTGTGGCTGGACGTGGCCCACTTGGCCCTGCGCCCCATCGGCCTCCGCCAGCCCATCCACACCACGGTCACCGACCACAGTGTTGCATTCCTCACCAGTACTGCCCCCTAAATCCCCCAAATTCACCCCAAACCCCACCCCTCCTACAGGTGTGAGCCTGGCGGTGCCCTGCCCAGCCAGTGCCTGTGGCCCTGCCAGTCAAGGTAAACATGAGGGTCCCGAGGGAGTCCCTGCCATTGTTCAGGCCCACAGGTTCCCTTTCAGCATCTAAACCCTCACTTTTAGGGCAGAAAGCATCAGTTTAGGGTCCAAAGCCCCACTGATAGTGTCCAAAGCCTCAATTTTCCTTTCCTAAGTCTTAGTTTCGGCTTCCAAAGCCTCATTTTTACAGTCCAAAGGCTCAACTGTAGTTTGCAAAGTCTCCTTTCTAGAGTCCAAAGCCGCATTTTGACTCTCCAATATCTCATTGTCAGGCTCCAAAGCAGCATTTTTAGGATGCGGCCAGCCATTCTGAGGGTCCAAGCTGCCATCTTGAGCGTCCAAAACCCTCCATTTTATGCTCCAAACCCCTCTCATGGAACCCAAAGCCTCATTTTTTGGGTACAAACCCTCATTTATATGTTCCAAACCCCAGCTTTTAAAGGCCACAGACTGGTTTCAGGGGTCCAGAGCATCATTTGGAAAGCCCAAAGTCTGACGTTGAAGGTCCAAAGCCTCAATTTTAGAAGGCAGACCCTTATTTCTAGGGTCCCAACTTGTCTTTTATTACCCAGAGCCTTTTTGTAGAGCCCAGACTTTCATTTTTAGCGTCTAAACCCTCACTTCTTGGGCAGAGCGCAGCCATTTAGGGTCCAAAGCTCCACTGACAGCGTCCGAAGCCTCCCTTTTCCTTTCCTAAGTGTTAGCTCTGGCTTCCAAAGCCTCATTTTGGTGGTGCAAAGGCTCAACTGTTGTCTGCAGCATGTCCTGTGAAGGAGTTTGCGTGTGCCCCCGTGGGAGGTGCGTTCTACGAGCGCACGCATCGCTGGGTGCACGCTGTGAGCTTGCGGGTGGGCGCAGGGGTGGGTGCACGCGGGGTGCGTGCGTGCGTGCGGGGCGTGTGGGTGGGTGCATTCCGCGTGCGTGTGTGCTGCAGCGTGTGCACGCGCTGCCTGTGCGCGTGTGTTGCGTGTGCGCGCGCACGCTCGGGGGGGGTGTGTGTGTGTGTGAACACTGCGCGTTGCGCTCTGTGTTCCAGACGTGCGTCACCCGGGAGCGTGTGCGTGCGCACGTGCCCCAAAGCTGTCTGCGTGTGGCATGGATTTTTCCTATCCTCTTTCTGGCCCCGATGTGTCGGTCTTCTCCGTGCCGTGGTGGCTCTGAGCACCCTCCTCTCGGACCAGGCTCGGGTTCAGCCCTTTGGAGTGGCTCTTTGCCTTTGTGGCCGACGTGGCTGCCTGCGGCCTCATTTTGCAGGTGGCAGGCATGGAAGTCCTTGCCTTGCACAGGAGACTGAATTGGACTGCAGCGTGGTTAGCTGTGAAAATTGGAACGTTTATTTGAAGAAGTAAGTCATCTTGAGCGTTTGTGTGCGCTCAGAGGAGCGTGGGCAGGACGGAGCAGGCCTTTGACACTGAGGCTGCCTTTGGGTGCGCAGGCGGTGAGTGCCCCAGCAGGAGATGGCCGTGGTACACTGCAGCCTGCGCTGGATCCCATTCCTCCTGCTGCTCAAGCTTTTTTCCCCTTTAGGATCTGCAGGAGCTCGTGCAGCCGGGTAAAGAATTGCAGCAGCTTCTGGAGTGGAAAGGGGCAGGAGCTAAACCAGCCCGACTGTGCTGGTGTTGGGCTGGGCCTCTGCAAGGGGGTTGAGGTGGTGATAAAAGGACTCCATGGCCGTGATGTTGGAGCAGCCCTTGCTGTTGAGTAGAGTCCCATCTGTACCAGGATCCAGTCGTAGAAGTGCTGAGTGGAGGTGTAGATTCCGGGCCGTTTTGCTCTGGCACAGCCTCTGCCCCAGCTGGTCACCCCAACAAGCCAGAAGTAGTCAGCACTCTTGTCTTTGCAGACGAGAGGACCACCGCTGTCACCCTGCAGCAGAGGAATGAGGGTCAAGGTGGTGTCGGGTGGCCGCTGGCAGCACTAGGGCCGGCTCCTTCTCTCTGCCAGCACCTGCCGGAGCTGTAGGCGCTGCACGGAGAGGCTCTGCTCAGGTGCTGGGGCCTCCAGGACCTTGTCTGGGAGAGGGTCGTGGGCCCATGGGGTAGGACTGGCGCTCATCTCTGCACAGCGATGCTGGCTGTGTGGAAGAGGGATGTTCCAGGCCTGGGAGCTGGAGCTCGCAGCTGCCAGGAGCGCTGGATGGGCTTTCTGGGCAGAGTCGTGGGCCTCTGGGACAAGTGGGGCCCTGGGCAAGGACATGCAGCTGGGGAAGGGGAGCCCCAGCAGCGGTGGGGACCCAGGGGTGGGAGGGCGACTTGGTGGGCAAAGCCCACGCCGGGGTGCGTTTGGGCGGCTGTGCCGGGGCTGCGTGTGCCGCTGGGCGCTGCCTTGTCGCAGGCTCCTACCTGGCAGGTGTCGATGCCGCCCTGCGGATAGCCAGCGCACAGGTTGTAGGGGTGGACGGCCCCTCGGTACCACCGGCTGCTGTTGCAGAGGTTGGGGTCGATGAGGTGGACCTTGGCCTCCTGCAGGACATCCGTTGTTCCTGCGGCTGCAAGGACAGAAAGGAATTAACACGCGGCAGCTCGTTGCCAGGTCTCCTGCCCTGTGTGGGTGAACCCCTTTGCTGGGGCTTGGCTTTGCATGGTGAGAGACATTGTACTGGTGTTGCCCTTCTGTCTCGCCTTGGGCCCTGGGCCAGGCCCATGTCTCCGTGGGCATACGTCCCCACAGCCAGACTGTGGCTCTCGCCTCTGCTGCCAGGAAGCCCAGCCCGCCTCCCCCGTGTGCCGAGCTCACGCTCGGGACGCGAGCGCTCTTTGTGAACTCACATCTCGCCGTCGTGGCCCCCCAGCCACTGATGTAGCAGTTTGTCAGCTCTGACACTCTCAGCGAGGCGTCGGGCACGCAGGCAAGCTGTACATAGTAGCCGCACTGCACAGGCTGGTCCAAGTGCAGCAGCGCAATGTCGTTCCTCTTGGTGATGTTGCTGTAGCGTGGGTGAACCAGCAGCCGCTTAATACTGCGTACTTGGGTCTCCGGGCCCGGCTGAGTCAAGTGGTTGGCCCCAACCACCACGCGCCACATGGCGATGTGCCTGGAAGGCAGATGGGGAGAGGGCTCAGCGGGAGCCGAGCCACGTGCTGCAGCAGTCCAGCAGTTCCCTGCCGTCCGCTTCACACGGGGGAGAGGAAAGCAGTGCTACGGAGGGTGCGACTGCCCTAGCACGCCTTGGGCTCAAGGCGTGTCGAGCTGGAGGCTGCTAGGAAGCCGTGGCAAGAGCCCAGCCCTCTCCCAAGCAGTCTCTCAGCCAGGCTCTGCAGTGCCCAGGCACTTGGCGTACCACAAAGAAAGGGGACGGGAGTAGCACGTGGTGCTGCGGATGGGGCACCTGCGAGTGCTGGGGGGATATCCCCGTGCCTGACCCTCCTTACCTGGCCTCGAGGAAGCAGTGGGCTGCTGTGAGGACCCACTGTGGGCTGATGAGGGACCCTCCGCACACATGCCCCGTGCCTGCTTCCCAGGGATCCTGGATGCTGACGATCCAGGGCCAGGCCCCTGGCTGGGCACCTGTGCCACCCACAACGCGTGACGTGCCGTAGTAAGCGCCGTAGTAAGCATCCATGGGCCGGAGCCCGCAGGTCCTGTAACCAGAAACTCATCACCGTCCTGCTCGATGGCTCGCTGCTGTTGCGGCTGAAGGTCAGCCGTCTGCCCTCCCCACGAGGCGCTGAATGGACAGCGAGGCCAGGGGACCCCGTGGGGCGGGCGGGCGTCCGCCCCCGTTTCTGCTTTAGCCCCGCAGGCAAGTTGTGCCAGCAGCCCGGGTGCTGCAAGGAACCGAGGCTCGCGCGTGAGGCTGGGGAAGCCGTGGTGTGGCCACGGGGGACAAGCAGGCACCCTCCAGGGAACCCCATCAGGTTGCCCAGGCTCCCTCCCAGAGCCTCGGCCCACTTACCCACAGCTCTCCCACGCGCCGTGCGCAGGCCAGCGCAGGGCCAGCAGGATGAGGAGGAGGAGTAGACGCATCGTTGCCAGTGGCATGTGCCAACTGCAAGAAGCGAGGGCTTGCTGCCACCAGCGCAGCAGCTGACAGAGTGGCCGCAGGGCTCACGTTGCCCACGGTGCCCTTGGCAACGAGGCTGATGTCACAGAGTCACAGTCGGTTCCAGGTGCTGGGCACGGTGGCCTCTCGGCGGGGGGACACCACGTGGGGGTTTCCAAGCGGGAGGGGAGGCAGAAGCTGGGATCGGACACCGCCGACAGACCCCCGCTGAATGCTCTGCTTGGGGGACGGGGGTGTGCAGGCCCCGTGGCAGGCAGCAGCGCCCGGCCCCCCGCACTGCCTGCCAACGGCGAGCAGGAAAAAACCCAGTGTGGCACCCCAGCCTCTTTGGGGAGTTCAGCGCCCCCCTGCTCTCCGCAGCCCTGTGCCACCAGGTCCTTCCCAAAAAACGTGTGCCAGAGAACGTGACTGCTGCGGCACTCCCTAAATTCGCAAGCACGGCGTGTTCGTGGGTGCCTTCAATATGAGCATGGGAGTTCAGTTCCGTTCAGATCTTGCCGCGTGCTCCTACCTGGCAGGTGTCGATGCTGCCCTGCACAGCCAGTGAGTCCTGTGCTGGCAAAGAATGTACCTGTGGCTCTTTAGGGACTAGTGAACAAATGAAATGATTTCCATTTTGGACTGAGGGACTAGGGATAAGCCATAAGCATTTACAGATACGCATGTTTTATTGCTGTGTTGTGTCGAGGTCCTGGCTTAAGGCCTAAGCTAAGGAGCTGACGGGTGTTGTAAGAGGCAAGGACTGGAAATAATAAACAGAATCTCTACCAAAAAGGCAAATCTGTCTTTAAACTACAATTTGTAAAATTGTACGTTGGCTTCAGTCTTATAACCCTTACCTAAAAGGCAATTGGCCGCTTGCTTCTTAATTCTCTAACTATCTAGTACCGCTTACTTTGTAAGCAGTTTTCATTGTGGGGGCAGCAGCTCCTGCTGGGGGACGACAGGTACCCCTGGGACCCCCAGGGACCCCAAATCCCCCCTGCAACCCACCCAAACCCCATTTGCCACCCTTAGGTCCCTTCAAAACACCCTTAGCCCCCCCCCCACTCCCCCCAAACCTCCTTAGTGACCCCCCCGAGCTATTGGCCCCCAGGTTCTCCATTTCCCCCCCCCCCCCCAAAACCCCAAATAGCTCCCTGGGACCCTACCAGCCCACCCCCAGCACTCCCCTAATCCCCATTAGCCCCCCCCCGGACACCAATATCTGCCCCAGGATCCGCCCCCCCCCCCCCCCCCCCGGACGTCATTAACCCCCTCCAGACCCTTCTTGCACCCCATTACTGTGCCCCCCGGACCCCAATATCTCCCCCATACCCTCCCCCCCCCAGGAGCCCTCTAGACCCTGCCCTGGACCCTACTAACCCCCCAACTCCCCCACGACCCCAATAACACCCCTTCTTTGTTTCGCAGCTGCACCTGCAAGACTTGTTTCAAAGCTTTATCAATTAAGGTTTAGTCAAACTTCAAAAACCACAGTACACGTGAAATAATTCTACAAAAGGCTCCTCACAGCAGCTCTGAAGTTCTGAGGAGTTTGCCACCGGAGTGATCCAAGCAGGTCACACTAATCGCCCTCCTCACACGGGGCACCATTTGTGGCAATTGAGGCACGGACTCTCCATGAAGTGCAGAAGGAAAGACCCTTTATTATTACAATAGTACATACTTATGCTCTGGTCAAAGCTCTTACTTCATAATTAGCAAATCAGCAATTAGGCAGCTATCAACCTTTTCTCCTAGCAGCATAAGACCACTCTAACACGCGCTGCGCAGACCAATCATCTTCTCGTTCACGCGCTGTTCACGCGGCGGTAACTTTTCCCAGTTCAGTGTTGCAGCTGTCCGTTGTTTTTCCCTGCCACCTTGGCACAACTCGGCAGTTCCTTATCTTTCTCCCAAGGCCTGTTTCTCATCCAAGCCTTGCTGCTTCTCAGGGGCTGCGCAGAGCTAACAGGCCGACGTCGAGTTGCCTGTCTGCCACAACAGATCACGGTGCACGTATTGTATTTGTACACTTTGACCATAGGAATACACGTTTACGGTAACGACCAGCGGTTAGTTTCTTATCACAGGGGAGGGACACCCC
This sequence comes from Strix aluco, assembly GCF_031877795.1. Taxonomy (NCBI): domain Eukaryota; kingdom Metazoa; phylum Chordata; class Aves; order Strigiformes; family Strigidae; genus Strix; species Strix aluco. The sequence continues at coordinate 14,696,824 of NC_133935.1, read as the reverse complement.
AATTTCAGCCCCCCCCCCCCCCCAATCTTTGAACGCAGAGAGGGGGCAGGTGTACGACCTGCGGCTGGACGTGGCCCACTTGGCCCTGCGCCCCATCGGCCTCCGCCAGCCCATCCACACCACGGTCACCGACCACAGTGTTGCATTCCTCACCAGTACTGCCCCCTAAATCCCCCAAATTCACCCCAAACCCCACCCCTCCTACAGGTGTGAGCCTGGCGGTGCCCTGCCCAGCCAGTGCCTGTGGCCCTGCCAGTCAAGGTAAACATGAGGGTCCCGAGGGAGTCCCTGCCATTGTTCAGGCCCACAGGTTCCCTTTCAGCATCTAAACCCTCACTTTTAGGGCAGAAAGCATCAGTTTAGGGTCCAAAGCCCCACTGATAGTGTCCAAAGCCTCAATTTTCCTTTCCTAAGTCTTAGTTTCGGCTTCCAAAGCCTCATTTTTACAGTCCAAAGGCTCAACTGTAGTTTGCAAAGTCTCCTTTCTAGAGTCCAAAGCCGCATTTTGACTCTCCAATATCTCATTGTCAGGCTCCAAAGCAGCATTTTTAGGATGCGGCCAGCCATTCTGAGGGTCCAAGCTGCCATCTTGAGCGTCCAAAACCCTCCATTTTATGCTCCAAACCCCTCTCATGGAACCCAAAGCCTCATTTTTTGGGTACAAACCCTCATTTATATGTTCCAAACCCCAGCTTTTAAAGGCCACAGACTGGTTTCAGGGGTCCAGAGCATCATTTGGAAAGCCCAAAGTCTGACGTTGAAGGTCCAAAGCCTCAATTTTAGAAGGCAGACCCTTATTTCTAGGGTCCCAACTTGTCTTTTATTACCCAGAGCCTTTTTGTAGAGCCCAGACTTTCATTTTTAGCGTCTAAACCCTCACTTCTTGGGCAGAGCGCAGCCATTTAGGGTCCAAAGCTCCACTGACAGCGTCCGAAGCCTCCCTTTTCCTTTCCTAAGTGTTAGCTCTGGCTTCCAAAGCCTCATTTTGGTGGTGCAAAGGCTCAACTGTTGTCTGCAGCATGTCCTGTGAAGGAGTTTGCGTGTGCCCCCGTGGGAGGTGCGTTCTACGAGCGCACGCATCGCTGGGTGCACGCTGTGAGCTTGCGGGTGGGCGCAGGGGTGGGTGCACGCGGGGTGCGTGCGTGCGTGCGGGGCGTGTGGGTGGGTGCATTCCGCGTGCGTGTGTGCTGCAGCGTGTGCACGCGCTGCCTGTGCGCGTGTGTTGCGTGCGCGCGCGCACGCTCGGGGGGGGGGTGTGTGTGTGTGAACACTGCGCGTTGCGCTCTGTGTTCCAGACGTGCGTCACCCGGGAGCGTGTGCGTGCGCACGTGCCCCAAAGCTGTCTGCGTGTGGCATGGATTTTTCCTATCCTCTTTCTGGCCCCGATGTGTCGGTCTTCTCCGTGCCGTGGTGGCTCTGAGCACCCTCCTCTCGGACCAGGCTCGGGTTCAGCCCTTTGGAGTGGCTCTTTGCCTTTGTGGCCGACGTGGCTGCCTGCGGCCTCATTTTGCAGGTGGCAGGCATGGAAGTCCTTGCCTTGCACAGGAGACTGAATTGGACTGCAGCGTGGTTAGCTGTGAAAATTGGAACGTTTATTTGAAGAAGTAAGTCATCTTGAGCGTTTGTGTGCGCTCAGAGGAGCGTGGGCAGGACGGAGCAGGCCTTTGACACTGAGGCTGCCTTTGGGTGCGCAGGCGGTGAGTGCCCCAGCAGGAGATGGCCGTGGTACACTGCAGCCTGCGCTGGATCCCATTCCTCCTGCTGCTCAAGCTTTTTTCCCCTTTAGGATCTGCAGGAGCTCGTGCAGCCGGGTAAAGAATTGCAGCAGCTTCTGGAGTGGAAAGGGGCAGGAGCTAAACCAGCCCGACTGTGCTGGTGTTGGGCTGGGCCTCTGCAAGGGGGTTGAGGTGGTGATAAAAGGACTCCATGGCCGTGATGTTGGAGCAGCCCTTGCTGTTGAGTAGAGTCCCATCTGTACCAGGATCCAGTCGTAGAAGTGCTGAGTGGAGGTGTAGATTCCGGGCCGTTTTGCTCTGGCACAGCCTCTGCCCCAGCTGGTCACCCCAACAAGCCAGAAGTAGTCAGCACTCTTGTCTTTGCAGACGAGAGGACCACCGCTGTCACCCTGCAGCAGAGGAATGAGGGTCAAGGTGGTGTCGGGTGGCCGCTGGCAGCACTAGGGCCGGCTCCTTCTCTCTGCCAGCACCTGCCGGAGCTGTATGCGCTGCACGGAGAGGCTCTGCTCAGGTGCTGGGGCCTCCAGGACCTTGTCTGGGAGAGGGTCGTGGGCCCGTGGGGTAGGACTGGCGCTCATCTCTGCACAGCGATGCTGGCTGTGTGGAAGAGGGATGTTCCAGGCCTGGGAGCTGGAGCTCGCAGCTGCCAGGAGCGCTGGATGGGCTTTCTGGGCAGAGTCGTGGGCCTCTGGGACAAGTGGGGCCCTGGGCAAGGACATGCAGCTGGGGAAGGGGAGCCCCAGCAGCGGTGGGGACCCAGGGGTGGGAGGGCGACTTGGTGGGCAAAGCCCACGCCGGGGTGCGTTTGGGCGGCTGTGCCGGGGCTGCGTGTGCCGCTGGGCGCTGCCTTGTCGCAGGCTCCTACCTGGCAGGTGTCGATGCCGCCCTGCGGATAGCCAGCGCACAGGTTGTAGGGGTGGACGGCCCCTCGGTACCACCGGCTGCTGTTGCAGAGGTTGGGGTCGATGAGGTGGACCTTGGCCTCCTGCAGGACATCCGTTGTTCCTGCGGCTGCAAGGACAGAAAGGAATTAACACGCGGCAGCTCGTTGCCAGGTCTCCTGCCCTGTGTGGGTGAACCCCTTTGCTGGGGCTTGGCTTTGCATGGTGAGAGACATTGTACTGGTGTTGCCCTTCTGTCTCGCCTTGGGCCCTGGGCCAGGCCCATGTCTCCGTGGGCATACGTCCCCACAGCCAGACTGTGGCTCTCGCCTCTGCTGTCAGGAAGCCCAGCCCGCCTCCCCCGTGTGCCGAGCTCACGCTCGGGACGCGAGCGCTCTTTGTGAACTCACATCTCGCCGTCGTGGCCCCCCAGCCACTGATGTAGCAGTTTGTCAGCTCTGACACTCTCAGCGAGGCGTCGGGCACGCAGGCAAGCTGTACATAGTAGCCGCACTGCACAGGCTGGTCCAAGTGCAGCAGCGCAATGTCGTTCCTCTTGGTGATGTTGCTGTAGCGTGGGTGAACCAGCAGCCGCTTAATACTGCGTACTTGGGTCTCCGGGCCCGGCTGAGTCAAGTGGTTGGCCCCAACCACCACGCGCCACATGGCGATGTGCCTGGAAGGCAGATGGGGAGAGGGCTCAGCGGGAGCCGAGCCACGTGCTGCAGCAGTCCAGCAGTTCCCTGCCGTCCGCTTCACACGGGGGAGAGGAAAGCAGTGCTACGGAGGGTGCGACTGCCCTAGCACGCCTTGGGCTCAAGGCGTGTCGAGCTGGAGGCTGCTAGGAAGCCGTGGCAAGAGCCCAGCCCTCTCCCAAGCAGTCTCTCAGCCAGGCTCTGCAGTGCCCAGGCACTTGGCGTACCACAAAGAAAGGGGACGGGAGTAGCACGTGGTGCTGCGGATGGGGCACCTGCGAGTGCTGGGGGGATATCCCCGTGCCTGACCCTCCTTACCTGGCCTCGAGGAAGCAGTGGGCTGCTGTGAGGACCCACTGTGGGCTGATGAGGGACCCTCCGCACACATGCCCCGTGCCTGCTTCCCAGGGATCCTGGATGCTGACGATCCAGGGCCAGGCCCCTGGCTGGGCACCTGTGCCACCCACAACGCGTGACGTGCCGTAGTAAGCGCCGTAGTAAGCATCCATGGGCCGGAGCCCGCAGGTCCTGTAACCAGAAACTCATCACCGTCCTGCTCGATGGCTCGCTGCTGTTGCGGCTGAAGGTCAGCCGTCTGCCCTCCCCACGAGGCGCTGAATGGACAGCGAGGCCAGGGGACCCCGTGGGGCGGGCGGGCGTCCGCCCCCGTTTCTGCTTTAGCCCCGCAGGCAAGTTGTGCCAGCAGCCCGGGTGCTGCAAGGAACCGAGGCTCGCGCGTGAGGCTGGGGAAGCCGTGGTGTGGCCACGGGGGACAAGCAGGCACCCTCCAGGGAACCCCATCAGGTTGCCCAGGCTCCCTCCCAGAGCCTCGGCCCACTTACCCACAGCTCTCCCACGCGCCGTGCGCAGGCCAGCGCAGGGCCAGCAGGATGAGGAGGAGGAGTAGACGCATCGTTGCCAGTGGCATGTGCCAACTGCAAGAAGCGAGGGCTTGCTGCCACCAGCGCAGCAGCTGACAGAGTGGCCGCAGGGCTCACGTTGCCCACGGTGCCCTTGGCAACGAGGCTGATGTCACAGAGTCACAGTCGGTTCCAGGTGCTGGGCACGGTGGCCTCTCGGCGGGGGGACACCACGTGGGGGTTTCCAAGCGGGAGGGGAGGCAGAAGCTGGGATCGGACACCGCCGACAGACCCCCGCTGAATGCTCTGCTTGGGGGACGGGGGTGTGCAGGCCCCGTGGCAGGCAGCAGCGCCCGGCCCCCCGCACTGCCTGCCAACGGCGAGCAGGAAAAAACCCAGTGTGGCACCCCAGCCTCTTTGGGGAGTTCAGCGCCCCCCTGCTCTCCGCAGCCCTGTGCCACCAGGTCCTTCCCAAAAAACGTGTGCCAGAGAACGTGACTGCTGCGGCACTCCCTAAATTCGCAAGCACGGCGTGTTCGTGGGTGCCTTCAATATGAGCATGGGAGTTCAGTTCCGTTCAGATCTTGCCGCGTGCTCCTACCTGGCAGGTGTCGATGCTGCCCTGCACAGCCAGTGAGTCCTGTGCTGGCAAAGAATGTACCTGTGGCTCTTTAGGGACTAGTGAACAAATGAAATGATTTCCATTTTGGACTGAGGGACTAGGGATAAGCCATAAGCATTTACAGATACGCGTGTTTTATTGCTGTGTTGTGTCGAGGTCCTGGCTTAAGGCCTAAGCTAAGGAGCTGACGGGTGTTGTAAGAGGCAAGGACTGGAAATAATAAACAGAATCTCTACCAAAAAGGCAAATCTGTCTTTAAACTACAATTTGTAAAATTGTACGTTGGCTTCAGTCTTATAACCGTTACCTAAAAGGCAATTGGCCGCTTGCTTCTTAATTCTCTAACTAGCTAGTACCGCTTACTTTGTAAGCAGTTTTCATTGTGGGGGCAGCAGCTCCTGCTGGGGGACGACAGGTACCCCTGGGACCCCCAGGGACCCCAAATCCCCCCTGCAACCCACCCAAACCCCATTTGCCACCCTTAGGTCCCTTCAAAACACCCTTAGCCCCCCCCCCACTCCCCCCAAACCTCCTTAGTGACCCCCCCGAGCTATTGGCCCCAGGTTCTCCATTTCCCCCCCCCCCCAAAACCCCAAATAGCTCCCTGGGACCCTACCAGCCCACCCCCAGCACTCCCCTAATCCCCATTAGCCCCCCCCCGGACACCAATATCTGCCCCAGGATCCGCCCCCCCCCCCCCCCCCCAGGACGTCATTAGCCCCCTCCAGACCCTTCTTGCACCCCATTACTGTGCCCCCCGGACCCCAATATCTCCCCCATACCCTCCCCCCCCCAGGAGCCCTCTAGACCCTGCCCTGGACCCTACTCATTCAGTGCTTCGGTTGTGAGAAAGCCTCGTCTTCTTTGCTTCTTATGGCCAGGAGATGCCTGGAGCCGTTGTTTGCCAGGGTCCCGGGCCAAACTGTGCAGGTGGGGTCTCTGCCATCTCCTAGGGCAGGTGAATGCCTTGCAGCCAAGAGCGATTGAAAAGGTCCTCCAGAGATGGTCTGTCTGAAGGGCGCAAGGACAAAAAAAATTATTTCCTTCTGGCCTCAAAGACTTACTTTAGTCTCCTATTTAAAACAACAGAATAAGTTCAACCTGTTTATTCATAAAACATGAAATATCAGACACTGGATGAGGACAAGGTATACAGGACTTGAAGATAAAACAGGACGAGCAGCTGCAGGTCAGGACACCAAGACTGCAGCTGTTGGATACCCAGCAGTTTGTCTGCATGGATGCTGATCTCACACTCACCTTGTTCCCCAGACATTGCTGAGAATTGCCAATGTGACGCCCATCTATAAGAAGGGTCGGAAGGATGATCCGGGAAATTACAGGCCTGTCAGTTTGACTTCGATACCCGGGAAGCTGATGGAGCAGCTCATCCAGAGTACCATCTTACAACACATTCGGGACAACCAGGGGATCAGGCCCAGTCAGCATGGGTTTATGAAAGGCAGATCCTGCTTGACAAAGTTGATCTCCTTCTACGACAAAGTAACCTACTTATTGGATGAGGGAAAGGCTGTGGATGTAGTTTACCTTGACTTTAGAAAGGCCTTTGACACCGTTTCCCACATTCTTCTGGCGAAACTGGCTGCTTGAGGCTTAGATGATCGCACACTTTGCTGGGTAAAAAACTGGCTGGATGGCCAGGCCCAGAGAGTTGTGGTGAACGGAGTTAAATCCGGTTGGAAGCCGGTCACGAGTGGTGTCCCCCAGGGCTCAGTTTTGGGGCCTCTCCTGTTCAACATCTTTATTGATGACCTAGACGAGGGGATCGAGTGCACCCTCAGTAAGTTTGCAGACGACACCAAGCTGGGTGGGAGTGTTGATCTGCTTGAGGGTAGGGAGGCTCTGCAGAGAGATCTGGACAGGCTGGAGCGATGGGCCAAGGCCAACTGTATGAAGTTCAATAAGGCCAAATGCCGGGTGCTGCACTTGGGTCACAACAACCCCCAGCAGCGCTACAGGCTTGGGGAGGAGTGGCTGGAGAGCTGCCAGTCAGAGAGGGACCTGGGGGTGTTGATTGACAGCCGGCTGAACATGAGCCAGCAGTGTGCCCAGGTGGCCAAGAAGGCCAATGGCATCCTGGCTTGCATCAGAAATAGCGTGGCCAGCAGAGACAGAGAAGTGATCTTACCCCTGTACTCGGCACTGGTGAGGCCGCACCTCGATTACTGTGTTCAGTTTTGGGCCCCTCACTACAAAAAGGACATTGAATCACTCGAGCGTGTCCAGAGGAGGGCAACGAAGCTGGTGAAGGGTCTGGAGCACAGGTCGTATGAGGAGCGGCTGAGGGAACTGGGGTTGTTTAGTCTGGAGAAGAGGAGGCTGAGGGGAGACCTCATCGCCCTCTACAACTACCTGAAAGGAGGTTGCAGGGAGCTGGGGATGAGCCTCTTTAACCAAGTAACAAGCAATAGGACAAGAGGGAATGGCCTCAAGTTGCGCCAGGGAAGGTTTAGACTAGATGTCAGGAAGTATTTCTTTACAGAACGGGTTATTAGGCAGTGGAATGGATTGCCCAGGGAGGTGGTGGAATCCCCATCCCTGGAGGTGTTTAAGAGTAGGGTCGATATAGCGCTGAGAGATATGGTGTAGATGGGAACTGGCGGTACTAGGTTAATGGTTGGACTAGATGATCTTCAAGGTCCTTTCCAACATAGATGATTCTGTGATTCTGTGATTCTGTGAGAATGGCAGCTCCTGTCTTCAGGCAGATGGGAATGATCTTGCAGGAGAATGTTGCCATCAGACTCAGAAAGCTTTATAAAAAAGAAGATACTGTTTTTACAGTGTGTTAAAAAAAGGTGCTTACTGGAATAACTTGAAGGCCTCAGTTGAGAAATACAGTTGAAGATGCAACTTGAAGTCAGAAAGGATATTTTTGCTGCAGGAAATGTCAAGGTGCTGGAAAACCTCACTGTGCTTGCCCTAAACAGGCTCTACTCCCTCCTGCAAATGGCTGAAAAAGTGAACTGATCTTTTTTTATCCATGTTATCAGCTTCTCACAGTGTATCTTTTTAGGTCTGCAGCACAATGTTGTCAGCTGAAGTTGACATCTTGTAGGCATGTGACATTAAGCCATCTTTCACAGCAGTGTCATGTTGGACCTCTCTGTGATTTAGTAGGTCACCCTTACAAGTCGTGGCCCTATATATCTACATATGTGGCCCTCAGCATTAATAATTTTGCTGGGATTCCTGGAGAATAGAAAGTGACTCAATTTCTGTCCAATCTGTTGGTCAGATGCCTTAGAAAGTTGAAACGGCCCTGGTAGCTACACTTCTCTGATGGCTTCAATGCCATTGTGGGTGGCTCCAATGCCAGGGTTATAGTCTTCAATCCAGTCTGCTGTCGTCTTGATAGAAGTACTGCTGTGTTATATGGCATGATCTTTTCCTTGTTAGAGAGCTGATAACAATATGTACCTCTGTAGCAGATAAGATGCAGTAAGAAGTTGAGCTCTATGTTTATCGCCCATGCTGATCGATAGCCTGGATGAAATGGATTATGCACATCATTGCTATTTATTGGTGCAGTCCAACTTCTTTGTTTTGCCTTTACTTCCAATGTCTTTGCTATAATACACAATAATACTATTTGTAAACTATCAGACTCTGATTACATAGCTTTAGTCTGTTCCTTTGAGACCAACCATCTGCATTTAGTTCTTTGTAGGCCAGATTAAAGTGACTGTGACTAGACAAGAGATTTACAAATGCTTACCTGTATGTACTGTTTCAGTTGTAGAAGGATGTACAAAACTTAACTTAATGTGCGTACAGGACCAGGTGAACTTATCATGTCTACTAACACTTTCACAGCTATGCATGCTCCGGGATGTATGTATGTATGTATGTATCAGCAGAAGAATGAGTGTACGAACAAATAGGTCATTTGCTTCCAGTGTAGGTCACCCCTTAAATACTACTAGACAGCATTTGTGAAGATCTGTCACGCTCAAGTTTGCTGATAAAAAGGGTTACAAGGGACATATAGTTAACTATATATGACAAGAGAAATTAAGAAGAAAATGCCATAAAAGAATGAATTAGTAAAAAAAATAGTAAGAAATCTCTTTTAACCAACCCACCATTCTTAGTGTGGCATCTGCATACTATGCAAGTGTAGCAAGTACAGTGGACTCCTCTTCCATTTCGTACTTACATTCTGTTTCAATCTGATAACTCATACATATTTAGGGATGTTCTGTGGAAACAGTTTACAAAGCTAAGAGGAAAATTACAGGCTTGCTTTTCATTTATTTGGGAGAAATTTCTTACAGGTCCTGAAAATCTCAGCCTTGTGTGTGAGTATTCAGGTACTTAAAAATAGCCCTGCTATTTTCTTTCCCCAGTGGGTAAAATGACAAGGTGAATTTAGAATACATTCCTTCTCCCCAAGCACTTTGCAGTGATTTAATGGGAATAACTCAAATAGTACAAGTAACACAACCCTGTCCAAATGCAGACACTTCTTCCTCTTCCTTGTTTTCTTAGCAATAATTGGTTAAAGGAGAACTTTTCATGGTTTCTACTGTTTGACAATGGAGTTGTTCCCCTTCCTGAACCCATCTCAGATGATGTTTAAATTACCAAGAGGTTTCAAAGCTTAATGCAAAAGTAGCTGTAACCTATCATGAACTTCGCTTTACTCTATGCTTGCAAAGATTTATGCAATGCTTAACTTTGAAGTCTTTGTAGAACAAGATGCTTGGCTTTGGAAACAAAACTGTAACATACAGTCTGGTTGCATTTTTGTTGTTTGTCTCTTTTTTTTTTAATGAGTAAAAAATTTCATAGCTTTGGCGGTGTGGAGGGGAGAACTATTAGCCTGATATAGTCAATTTATTTATTAATTATATTTTTAGACTTTATCAGAAGTTATGATCTCTCCAAGGTTGGAGAGTCTGCTTTATGTGTTGTATTGGCTCCTGGACCTCAGTGAAATGAGATGACTGCCTAGTCTGTGTTTTTTGTTTTTATACATAACTGCTGTTTTAAGAGGAAGATTAGCTTTCAGCATACAACTGCGGCCACCAGGATAAGAGTAATTTTGCCATTGTGCTCTCACAGCCCAGACCAAACTGAATCAGCCTGTTCGATATTTAATAAATCAGGTAAGAAGCATATGGGAATTTATCTGTAATTACTGTTAAACAAGATATTGTGACAACTCTGTATATCCAAAGAATAATCAAGGCCTTATATTGTCTCAACACCTGCTACTGTTCAAAGCCTGTTCTTTGATGACAGCAGGCTGAACTGGCACCTGAGAAAGTAACTGTACATTATTTAGTTGCATTAGAGGGTCAAAATGATTGCTGCACACAGCTAAGGTCATGGCAGAACCAAGTAGCTGGGGGCACATATCTTCCTTTCGTGCTCTGCTGGGTTCAGTAACCCCTGGAGGCTGTGGACTCTACTTCCAGATGGTCTGCTCTAGTGAAAACCCTAACTGTGCTCTGCCCAGCAGCATCAGCTGTGTTGGCAAAGAGCAAAGCTGTAGATTGCCATTGCTCTGGGATTACATGGCAGATGCCACCTGCTGCACAGCAGAGGGCCCTGGTATTTTCTGCCTTCCTCAGGACACCATGTAGGCTCGCAGGTTGAATGACAAGGGTCAAGATGTTGGAGGTGAGAACAAAGAGTACACATGTTGCCCCACTTGGCTTTATGCATTATTTGGGGTGCACAAGATGGGGACAATTAAATATCAGTTCTGTGTCACTTACACTGGGGTTGACCCTGTGCCCTGCAGACCTCTTACCTGGGCAGCCTCCACCTAACCGAAGGCTCGACTCTTTGCTGAAGCACCTACATTGGGAGTACAACTGCCCTAGGCCTACACCATGGACAAAGGAATGAGAGACCTCTCCAGAGGATTCCTCACCTCCTCCAAGGTCTGAATTGCCCTCTGGAAATGCTAGTCTCTTTCTTTGGACTATATTTAGAAAACTTAGGACAGCTAGGCTCTTAAAATAACCTTTTCATCCAACAGTGTAAGAATGGGTAGGATGAAGCTAAGGTGGGTGTTTCTTTACCATATGGAATAAAAATCTCATCTTGCACTGCACTTCAATTGTGCACACTTTTCTTTCTCACACGCCCCCAGTTCAGTCACCACCAGAACTGGTAGATCACAGAATCACAGAATCATCTAGGTTGGAAAAGACCTTGAAGATCATCTAGTCCAACCATTAACCTAGCACTGACCATTCTCAACTCCACCATATCCCTCAGCGCTATGTCAACCTGACTCTTAAACACCTCCAGGGATGGGGACTCCACCACCTCCCTGGGCAGCCCATTCCAACGCCCAACAACCCCTTCTGCAAAGAAATACTTCCTAATATCCAGTCTAAACCTACCCTGGCGCAACTTGAGGTCATTCCCTCTTGTCCTATCACTTGTTACTTGGTTAAAGAGACTCATCCCCAGCTCTCTGCACCCTCCTTTCAGGTAGTTGTAGAGGGTGATGAGGTCTCCCCTCAGCCTCCTCTTCTCCAGACTAAACAACCCCAGTTCCCTCAGCCGCTCCTCGTACGACCTGTGCTCCAGACCCTGCACCAGCTTCGTTGCCCTTCTCTGGACACGCTTGAGTAATTCAATGTCCTTTTTGTAGTGAGGGGCCCAAAACTGAACACAGTAATCGAGGTGTGGCCTCACCAGGGCCGAGTACAGGGGTAAGATCACTTCCCTGTCCCTGCTGGCCACGCTATTGTTGATACAAGCCAGGATACCACTGGCCTTCTTGGCCACCTGGGCACACTGCTGGCTCATGTTCAGCCGGCTGTCAATCAACACCCCCAGGTCCCTCTCTGACTGGCAGCTCTCCAGCCACTCCTCCCCAAGCCTGTAGCACTGCTGGGGGTTGTTGTGGCAAAGTGCAGAACCCGGCATTTGGCCTTATTGAAGCTCATACAGTTGGCCTTAGCCCATCGCTCCAGCCTGTCCAGATCTCTCTGCAGAGCCTCCCTACCCTCGAGCAGATCAACACTCCCACCCAGCTTGGTGTCATCTGCAAACTTACTGAGGGTGCACTTGATCCCCTCGTCTAAATCATCAATAAAGATGTTAAACAGGAGTGGCCCCAAAACTGAGCCCTGGGGGACACCACTCGTGACCCACCGCCAACCGGATTTAACTCCGTTCACCACAACTCTTTGGGCCCGGCCATCCAGCCAGTTTTTTACCCAGCAAAGCGTGTGCCCATCCAAGCCACGAGCAGCCAGTTTCGCCAGGAGAATGCTGTGGGAAATGGTGTCAAAGGCCTTACTGAAGTCAAGGTAGACAACATCCACAGCCTTTCCCTCATCCAATAAGCAGGTCGCCCTGTCGTAGAAGGAGATGAGGTTTGTCAAGCAGGACCTGCCTTTCATAAACCCGTGCTGACTGGGCCTGATCATCTGGTTGTCCTGCGTGTGTTGTGTGATGGTACTCTGGATGAGCTGCTCCATCAGCTTCCCGGGCACCGAAGTCAAGCTGACAGGCCTGCAATTTCCCTGATCATCCTTCTGACCCTTCTTATATATGGGCATCACATTGGCCAATTTCCAATCTGTCAAGACCTCCCCGGTCAGCCAGGACTGCTGGTAAATGATGGAAAGCGGCTTGGCGAGCACCCCAGCCAGCTCCTTCAGCACCCTCGGGTGTATCCCATCCGGTCCCATAGACTTGTGTGTGTCTATGTGATGCAGTAGGTCACTGACTATCTCCTCCTGGATTGTGGGGGGGTTGTTCTCCCAGTCTCTGTCTTCTGGCTGAGGAGGCTGGATTCCCTCAATACAGCTAGTCTTGTTATTAAAGACTGAGGCAAAGAAGGCATTAAGCACCTCAGCCTTTTCCTCATGACTCGTTGCCGTGTTTCCTCCTGTGTCTAGAAAGGGATGGAGGCTCTTCCTGGTCTTTGTTTTGCTGTTGAAAGATACTCCTAGCTGTCCTCAGATAGACGTTTACTTGCACAGACCACTGCAGCAACAAAGTGCAGCTTTGCTTCCATCTCCCATCGTATCTGCCAACTACTGGGCTCCGTATTTTTTAAAAGATCTGTCGCTGCTTTCTTCACTCAGTTGCACTAAGAAAATAAAAGTGCATCATTTGTTTATTTGACAGCTCTTTCTGTAAGCTTTGATTGGCCTGAGGAAGAGTATGAATGTGTCTCCTGCTATCTTACAGTACCTTGTAGACTGGCAGAGGGACTCAAGGTGGTCTGGTCTGTGGCTGACGAAAAAAGCCTATGGTGTCTCCATCCAAAAAAAGCATGACTGGTTCATGGAAGGGTCTCAATTTCTTACTTGAACCATCAACTTACCTAGGAGAAGCCAGCTCAATATCTCTGGGATAATGCATGGGGAAGGCAATCCCCATACCACACTCAAGTGGCTAAAGCCAAGTTGCAGGAGAGCAGACCAGAAGCATCTCATGAGGAAAGCACAGAAGTAATGAGAAATGCAAAAGGATAAGGAATACACAAACTATGTGCAGTGAGGAAACCACAAAAGTGATTAATGCAGGAAGCCCAAGGGGAAATGGTGTCAATTCCTTTAGGATAAATGCATTTTGTAGAGCAACAGCGCTCTCTAGTCTGGTCAAAACACTTCTGGAGCAGGAAAGTTGTGAGACTTATGTGAAAGGTAGTTCAACTGTGATCAACCTCATATAGTTCTTTCAAAGCATGCTTTGGGAGGTGAATGCCTCATGTCACACTGGCCTTGGACTTCTTGCCTGCAGAACAAGTTGCTCCAGTCTATGAGGTGGGGGAAGAGGCCACATATAGCTCCATTGCTGTAGATTTCTCAGTGCCATCGCCTGTCTGTCTGCTCAGGGTGGGGAGGAAGGAGCAAATTGCAAGAAAAAGAATTCCTGTTCTAAAGTTATGGAAAGGTGACAGGGAAAATGATGGCAGTCACCAAGACTGTGTTTAAAGTGTCTGATCAAAGGAAAGAAAAAAATTCAGTGACACATTTAGTTCACTTAGCTTGCATGATGATAGGCAAACAGAGTCATTATTGGAAGTAGTAGAACATGTAATTGTACACATGCTGCTCTCTTGTTCACAGAATCACCAAAATGCTGGTAGTGTTCATTAAAAGTATTTTAAAAAGGAGAACTGCTTGGAAATGATTCCCCCTGGAATGAGATTTTATTAAAAGACATTTTGATATAGAAAATGGTTTCAATTAAATTTTTCAATGGTAAACTTTAAACTAAAATATTGCTTCACAAAATTATTTTGCATGTTCATGCTTCCAAATGATTGCTTTACATGGATTTCATTTCCTTTTCTAAATCTGATTTCTTTGTTTATTTCAGAGTTTGATTAAATCTGTTTCTTTTCCTTTGTCTGTTCTTGCCATGGAATGCAAGAAGATGACTACTCTAGGTTTTTCTTTTATTCAGTTTTCCTTCTGATAGGATAACTCTGAAGATAAGCTGATTTTTAAAAAGTATTACTTAGTGGTTTGGGTTCTAGAGCAAAAAATAAAAAAAAAGAGAGATTGGAAGTAAAGATAGTGTCTTGAAACTTGAGTACTGAATGTCAGCGTGAATTAGATTTTTTTTAATTTTGGAGAAAAAAAAAATAAAAACCTTCTGTTAAGCAGTTTCCATAGAAAAGACACTCTTTTTTTCTGCCAGCTGCGGCAGTACATGATCACCTTGTGCCAGGTTGTATTCAAGGAAAGGAATCCTTCCTATTTACCATTACAAAGTGTTGACAGTATGAGCTGAATACTTCATCTGGAGCTGGAGTATTATGGCTTTCTGCAACACCCTGTTCTTTGCCATGGAGAAGAAGTCAGGAGAAACATACATATAGGAGCAAGCCTAGAAGTTTTCTGAGCACAGCTTGCTTGAAAGGCTTCTTCCGTCTCCCATGTACACACACAGCCACCTTCAGAGCTGTTCTCAAAGAGACAGCTTAATGCTTCTCTCAGAATCAGGACAATATATAAGGAAACTTTTTGCCACTTGAAAATTGATGGCTTATAGCCAGCAAGTGTCCTTCCAGATTTCTTAGAATGAATGTAAGATAATAGAACTTCATCTGGAATTTTTCCCCACCTTTGTATTTTGGGAGAGTATTTTTAAATCCCCACAGATTCAGTCACAATTCAAATTTAGAAAGTCACTGTACTCTTCACTGCCCCCACAAGGAAGGGTTCTTTTGGATTTTAGTGTGAAATGATACACTGTAGATTTAGGTGTTACCAACAAAACGCAAGCTTGCTATTCCTAACTTATAGTAATTTCAACAAAAGTAGCCAACTGCGTAGGAGATCATGAAGATTTCAAAAAATATAGGAAGGAAAATTAAGAAAACTATTATACACCTCACTCCCCCATATCAGGGGAGAAAGCAGTTCACATCAGAGATAATGTTTAAAAAAACATATTCATGGCTCTGCCAAATGATATGTGCTCACCACACTGGAAGGTGTGACTCCAACTAGTTTACTTGCTCGTGGTCTGGGGCACACATCAGGGTAGAACTCAATGTAGATGGGGTTTTCCCAGTCCTGAGCAGGTTTTATAGGAGGTACACAGTTTTCAGTGCTGGAGCTAGTTCAAATCCTGCTCAGAATCTGTGATAACATCTTCCTCTGCTGATGTAGACCTATTCTTACCCAGCCTAGAACAAAAAGTAACAAAAGCAGATGTCTGGAGAGTGTTTAAGAGTAGGGTCAACATAGCGCTTAGGGATATGGTGTAGTTGGGAACTGTCAGTGTTAGGTCAATGGTTGGACTGGATGATCTTCAAGGTCTTTTCCAACCTAGATGATTCTGTGATCTGTGATTCTGTGTAGAAGAACTAGTGCAGATCCTGTCCACAGTTTCCTAGGAAGGAGCATAGAGCCTGGAACAAGCTGCATTTATCAAAAACATTTACTGGTTTTGCAGGAAGTCCATTGCACTTTAACTAGTAATGTGAATGTGATGCCCTGTGCTTGCATAATAGTTTATAAAATTCTGACACGTGGTAAAGTCTGCCTTGTGTCTTTATCTGATGTAAGAGGGAGAGAGGAGGGACAAGATCCACATCTCAGGGGAAGAATGTTGCTATGACAATTTACACCAGCTAAAAATACTCGTGAATGCTTAAAAGTCAAGCTAGTAAAAGCAGTATTTCCATTCTAGGGTAAAACTGAACAGTTTATGGGAAGTTCAGAAATTAGTAATTCTATGGAAGGTACTTTGGCCTTAAATTATGTCTATATTCAAAGAATTTAGTCTTTGCAGTGAACAGTAAACAGTTAAAAATTTAAGTTGTATAGAAAATATATAGGTTTTCTATGGTAAATTGCATGTTATTGCATTTGCAGGTTTTTTTGAGCATGAAGAATGCTGTCTGTGTGCTGATCACTCCCAGAGACCAGCAGTATAAAGATGCTGCTCACAAAAGATGGTCTTCCAGGGCTGCTGAAAGACATGATGTGATTTTCTCAAATAGACAAGCAAAGATTTGGGTGTGCAAATCATTATGTTATGTCCAAACAAGAAGTGTCCAGGAATAGTTTTCCAAATGTCTGTGTCAGTATTTTTACAGTACCATCATCTGCAGAGTGAGCTGGAGTTCTGGTTCCTAAATAATTTTTTCAGTTGAAAAGACAAATGAGGGTGTGGCAGGTCATGCATACACTTCCTTCTTGTCACAACATTTCTTGTACTTGGGTATCATATACTGACGGAGAAGGCAGAGTGGTTACTTTGCCTCTCTGATATAGGTAAAACCAAGTATTTTGAAAGGCTAAGAGCAGTATTTACATGGCCCAAATACTAGCTCAGACCCCGTGCCTTAGCGTTTGCTGTGGCTGGACATAGGTTTTCAGCCCTCAGATGAATCACCATTTGAAAGGATCTGCCTATCT
Organism: Strix aluco; assembly: GCF_031877795.1. NCBI lineage: Eukaryota > Metazoa > Chordata > Aves > Strigiformes > Strigidae > Strix > Strix aluco. The sequence continues at coordinate 14,680,148 of NC_133935.1, read as the reverse complement.
CTGCTGAATGCCAGAAGCCAGCAGTACCAGGTCAGGAAGCAATCCTCTAATTTGGGATCACTAACAGTGTTTACATTGTGAGACCCTGTAGTTCACTGCAGGCTCTAGATTTCCAAAGTCTTGCTGAGGACATACAGGACTTCCTACCACCTTTTCAAAACACAGCTCAAATCCCTAAGGCTACTTCACTGACCTTCATTCCCCTTATACCTGCATCCTCTAGTTTTATCAGCTAAACCAAGGCCATTTGAATCACACTGGCATTCAAGTCTTAAGGGTCACAGGAAGAGGGCATCAATTACAGGCAGGTCCCAGACCCTAGTGTGTGGCCTGACCCAGCTGCTTCTGTTACGGGTTTCTAAACCAGATAATCAAGACAGCGGAATCCTGTAAGTATGCCCAAGAAATTTTACCGAAGCTTTTTACCATTTTTGCACATTCTCTGAAATTCACACAAGAGGATGCAGTAACTGGAAGAAAATGAAACTTTTCATTTTTCTGGTGTTTGGGAGAAAGCATATGCTAAAGAAAATGGAGAGAATGGAAAATAAGGGAGTCAAACTTGAACGGCCCAATTGTTTTACTCACTGGCAGAACTGCTAGGCAAAATTCCTAGGAATCTTTGAGGAAAGACAGATTATTATAATATTAATAAAGGTGGAAGGATCCATGAAGCACTGTAACCAGAGTAGTCCCTTTATTTTTATCCAGGTCAACAGTCAGATATTTGACTTTGACTTCCTTTTCTTCTGTCTCATTCAGATTATGGTGGATAAAACTCAGTTTGCAGTAACCTTCTTTTACTTAGTACATCCAGCCTTTCAAATTATTGCATAGGTGTAAAAATTGGCAGAAGCAAAATTCTTTTTCTTGAAATACTGTGTATTTGTCAGCAAACAATTTGAAAATAAGTTCACAGTCCTTGCACTTCTGTTTTGTTGAATCAGAATGAAATCTGATTTTGTATAATTTTTATATTCTTGATTTTATCTAAAAATAAGCAAATACCTCAGGAAAATGAAAGCCTCAGTGCTTTCCTTACTTTCTTTGTTAAGAGGTATGTTATCAGTTCTATAAAAGTGGATAACTTATTTCTTTCAGCTTGAATTTTCTTATGCATTTATTACTGAGGGGAGTGCTGTCCTTAATTGTGTGTTAAAACCCACCCTGGTACATTATTTTGTTCTTACACATTATTTTTCTTCATGTGTTGTAAGGTCTACAAGCACTTGTCATGGCTGGCTGTTCCCCTGGGGCAGAGCTCTGGTTATGCACACATGTATGCCTGCCACCGAGGTCAGGTATGCAGAGATAGCATTGCAGTGCTGAGTCCCCAGGTCTTCCGTGCTGTTGATGTATCCTGATCTTTTCACAAACCCTTCCTGCACACTGCAAAGTCCCTGATGCGTTTTTCTGTAGCTCATGATCCTGTCCATAGATGCTTCCTTTACAGTCACTCACCTGGCAGGGTTTATAATTCCCTAAGGATGAATTGCAAGAGGGTGCTTAGTGCTGTCAGCACGTGGATCATCTAGTTGCCAAGCTGAAGGATGGATGTTCTAACACAGTTTGGGACATAATCCTAATCCAGTATCTTCTGCAGAGTAGGATCGAAGAAATACATATATTGTTCCAGGTCTGCAAAAAACAAGGGAGATTGGAGAAGAAAATGAGAGAAATTAATTAATGAAGCTAGACATCTTTATTAGAGATACACAACAAAGCAGTAGATAACTCTTACAGAAGCCTGTCACCATGACAAAATCAATTATCTTTACCATCTGTTGGGGTGGCTGGATGAGGACATACCAGTGCAGGCACAATGCAACCTGCTCTTATTGCAGCCCATTTGATTTCCACCTCTGTATCCATGACACTCATCCCAGGAGCATGAAAGCTGTACTTTTGGTTTGTTTTATTTTATTAACTTAGTAAGATGCTTTGAAGATGGTAAGATATAATTATCACTTTTTCTGCCAAGTATGTTCCTAGGTGAAAATGTAATATGTGTATGATTAATCCAAGATGGTAACGGGTAGCAGTCTCATAACATGCTAATGGCTTGGAAGTCACAAGTTACAAAAACATCATTAGTTTACAGCTTAAAACATAGCTTATAGAGCCAAGTGCACTGATAAAAATGCAAACGTGAAAGTATTCTGATGAAGTTATGGAAATTGTACGCATATGCATGTATAACAGCATACTGCACAATATGGTGGAAAGGATTAAATGCTTTTGGCGAAACTGGGCTACATTACCATCTTTTGCAATAAATATTTTTAAGGTTGCCTATACCTGAAAGCACTGCTTCCACCTCTCCCTCTTGCCTTCAGTCACTTCCTTCCCATGCATTTTTGTCTGTGCAGTGCTCCATGATGAAACACTGCTGAAAAGCTGGCCATATTTGTACTGCAAAGTTACATCCTCACAACTTTACCAGCAGCCCTGACAGGGCCTGCAACAAGGTGAAAATTCCTGAACTTGACTGCTGACAGTGTGATTTTACTGACCAGAGCAAAGTGGCAAGGCACATCTGGAGCGGTGCTGGACAGCTGGGATTTCAAACAGGTGCTTGGTGTCTTTGGATCTAAGCTAAGAACAGTTATCAGTGTACAAATGTATCTGGGTTTCTCTGAGAAGTCAATAAATAGAATTGTACTTCACCATGGGTTTGCTGGCTGTGAGCAAAATCAAGGAAGTGGAGACAGCCAGTGAAGTGTATATATTCACACCCTCTTGCACTGACCTCAGACTTTACCCCAGCTGTGCATAATTTCTGCTTGATGCAGCAAACTATTTTTCATACTATTATGCTATGTTACCCCTTAACTCCAATCCTGCAAATAGTTAATTATATGAAAAGGCCTATTAACTTCAGCAAGAGGACTACTCATGCACAGAAATCTGTGTAGTGCTGGTCCAGGTGCTAATAAAGGAAAGATGATCATGTTATTTTGAAGGGCCAAGACTATCTAAGGTCTCCATATAAGTTTAGATTAATTCTCCTAGGGAAGCGAACTAGGAATTTCAATTTCTGTGTTAGTGATAAGTCTCCCACCTTTGTTCTCCATCATTTTTATTAATTGGCTGCAACAGAGTGGAATCTCTGTGGTTTTGCTTCTATACAGAGTGGGATTTTATTTTCTCAGTGTGTAAGGACTCCTGTTTTCAATGAAATCCTCTGTCTTTTCTTTTTTTCCCCATCATGCTTTTGCTTATTCACAAGGGTTGTATGTTTTAATGAACATTATTTTTTCTTCTGTCTCAGCCTGTCAGAAAAGTTTAGTAGAGCTTGTGCCTTGTGACAAATGCATTTAGCAGGTGGATGGAGCATATGTGCAGTGTGCTCTCTTTGGAGTTGCTGTCTCTGTAAATTACCAGATGCAGACCAAAAACATCTGGCATTCCCTTGAGGGGAAAGGTGAGCTTAGATTGATTAATGCTGGCGAATCCTAGCAGGGCTCCATGTTTGGCTTCATCAGAAAAAGGAGTTAGGGAAGAACAGCATGGAGCACGTCTGCACCATGTGTGCTGAGATGTATGAACCAGTCTCATCTCAGGGCAAGGAGGCAACAGCCCCCTCATTCCCATTCAACACCTCCCCTGCCTGGATACACCACTGTCTTCCTTGTGGCATGGCATCATTCCAGGTTTCCATCCTACGTGCATGGTAGGAGAGAATCATACTGTGCCCACCGGGACCTTCTTTGCATCTAGGAAGTGCAAGGTCATGATGCAAAGGGTAGGCTCTTTAGAACATGTGTCTGTGGGCCAGGCACAACGCAGCCATAAACTCGTGCTCAAAATGTAACTCAGGACTTGGACTGTTCCCCTTTGGCTGTCATCTGGAATCACTGTGGCTAAGTTCTTGGGAACAGTTGGGCAGCACTGGAAAATACTGAAATCTTGAAAATAGTTTTGGGATGAGAATCTCCTTTGGAAACCAGCTCTTGTATGTCAGAATAGACTCTCTCTTTCAGAAAATGCTACAGAATGTCTGCTCTCACTCCAAAGAGGGGCAGCTCTTGGGTCCAGCAAGTTTATGGGAAGGCTAAAGGTTACATGTAAAAATGCTCTGGCAAGTTTCAGAAAAGCTGCTTCCTGAAATTGTCCAACTGAACGGAATAAGAATTTGGCCTCTACTGAGAGTGCGTACACAAAGGACCCCCAAATTGAATAGTAAATCAGAGCAGGGACAAACACATTGGCTTCCTGGGAGGGGAGAAAGGAGGTCCCATTGCATGGTGATCTGCTGTGTGATGACCCTCACAACACTGCCACAGCCCCTAGCCAGTAGAGGAAGATGCTGTAAGCAGAGGAAAAGACTCTGGCAGTAAGAAATGACAGGCCATGCGAATTACATTAAAATGTACAAAATCCATTGCATTGAGATTTTCCCTGTAATTGCTCTGCTGTGTGAAGCTAATTGCAAAGATCAATAGACAAAAAATTAGTTACTGTTAAAAGCACACAGATCTCTAAGCTACTGAGTTTCTTTAACACATCTGGGCTTCCATAAAAACTTAAACATGTAGTTGATCTGAAGAATTTAATCCAGTGTGCTTATTTCTAAGAAGTTACTGCCTTTTAAAGTGAATAACTTTGCTCAGCCTTTTAGTTTGTTCCTTATAAGGCTGTCTGAGAGATTCTGGAAGCAGAGGAATTACAGTGCTCCCAGATTACTGCTCTATTTTAAAGAGGGTGGCATGGCCCAGTGGGCTGGAATGCAAGAGATGGATTCTCCACCAGGTAACCTTGAGTGGCTGGTTTCACACCTATGAGCTTCAGCTCACTGCGTAGCTGAAAAAGGAAAGGGTAAGGAGAGCTGATGGCATCTCTTCTTTGCAACTGTTTGAGACACGAGCAAAAAGCTCTGTGAAAGAAGCAAGAGTGACCTGCAGCTACACCTGCTGAAGAAGCCTATTTTGATACATGATTCAGTTCTCCCCTCTCACTGTCCTTCTGTAACTAAAAGCACATGTCTTTAATCTGAACACATTCTTTCTGATCCGTCTGTTCAACCTGTTTTTCAAGGTTAATGGTTAAATGGCCAAAAATATAATTAAGGATATACATAGGGTTTTCTGGAACAACGGTGTAAAATTTTACTTCCTCTATAATGCCACCTCTTCTTCATCCATCATAGAGTGCAAGGATTCCTCCTCCTGTGGATTACAGTTGTTACAGAAGAAAAGCATTTACTGAACACTGTCAGTCTGACCTTTCACAACAGCTGTTTGAAGACAGAAGCAGAAAGTCTGAGTTGTACCTCAGCTGCAGAAGCCATGAAGAGGTAGTCAGTGAAACTGTATTAGAGTGAAAGTCCATTTCAGCATAAATGTAAAATGTTAAAGAATGTATGCTTCTGTGGCAACTGAGGCACGGACTCTCCGTGAAGTCCAGAAGGAAAAAGATTTTATTGTTACAATGTGTGGTGGTTTAGTCCCTGCCGGGGTCTGAGACCACGCGGCCGCTGCCCCTCCCTCACAAAGGGAGTGAAATACAAAGCCCCGAGACTGAGATAAGGAGAGGTTTAATACAGCAGTGCAATAGCAACACAACAAACAACAACAATAACAATAATAGTAATAACAATGAACAGGGCAAAATATCTACCAATATAGCAGTGAGAGAAAACCCAGCTGCGCCAACCCCACGCGATCACCAATTCTTCCCGTGTTCGCACCAGGATGTGATGTCAGCATGATATATGAATAACCCGGCTAGAGCTTCCCCCCACTGCTGGGGAAACTTAACCCTATCCTGGTTAAACCAGGACATAATCCACCCCTTTATTCTATACCATGCGCGTCACATCCAGCTGCCATTTAGCAATTAGCATTAACAAAGAAAAATTAACAAAAGCACAGTATAACTCACGGTGTGTTTTCACCCACAATCAAATCCCCTTGTGGTACGCATCGGACCTCTCCATCCTTTTGCATCACCCACCAGGTGCACCCAGGTCCTTGAGCAAAAACAATCCCGTGGATGGGTTTGCCTTTGCCCGGCGCAGGACTAACCCAGACCATTTTTCCCAGCAGATCCCTCATGCACACCACAGGGACTCTATCCCCGTCCACAACACATGGAAGTTTTGACTGAGCCGGGCCAGCTCGATTGGCAGATCCTCTTGTGTTGACTAACCAAGTGGCCTCTGTCAGATGTGTGTCCCAGTGTTTGAAGGTTCCACCCCCCATTGCTCTCAATGTAGTTTTTAACAGTCCATTGTAGCGCTCGATCTTCCCGGAGGCTGGTGCATGGTAGGGGATGTGGTAGACCCACTCGATGCCGTGTTCTTCTGCCCAGGCATCTCTGAGGTTATTTCGGAAATGAGTCCCATTGTCCGACTCAATCCTCTCTGGGGTGCCGTGTCGCCACAGGACTCGCTCTTCAAGGCCCAGGATGGTATTCCAGGCGGTGGTGTGGGACACTGGATAAGTTTCGAGCCACCCAGTGGTTGCTTCCACCATTGTGAGCACGTGGCGCTTGCCTCGGCGGGTCTGTGGCAGTGTGATGTAGTCGATCTGCCAGGCCTCTCCATATTTATATTTCATCCATCGATCTTCATTCCACTGGGGCTTCACCCGTTTGGCTTGTTTGATCGCAGCACACGTCTCACATCCGTGGATGATCTCTGCGATGGTGTCAATGGTGAGGTCCACCCCTCGATCTTGAGCCCACCTGTATGTTGCATCTCTGCCTTGGTGGCCCGAGGTCTCATGGGCCCACCGGGCTATGAACAGTTCACCTTTACGCTGCCAGTCCAAGTCCACCTGAGCCACTTTGATCTTAGCAGCCTGGTCCGCCTGCTGGTTGTGTTGATGTTCATCAGTGGCCCGACTCTTGGGTATATGGGCGTCCACATGGCACACCTTCACAACGAGGTTCTCCACCCGGGCTGCAAGGTCCTGCCGTACTTCAGTGGCCCAGATGGGTCTGCCCTTGCGTTGCCAGTTGTTCTGTTTCCATTGCTGCAGCCACATCCACAGGGCACTTGCCATCACCCACGAGTCAGTGTAGATATAGAGCCTTGGCCACTTTTCTCGCTCAGCAATCTCCAAAGCCAATTGGGTGGCTTTCACCTCTGCGAACTGGCTCGATTCACCTTGTCCCTCAACAGCTTCAGTGGTTTCTTGTGTGGGATGCCACACCGCAGCCTTCCATCGTTGATGTTTTCCCACAATGTGACAGTGTTCACCCATCAGTGAACAGGGCATATCGTTTCTCCTCCTCTGGCAGCTCGTTATATGGTGGGGCCTCCTCAGCACCTTTCACCTCTTGTTCTGGTGACATCCCAACATGTTTGCTCTCTGGCCAGTTTATGATCATTTCTACTAATCCTGGGGGGTCGCGGTTCCCTATTCGAGCCCGTTGTGTTATCAACGCAACCCATTTACTCCACGTGGCATCTGTTGCATGATGTGTGGAGGGAGCCTTTCCTTTGAACATCCATCCCAGCTCCGGCAGTCGGGGTGCCAGGAGGAGCTGTGTCTCAGTGCCGACCACTTCTGAGGCAGCTCGAATTCCTTCATACGCTGCCAGTATCTCCTTCTCAGTCAGGGTATAGTTAGCTTCAGAGCCTTTGTATGCCTGGCTCCAAAAGCCTAGAGGTCGGCCTCAGGATTCCCCATCTGCTCTCTGCCAAAGGCTCCAGGAAGGGCCATTCTCCCCGGCTGCGGTGTAGAGCACGTTCTTAATCTCCTGCCCTGCCCGGACTGGCCCGAGGGCCACTGCCTGGGTAATCTCCTGCTTAATTTGTTCAAAGGCTTGTTGTTGCTCAGGGCCCCATTTAAAATCGTTCTTCTTGCGGGTTACGTGGTAGAGAGGGCTCACAATCAGGCTGTAGTTTGGGATGTGCATCCTCCAGAACCCCACAGCGCCCAGGAAAGACTGAGTCTTCTTTTTAGTGGTTGGTGGGGCCATGGCTGTTATCTTGTTTATCACCTCCATTGGGATGTGGCGACGCCCATCTTGCCATTTTATTCCTAGGAACTGAATCTCCCTTCCAGGCCCCTTAACTTTCTGTTGCTTGATGGCAAAACCAGCCTTCAGGAGGATTTCAATTATCTTCTTTCCTTTCTCAAAGACTTCCTCAGCTGTGTCCCCCCATACAATGATATCATCAATGAACTGCAGGTGTTCTGGAGCCCCACCTTTCTGCAGTGCAGTATGGACCAGTCTATGGCAAATGGTGGAGCTGTGTTTCCACCCCTGGGGCAGTCGATTCCAGGTGTACTGGATACCCCTCCAAGTGAATGCAAACTGTGGCCTGCACTCTGGTGCTATTGGAATGGAGAAAAACGCGTTAGCGATGTCAGTCGTGGCGTACCACTTGGCTGCCTTCGACTCCAGCTCATACTGGAGCTCTAGCATGTCCGGCACCGCAGCAGTCATCGCTGGCGTAACTTCATTCAGGCCACGGTAGTCCACAGTCAGTCTCCATTCGCCATTAGGTTTTCTCACTGGCCATATAGGGCTGTTGAAAGGTGAATGAGTCTTGCTGATCACCCTCTGGCTTTCTAGTCGACGGATCAGCTGATGGATGGGGACCAGGGAATCTCGGTTAGTGCGGTACTGCCGCTGGTGCACCATCTTGGTGGCAGTTGGCACTCTCTGCTCTTCAACCTTAAGCAACCCCACCACCGAGGGGTCCTCTGAGAGGCCGGGTAAGGTGGACAATTGCTCAGTCTCCTCCAGGGCAGCTATACCAAAGGCCCACCGGTACCCTTTTGGGTCTTTAAAGTACCCTCTCCTGAGGTAGTCTATCCCTAGGATGCATGGGGCATCTGGGCCAGTCACAATGGGGTGCTTATGCCAGTCCTTCCCAGTTAAGCTTACTTCAGCCTCTAATAGGGTCAGCTGTTGGGATCCTCCCTGTCACTCCAGAGATGCAGATAGGTTCAACCCCACTGTGGCTCAACGGCATCAGGGTGCACTGTGCGCCAGTGTCTACCAAGGCCTTATATTCTTGTGGTTCTGATGTGCCAGGCCATGGGATCCACACCTTCCAGTAAATCTGATTATCCCTTTCCTCCACCTGGCTGGAGGCAGGGCCCCTCTAATCCTGCTCACCATCACGCACTTGATCTAAGAGTGACTCCTGCAAGAATGACTTCCTGGTCCCCTCAAGAGGGTCAAGCATACTGTTGGCCATTCTATTCTGTCTGGGGGATTTCCAACTGGACACTGGAGCTGCGTCTCTCTTGGAAGACTCCCCTTTCATGGTGGTCTTCCCTTTCAGTTGCTGTACTCGTGCAGCTAGGGCGGAAGTGGGCTGTCCATGCCACCTTCTCATGTTTTCCCCATGGTCGCGGAGGAAGAACCACAGGGTGCCCCGTGGTGTGTGTCTTGCACTGCCCTTCTCTTGGGTGGGGAAGCGCCTGCTTCTAATAGCTGAGACATTGGCCCGTGCAGGTGGAACATAGGACATGTCCTGTTCCACTTTCTGGAGCCTCTGAGACAGTTCCTCTACAGCTGAAACCAAAGCATGTTGGGAGGAAGGGAGACTTCCCTCATATTGCCGGAGCTGGATAATCACTTTGTCCACTGTCTGAGTCTGGGTGTCTCACCACCAGGATGCTACTGCTAATGCTTTGGAATGTCCCTCTGGTCCACTTTGCAGGAACTTCCGCCACATCAGCTGTGTGCAAGGGGCCTGAGCTGGATCCATTGGTGACTGCTCATCATTCAGATCACCATAGATCATGTCAAACGCAGCCATTTCCCTGAGGTTTTGGATGCCTTTCTCCATGTCGGTCCACTTGCCCAGCCGACATAGAACATCATCCTTGTAGGGGTACCTCTCCCTCACACCGAGCAGGAGTCGCCTCCAAAGGCTGAGGGTTTGAGCCTGTTTCCCTATTGCCTTGTGTGATGATTTAGCCCCTGCCGGGGTCTGAGACCATGCGGCCGCTGCCCCTCCCCCACAAAGGGAGTGAAATACAAAGCCCCAAGACTGAAATAAGGAAAGGTTTAATACAACAATGCAATAGCAACACAACCAACAACAACAATAACAATAACAGTAATAGTGATGGCAATTAACAGAGCAAAATAGCTACCAAATACAGCAGTGGGAAGCACGATGTACAAAACCACGAGTGCACCGCGCTCCCCCACCAGGAAAAATGTGACCTGCCAGGATGTGATGTCGGCATGGTATCTGAATAACCCGGCTAGAGCTCCCCCCCACTGCTGGGGAAACTTAACCCTATCCTGGTTAAACCAGGACACCTTGTCAATACCAGCCTGCTTGGCTAAAGGTCCCAGCTGCTTGGCCTCTCTCCCCTCCAATTCCAAACCAGCAGCTCCACTATCCCAGCATTGGAGCAGCCAGGTGCAAATTTGCTCACCTGGAATGCGGCTGTAATCCTTCCGCATATCTCGCAATTCACTGAGGGATAGAGATCAGATGGTTACCTCTGGCTCTTCCTCCTGCTCTCGTGATGGGCCTGGTTCATTATCACCCTGTACATTGCGAGGGGATTTTTTGGTATATTTGGTTTTCCGTATCGGGGCGACTGATACTGGCACTGCCTGTCCCTCTGGCCCAACTGCTGTGCTGGTGGAGGCGACTGGTACTGGCACTGCCTGTCCCCCTGGCCCAGCTGCTGCACCAGTAGGTTCACTTTCAGATTCTGCAGCCCCTTCTCCCCCTTGACAGCAGTGAACGGTGTTAAAAATGACACGGTAAGCACGCGGCTGAGGGAACTGGGGGGGTTTAGTCTGGAGAAGAGGAGGCTGAGGGGAGACCTCATTGCCCTCTACAACTCCCTGACAGGAGGGTGCAGAGAGGGGGGATGAGTCTCTTGACCCAAGGAACCAGCTCCAGGACAAGAGGGAATGGCCTCAAGCTGTGCCAGGGCAGGGTTAGACTGGCTCTTAGGAAGTATTTCTTTGCAGAAGGGGTTGTTGGGTGTTGGAATGGGCTTTTATTAGCTTCAGCCACTCTCTCAAAAGTCAGTAAGACCAGGGGCTGATATGCAGTAGGACCACAACAAACACGAGCCACCAGAGCTGCCACTGTCAGTGCCCAGATGTAGCGTCACCCGGACTGAAGCCAGGCCTGGGGGATTGGTGTCCAGAAAGAATCAGAAGTTCCAGTTGCTTCACAAGGACCAGTCTGTCCCTGTGGCTGAGAGATGAGAGCTCTGATCATGGAGGAAATTCTGAATAAGAGAAAAATTAATTATTTACCGTTGACACACAGTGCTGGTTCTTGGTGCTGTAGTTGAGAAGATGCTACAGCAACGCTGTACAGCTGAAATGAAGGGCATGTGGCTGCACATGTAGTCAGGCAAGCCGCAGTATAGTAACTTTTTCCTACCACATAGCCCATGGTGTTTTTCAGTAATTATTCAAATATTCTTGCAGGGAACGCTTGAGGATCAAATCATCAGCGCTAACCTGCTGCTGGAGGCCTTCAGCAATGCCAAGACTGTGAGAAATGACAGTTCTTTGCACTTCCTGAGTCATCGTGTTCTCTGTGCCCTTGTGCATTTCTAATCCTGTTTGCCTGCTTGTTACTTGCACCTGGGAGACACTGGGCTGGGAGAAATGGTTTTGGTGACAAATTTCTTGGTTGGTTGTTAGATGCTGATGTGTTTACAGCTGTTTCATGCTCATAGCTGCGTGGGCTGCAACAAACAGTTCCCCTTTTTCTATCTTTGAATATCTAAGGTAATCCAGACTGATTTGGAGATGCTGTCACTGAAATTCAAGAGAAAAAAACACTGGCATGTGACCCTGAGAATGCTGCACTGACCACTACCTTTTGTCTGCTTGCCAGGGTCAATTCATTCGTATTCATTTTGGTACCTCTGGAAAACTGGCCTCTGGTGGCATTGAGACCTGTGAGTAAATGAGGGGGGCTCACTGCTTTACTATAAAGTGAAGAAGAGCTTGAAAACTTGAGGTGTGCACAGATATTACAGGCTTCTTGGGGTTACCAAACAATGGGGTTACCAAAGCTGAACGCAGGACTTCTATCTTTGTGCAATGGGGTCACACTAGGGATTACTGCACCTCCCATTTATCTTCCCTGGGTAAGTTCTAATGCAAGTTGTGTGCAGGTGAGGTGTGGTGGTGGCGAATTTACTCTGCCTTACACCTTGCTGTTCCAACTTACATGGGCCAGATCCTGTGACCAATCTTCACTAGAATTCAGGTGAGCAGTTCCCTGGGTGCAGGATGGCTAGATATCCTGATCTACAAACGATCTGGCTGACCTCTTCATCATAGAGGCAGCAGTTCTTCCCTGTTTGCAGTATAGCCCCTCCAGTCTTTCCCCCTTCCCACTGCCCTGGCATACCCTACCCCTGCCCCGCACGTGTCCCAGACCCTTTTGCCACACCCTCAGCTACTGCCCTCATCCTCACCCCGCTCTGCTCGTCCCTCCCAACTATCCACAGAACGTCTCCCAAGGTGGAGCTCCTACTCCCACCCTCCCACTATGTGCCCTCCTGACGTTTACCACCTCCCTCTTCCCTTCCCAGAGACACTGCCGTGTGTCAGGGGACTGCAGGGCTCTACGAGGGCACAGACAGGTTTATTTTCAATATACGGAGGGCTTCCTCTCCTGCACGCTGCACAACCCCCCTGCACATCTGCACACCTTCACTTCTCTTACTCTGCCATAGGATTCAGGACTGAAAAGGAGTTCTGTGAATTTTGGCCTTAATTAGATGGAGGTAAACACACGTGTTTGTATTACTTCTGTGCACCAGCACACAACTCCAGTGGGTGTAAAGGGCGTTCAGGATGGATTTTAGTATATGTCATGTATGAGTCTTACCTAAAAGTATCTTTTGTAAAAGCTGTTTCTTTGGATGCACTTGTTCCTTGTCTGCTAGTGCTGAATGTTCAGCTCCCAGTTCACAGCATATTAAACTGGTAGGACTGAGAACCTGGCCGGGACCTTCTGCTCACCCAGTGGAAGGCAGATGAATGGCTTTACTCTGTCTTTTTGGGGATGCAAAAGGAAAAAGAGCCTGGGAAACCTTGCTGAGCTGTTGTTCCATTTTCACTGCCAGCATCTGGCTCTTGCTCCTTCGTTTGCCTTTCAGAGATGCTCCTCATCACAACCAACCTGTACAACCGCCTCTTCATCAGCCAAAGGGAGATTTCTGTGGCCAGCATTGATGACCAGGAGGAACTTGTTGCCGCAGACGTGAGTACATTCCGCAAGGAGAGACTTCCGCCATCACCACTGTTACAGTCAGCTGATCTATCCGCTGTGCAGGCAGCCGTTGACATTTTGGGCTTCAGCCCCAGTGAGAGAATGGGGATTTCCAACCTGACAGGGGCAATCCTGCACTATGGGAACATGAAGTTTGGGCAGAACCAGACGGCATGGAAGGTAATACCTTAATGACTCGGAGAGACGTATTTCCCACTGTTTCCATACCATTTTTCATGAGAAATACAAGGAGTCTTCCAGGAAAGGAGCAGTTGTTCCTTGATGAACATAAAAATGAGCTTCAACCTTCAACTTACCACCTTCTGTCGAGTCACTTTCTGCATCCCCTTTTTTCCTGATGGCTCTGCTGAAGGACCTTGTCTCTGGGACACGTTACTGCAGTGTTCACCAGTTTGTGGTAACACACTGAGAATTGTTCTGCTTGTGTGACATTGTGGAGAAGTGGCTCGAAGGGAAAAACACTCTGTTGTCCCATCACCAATGCACTCACTGGTTTTACCATACCTGCTGGGGCTGCTGTAGCCACTCCAATCATGAGGACCAGCCCCACAAGGCTGTTTGGAAGAGTAAATAACATTTTTCAAGCTTTTGTGCACAGTGTAAAGCCAAACAGTTTGCCAGGTTTCAGAGTGAGCTCTGGCTGGCTCCAACACATTCTGTCTGTCCCAGCTAAGAAGAAAGTCTTTCAGCTTTTTTTTTGGTTTGTTTTACAGAGGCTGACAAAGCAGCGTACCTGATGGGTCTGAACTCAGCAGACTTGCTGAAAGCTTTGTGCTATCCCCGGGTGAAAGTGGGAAATGAATATGTCATGAAGGGCCAAGCAGTGGATCAGGTGAGCGTTAGGGAGCAGCAGGGACCCTCCTCTCCCTAAGGGACAGGAGTGGGTGCAGGTCTCAGCTGAGGAGGGTCAGGACCATTCAGGCCTGTTAGTGCATTTCGTGGGCTGACAGCATCTGTACATGGTGGAGGGGTGTTTTATTCTGGTGATGTGCCCTGACCCAGCTCTGTGAACCATCTCCCTGCAGGTGCCCCAGGCAGCGAACGCCGTTTCCAAGTCAGTCTATGAAAAACTCTTCTTGTGGGTGGTGATGTGCCTCATAGCTCTTATGATTAGCTGCTAACCACTAAGGACACAGTTTCATTTTAAGACAGGAGTAAAGTTTATCAGTTGTATCCATTGTTAGGAGCTATTTACTTTGCTGATGCCTATACAGGACTGTAGAATATTCACTAGAACAGTAAGGAAAAACTTCTGAATTTTTATTTTTAATCAGAGCCAAATCATATTGAAAGTATTTGCATTATGTCTTGAAGTAATAGAGAGATTGCAAATGATCTCTTTTTTCCAGGAAAATCTAAATAAGCTGATGTCCAACTTGCGAACAACTCATCCTCATGTTGTGTGTTGTATCATTCCCAGTGAAACAAAGACCCCAGGTCGTTCATAAAACATAGATTAGAAGTTGGCAGAAAGACCAATTGTCCAGTGCTAGAAAAATCAGTATATCCCCATGTTGCTCTGTAATAGGCCTGATGGATCACAAGCTTGTTCTGCACCAGCTGAGATGTAACGGTGTTCTGGAGGCATTGGGAGTCTGCAGGAAAGGATTTCCTAACAAGATATTGTACGGGGATTTAAACAAAGGTTTGTAATAACATTCTTGTGTTTGCATCGAGTCCAATTCGAGAGAAGAGTCTTGCTAAACAAGTCAATGATACAGTTCTTAGGAAAAGAGTGTTTTCATCTTTAACAACTTTGGAAAGCATGAAGACATATCTAAGAGTAGGGTCTGTGTGGGCAGTGCCCACCCAAATGCCTTCCTGAATACTGTATACTCCCTCCCGCAGCAGCCGCTCCCCAGGAGCTTCTCCAGCCCCTGTCCTGCCCCCCCCGGGGCTGCAGCTCTTCCCGAGGCGCTGCCCGCCGCCGCCTCCTCAGCCCGCGGCTGTGTGTGTGGGGGGGTCTGTCTCTTGAAGAGCCGCGCGCGGGCGGGCGGGCAGCGCGCGCCGCGCAGCGGGTGCGGAGAGGCGGCGGTTGGGCCGTTGGGCGCCCGGCGGCGGAGAGGTGGGGGCTCCCCGGGGCGGCGGCGGCGGCGGCGGGACTCGCTACCTGCGGGGCTCTTTTGCAGCGCCGGAGCCTTGTTCCGAGCAGCCGGGCGAGGCGGAGCAGCGCGGAGCCGGCCGGGCGGGCCGAGAGGGGCCCCGGCAGGAGCAGGAGATCGCGTGGGCCAGAGGTAACGGGGGGTGCCGCGGGCCGGGCCGGCCGCTGAGGAGACCCTTGTGTCCCTGCAGGGAGCGGCGGAGAGCGGGAGGAGCCGGGAAGGCGGCGGGAGAGCAGGGGAAGGCCGGGGCGCCGCGATGGTGAGTGCGGGGCGTGCTGAGGCGGGCCCGGGCAATGCGGCTTTGCTGCTCCGGCCCCTCTGTGGGGGGCAGGAGGGACCCCGCGGGGGGCGGGAGGGGCTGTGCTCGCCGCTGCCGCTGCAGTTGGGAATCTCTCGGGGTTCCGGCGGTTCAGGGGCCGTTTCCCGACCAGCGGGGCCGGGAGGGAGGCGGGGGGGCTTCGCTGTTGCTTGTGGGGTGCTCTGGAGAACCCTGCCCCTGGCTCCGGCGGGGTTGGAGCACGACCCGGCCAGCCCCGCGCCCTTTTCTCATGAGGGAATTTGTCTCTCTCCGTAGGCTACAAAACCCCCGAGAAGTTTAAGCGGTACGTAGCCTGGGGCGCGTTCCCTTCGCTGTCCGTAGGTGCTTTGTTCTGCGGGAACGCGGGGCCGGAGGCGAGGGGGGGCAGCGGGATCAGGTGGGGGTCCTGGCTGCGACGGTGTTTCCTGGGCCTTGGCCGAGAGCTGCAGCTGAGGCGTCGTCTCATTCCTGAAGCAGAGACATTCACCTGCCTCTGCGAGCGAGGGGCTTTGCTTATCGGGCTCCTACAGCCCTTTCCTGCGGGCTTTCCCCAGTCCAGGGCAGAATAGATGTGGTTAGTTCAGTTCTCCGCCTCACCTGATGCCCAGGTGCTTGTTTGGGGGGCTCTTGCAGCCCTGGACACTGAAGCAGCACTTTTGGGGTTGCCCAGGGCCTCTGAGCCACTGTGGGGCGAGAGCTCCCAGAGGAAGGGCTGCTTGTGGCCAGAGACTGAACAGGAAGCCGCTGGCTCCTTGATAGAGAGATCTCCTTTCTGGCTAAGTGAAGTGAAATCTTTTATCCACAAAATACTGGGTCAAGTCTTGGCAGTTCTCTCTAGGAAGGCCTTATGCTGATGGTGCTTGAGCCCAAACCTGTATGCTTGGGGGGTTTCAAAAGAGCAAGGCATACTGAAACTGGGAGCTTGTTTGCACCTGCGTGGTGAGCTCCCCTGCCTCAACGTCTTTAATGTGTCTGGTTTCAGACTCTTTGGATGACCTGCTTGGCGACCTTCTGGGATTGGAGGACGGTAAAAGGAACCTTCTTTGCAGCTGAAAGGGCAGCATCCTTGTGCTCTTAGTCCCCTGCTGGGAGCGGGAGGTGCTGGTGAAAGAGCCAGTGGTCTCTGAGGGGGCACCAGAGGTGAGGGGGGAGGAAGCAGCAAGCAGGGTTTCCCAGAGTCAGAGGCTGTCGAAGAGGCTGGACGTCAGCTTGGGGAGGCCGAGTGAAGTTCATCTCTGATTAAAAGCATCTGTGGCCCTTGGGGAGACAACAAATCCCCCTCTGGGGTGCCCGGGACAGGAATATGCCCGTGTCCGTCATCCTCACGTCTCCCTGTCTTGTTTCCAGACGAAAGCCCCGTGAATTCTGTGAGGACTTCACGGCTGGCCAGGGGCAGCAGTGGGAGAGCCCAGGGCACCAGCTCGCCGGCCAGCCAGAAGTGAGTGCCTTTGAGACAGAGCCTCTCGCTCTTGGAGATCCCTCTGTGCTCCCCAGGTCCTTGTGACCTGCCCCGTCCTCGTCTTGTCCCCCTCGCTCCCTGCCCCGAGAGCGATTGCCCCGGAAGGCGAGTTACCGGCAATGCCTTTGGGAACTGGGAGCCCAGAGCCTGAAGCTTTCCAGCGAGAGCTGGGTGCGCCCAGCCCGGTACATCTCCTGGTACATCTGCCTTAGGAGAGTTGCTCGCTTAACTACAGCAGTCCCAGCACTCCCATCTTTTATGCGGGCGCTATTTGCACCTCCTTTTCTGTTGCACAACGTGGCTGCCGTGGTGTGCCCGTGCGGTCCCCTCCGCCTGCCGCCACCTGGCCTGGCTGTCCCTAACGTGCCCTTGCCGAGCTCACGGGTGCTGCTGCTGACCCCCGGGCTTGTGTCGCAGATGCCACGTAGCGGAGGATTTCTTCAGTAGATTCCCTGCAGAGGACGTGGAAGCTGCAGAGGTGAGCCCGCATTTTGGGAGAGAGCCTGGGTACCGCGAGGGCTGGGACTGAGCTGGGCCAGGCTTGCCCCTGGTGTCACCCCAGGCAAGTCAGCAGTGGGATATCGGGGGAAACCGTGAGGTCTGGCTGAAGAGGTGACCCCTCTCTGGCGTGACTGCAGGGGAACTGGGCCAGGGGAGCAGGTGGCTGGTGGGAGAAGGGCTTGCAGGTGCCGTGGGTGAGCTGGAGCAAAGCCAGGGGGGCATGTCGTGCTGCAGCCCAGCCCTGCTGGGTGCTCTTGGGAGGAAGCGCCGCAGGAAGGACCCTCACCCAAAGTACCGGCCTGGGTGTTGCTGACACTTCTCCCAGAGGCAGTAGGATGTCAGCAAAGGAATCAAGGCACGGGGAGTTTCCAGTGAGGGGCACCCCAGGAGGAGCTGGGCGTGTGTTCTCCCATTCCAAACAATGAGGAAAAGCGGGGGCTGGAGCATGGAAGCGAGGGGTGAGGAGTTTCCAAAGTCTGCTTGTCTCTGATCTCTGCCCTCCTTGGCACGCAGGGCTCCAGCGCCTCCGGCAGAGAGCCCCAAGCTCTGTTGCAGAGCCTGAAGGTCAGTGCAGAAATACCCTTCGCCTGAGCCCCGCGTGGGCTGCAGCCGTGGCCTCCAGCACCAACTTCCGAAGGGAGAAGCAGCGCTGAGGCAGGAGTAGCACTCGCCCTGCTCCCGTCGCCGTCCTGTTGCTTTCCAGGACTTGGACGACCTGGAAGCTGATCTGCTGGGAGCGTCGAGACCCGGTTCTGGGCCAGGGCCGACAACCGTGAAAGGCCCTGGGAAAGGTGAAAAGGAGATTGTGCTCTTCTTGTCGTACCCTGGTTCCAGACGAGCAGGGCGTGTTTTCTTCCGCGATAGGGAATGAAAAGTGGATTTGTTCCCTAAAATCTTTTTTGGGGCTGTGCCAGCCACCGAGTGTCATTCTGGCTGTGTGTTGTCCCTTGGTTGATCCCTGGCCCGGCCTCTTGTCGTGCTGTGATAACATCACTGCCATCAGCAGCCATGACAGCCACGCTGCCGCCTCCCACCAAACCCACTTGGCTGTTGCCTGGTGCAGGTCAAAGACCAGGGATCTGCCTGGTCTGCGTGGAAGGAGAGCCAGGGGGTTGCATTTAAGACGTGCCTGTCCCCAACCTGTCCTGCTCTTCCCCAAGCCCTTTTCTCCTTCTCTGCCTGCAAGGAGGCCCCTCAAGAGAGAGATTCCTACCCCCCAGGGCCGTGAGGGGACTGACTGTGTGTCCCAGGATGTGCTTTTAGGGGGCTGCCACCAGAAAAGTGACCTTCAGCCAGGGTGGGAAAGGGCCATCCCCGCAGTACCTTGTCTGAGAGCTGTGGCCTCTCTTTGCAGGAGAGTCTGGACCTGCGATGGAGAAGAAGCTGCTGTCATCCTTCGCTGCTTCCCGACAGTACAGGAAATTCAACTTGGAAGGTAGGATGTCGCTTCCCTTCAGCACATGGATGTGTGGGGGCAGCTGAGGACTCTGTCCTTGCTCTTTGCCCGTAGCTTGCCTCTTCTGTCACCCAAAGGCTTGGCTGGGTAATCACATAGAGCATCCTTCACCCCTGCGATGTCCGTGCAAAGCTCATCCCTTAGAGGTGACCAAAGGGGAAAAAAAAAAAAAAGACTGCTCAGTGTTGGAAGCCCTCCTCAGGGTGGGACTGGGAGAGGATTCCTGAGGGCGTTTGCTTTTTCAGCTGTGCTTTGGTTTTTAGTGCCTGTCTGTAGCACTTGGAGACCCTTGTATCGGGGAGGGGGGGATTCTGTCCCCCTTCCAAAGAGGGGTGCTGGTTTCCTGGCACAGCTGAGATCTGGCTGTCAGAGCCTGCACTTTAACCGAGGTCAGCATCTGCTCCAGTCACGAATTGGCTTTAGATGATTTAGGTGGGCTTTGTCCTCCCCTTTGTCATTGCCTAAAGAGTGGTCAAGCGTTAAAGCACCCCAGTTTTGAGATACTCATGGGTGTCCAGGGTCTGTGCAGAGTCTGCGTTCGTGGCTTTGGGCAGAGATGATCTCCTGTCCCCATGTGCACATGGTGGGGAGCAGTGTTTGGCTTAGCACAGAGGCGTTGTTCTCAATAACCGTGGTTTTGTTGTTTTGTTTGTTTTTATTGTTTTATTTTCTGCCCCTATGGCGTAATTGCCAGATTTAGATGATCCTCTGTCGGGGCTCTTGTCTGATGAGGAGCAGGGTGCACCCAAGAAGCCATCCCCGACAGGCACTAAAAGCATCCCTGAGGAAAAACAGAGCAAGGAGAAAGGTAAGTGGGATTGCTTGATGCATCCTCTTTGTATTAAATGAATCAGCAGCCTGGCTGAGTTTGTGTCATGTCCAAACGTTAAATGAAAGCCAGCTAGTGGCATCTCTTGTTAACCAGTACGGCCTTTTAGGGAGCAACTTGGTAGCACGGTTACAGCTGGTAACAGCTCCCCGAGTGCTCAATATTTGCAGTGTGCTAGAGGTTACAGAACTGACTTTTTCTTTCTGGGAATGGAGTCTCAGATCTTCCCTTGGACTCACCCAGCCTGTTCTGCACGCTGCCAGAGGAGAAGCAGTGTTCTGGGTCAGGATTTGGGTGGCTGAGGGCCTTGCTGGTCCACCCCAAAGCACAGTTGCACCTCTGGGTGGGATCCAGCTGCACTGTGACTGTGTTACAGGCACTCGTCTCTCTTGTTGCTGCAGCAGGGATGCCAATGGGTCTGGTAGTCCCCTCAAACCTCCTTTCACCCTGAAAAATCCCCTCTGGACACGAGTAGCAGCTGGTGGGCTGGGGCAAGGACTAAGGTGCATTGGTGGAAGAGAGACTTTGGGTGAAGGTGGGGAGGAATTATCTGAGTGGAAACTTGCAAAGCTGAAGAAGCTGCTGGTGTCCGCCAGAGCTGGAAACCCCAGTGTCAGTGACACCCAGCAATGTCCCATCAGTGGCCATGGACCAGGCAGTAGCACGTTGCCACTTTGTCACTTGCTGTGAGATCTGGTCACTGAAAAGAGCTATTTAAAAGTGTCTCTGTAAACGGTCCTGAGAGAGAAGAGCAGGCAGGGCTGCTCTGATCTCTTGGGGGGGGGGGGGGGGGAAGAGACAAGCCCAGCTCAAACCTCCTACGATGTGTGATCCCACCCCCAGAGCCACCCGCAGCCCAGACGCCCCTGCGCACCGCGGCCCCAGTGCAGAGGAGGAAGGAGATCACCTTTGAAGACGATGGCGATGACCTGCTAGATGCACTGGGCCTTGGCAGTGGCCCAGGAAGAGATGGCAAGCAGGGCAAGAAGGCAGAAGAGTAAGGGCAGTGAAGGGGCGGCGGGAGTAAAGGAGGGGCTGGCTTGTGTCTTGAGATGGTGCCACCATGGTGGGTGGGGGATGCTGAGCTTGTGCCTGTGGGTCCCCGAAAGGGGCAGGAGCAGCCTTGTGTGGCAGAGAAGAGGCAGAGCAGGCTGGCAAGGCTGTGTGAGGAGGACCAGCCCTGCCTCTGGGAGAAACCCATCTGCCGCTATGTCCCCAGCAGAGAGAAGGTCCGGCCAGCCCGCGCCGTGCTGGATGAGTTACTGGGACGAGGCTCCGTGGCCAGAATCCTGGAAGAGCCAGGCCTGGGAGAGCGCCGGGAGGTCACACAGGAGAAGAAGTACCAAAAGCAGCCAGGTGAGCACAGCCAGGGACACTGGGGAGGGTTGCAGAGGTGGCAGCGTTGGCTTGGGCGAGTGAGATTGATTTCTACTGCCCTTGCAGGGGAAATGCCCTTTCTGCCCTCGCGGCAGCCTGGCAGCATTTGCGCAGGAGCTGTAACTCGGTTCCGTTTGGCCGTGGGCTGATTCCCCACAAAAGTTTTTCGCAGCCACCCTGAGGAGGCCCCTCGCTTGCCGGTTTCTGGGCAAGAGGTTTGCAGCGGTGTTTTCCCAGAGGCAGCAACGTCAGTGGGAATTGCAGGGGGGGAGGAGGAGGAGGGCTGGAGTCTTTGCAGCGGGCTGCTCCTCTGGGCACTGACTCAAGGCCGCTTGTCTGAACAGAGAAGGAAGAGGGTCGGCACGAGAATTTTGTCTTTGGAGCGTACGAGCCCTCGGTGGCCTCCACAGCCAAGGGCCGGCCGGCGAGAAGGCAGCCTGTGAGGTATTGTGCTCTCTGTGTGTCTGTAGCTCCAGCCACCGACCACGCTGCCCCTGCAGCGGAGTGGGCAGGGTCCCCCCGGTGTCCCCTCGCGGGCAGGGATGCGACTGCTTCTCCTCACAACAGGTTTTCAGCCAAGACGAGCATTGATCGACAAGCAGAGACCCTCTACATAGCTCCTCCATCAGCCAGCCAGAGGCCCACGGGGGGGCGCAGGAATCGAGGTGCCTGGCTGGGCCTGAAAGATGACGATTTTATGGATTTGGAGCTGTCATTTCCATCGAAGGCCAGTCCTGCAGGGAGCTCCCCCAGCCCTGCTGCAGCTGGGCGGCCCAGCCCCACCAGACAGCTCCCGGCTGCAGAGGAGACAGCAGCTAAACGTGACTCGGTGGAGGAGGAGGACTGGCTGAGCGCTGCCTTATCACGCAAAAAAGCCCAAGCCCAGGCGAAGGCCCAGGAGGGGAATGCCAAGCCCTTGGAGGCCCCAGTTGAAGGGCTGCAACCCTGCTCTCCTGTCAGGTAAAGGCATGGTTGATGGCCGCAGTGCTCCCGTCTGCTCCGCGTGTAGCTGCTCCAGGAGGAGCTCTCAGAAACCCTGGGGTCTGATCTGAGAAACGAATTTTAAGCACTGTCTTGTCTTGGGTTGGGGTAATAATGCGGGGCTTCGTCCCAGTGATCCAGCCCGCAGTCCCCTCCCACCTCTGGGCTCTCCTGCCAGTTGTAGCCAAGAGGGCACACAGTGCCGTGGGTCCCGCGGAGCTGTCCTGGATCAGCACACCCCCACCAGCTCCCTGCCCCGTGCTCCTCATTCCTGCCTTCATTCCCCTTCCTTCCTCCTAGTTGAGGCAAAGCACCTCCTCCAGCTGAGTTGACACGGACCCAGGTCCGGACTCGTGCCACTGAAGGGGACTGGGAAGCAAATTGCAGACAGAGAGCCCTGTGGCGTGGGCAGGGCTGTGTTAGCTGGGGCTGGTGCTGCCCAGGGGAAGGGGTTGGATGCAGCAAGGACCAGCGGTGAGGGAGGTTTTGAGGTGTCTTTGCTGCCCCTGCAGCCCAAAGGCTGAATCCTGCCGTAGCTGAGTGGGACAGAGGCTTTCCCCTTCGAGGCAGGAACTGGTGTTGGGGGAGAGGATCTTGTCTTTTCTCGCCTCCTGGGCTCTCCCACATCGGATGCTTTTTGCTTGCAGCCGGCCAGCAGCCTCCCCAGGAGCACGGCCGCAGGCAGCCGCCGTGCAGGACGAGGCAGCAAGCAGAGACGGCTCCGGGTAAGGCCGCCTTTGCCTTTCAGGCGTGCCCCACGGGAGGGGTGTCACAGTGGGACGGCCAAGCTTTAAACTCCCCAAAATGCTGAGCAGGAGAATGTCTGCGTGCCTCTCCCTGAGCTGTGGCACTGCTGTGCATCACTCCTGTCTCTGTGCCCACGCAGGTCACCGCTCCCCTGGCTCAGCACCACGGAACAAGCCTCAGCTCCCCCATCGGAGGCCGCGCAGGGAGAACCCTCCAGAGACGCCAGCGCCCCGGGTGCGTTTCGTGTGGTTGTACGGTTTGGGCAGCAGGAGGCAGAGAGGGTCCCCCCCGGCCCTGCAAAAACAACCAACCAAAAAAAGGCAGGAGCCACAGCATTGCCCTTGTCCGTGTGAACGCTGCCCGGGCTTTGCCCAGCTGTTGCTGGAGGGGGCTGCCAGGCTGCAGGATCCCACCATGCCCATGTCGTGGCGCGGTGGGGACACGGTGCTGGGGCGCACTGAGCTCCGCAGTGCTGCCTGTGGGGTTTGAGAGGGCTGCCGGGGACTTGCTCTCTCTGAGCAATGGGTGGGCCTACGTTCGTGCTGTCCCTTTTTTCTCCTTCCTCCCTCCTGCTGCCCCAACACTCGTCCCACTAGCGCTGTGTGCTGGCAGACCCCCTCCTGCCCTCGGCTGAGGCTGAGCACCACTTCAGAGGCCACTGCAAGTGGCTGAGGGGACCCAGCCTCCTCCCTAGTTGAGGGAGATGGAGGAGGAGCCGTGCTTTGCCCCCAGACTTACTCTGCAGAGCAGAGTCCTCGCCACTGTGCGTGGGGTGGGGTAGGGGTGCGGGTCTGGACAAGCCTGTCTGAGCCTGCATCCCCATCCCCAGCTGCCAGAGCGGGGCAGGACCCTTCCCGCTCTGCCGAGGAGACCCAGGCCCTTGTCCTCCTGGGAGGGAATGGTTCCCCTTGGCCTGTCTGAATCCCAGACTTGACTTTTCAGTCCCCACAGCCTTGTTACCGGGAGAGCAGGAGACGCAGTGCCCTGCGCCGCTGGCTCAGGTAGGTCTGCTGGGCCTGGCCCCTGAGAGGGGGTGGTGATCGTGAGCCCTCCCCTGACAACTCACCGTCACCCAGCTCTGCCCGTGCTCCCTGGGCAGGAGGATGGCTGTGCCCCGCTTTGCAGCCCTGGGAGCCTGCGTTCATGGAGGAAAAGGCTTTGGAGAGCCCTGAGGTGCCACGAGTTGTATTTGTCAGGCCAAAGCGTGTGTGCTGTGGCTGCTTTGTAAATTGTGTGCATTGAGAGCCCTGCATTGCCTGAGCAGTGTTGACAGAGTTCCCCAGGCATCTCTGTCTCCTATTAATGAGACATCAGAGGCTCCAGCTGACGAAGGGCTTTTTCTTCAGCTGGTTTTCCCCAGCACGGTGGTGAAGATGCTCTGAGCTTGTTTTTGGAGAACTGAAGGGGAATTGTAGCCTGTGACAGGGAGGGCAGATCTTGCTTGGTCTTCAAAGCCTCCATTTCTGATGGAGCTGGGCCTCTCGGCCCGGCCCTGGTGGAAGGACACACGCTGTCTCCCAGAGGCCTCGCAAGGCCTTATCCTCGAGTCTGTCCCCAGAGAAGGAAGAGCCCAGCACACTTGTGTCTGGGGTAGGGGCTGCCGAGTGTCACCTGGGCAGCAGCGGGGTTGGGCTGGAGATGGGTGGAGGAGGGACTGCAGGAGGCTGGGGCTGGGTCGCCATTCCCGGGCTGGGAGGAGATGCTCTCCCCAGGGCTTTACCTCCCCGAGAGCGTCCCTGTGCCTGCGCAGGTTAGCACAGCCAGGGCACAGCTGCAGGCGAGGCACGTGCCTGCCTTTGGGGGCAGATGGCCCCACCAGAAAGCCCCCGATGCTGAAGGGTCTTGTCTCTCTGTCCCTGTAGGCAGAGTCCCCAGGCCTGGACGTGCTGCATGAGAGGAGGCTGGGGGCTCCCGCTGCCCAGCCCCACGAGGATACGACGGGCTGTCAGGCAGCGCTGCTCCGTGCCCAGGCCCGTGTGGCAGAGCTGGAGAGCCAGGTGAGCTCCATCGCCGGCTGGACGGGGGAGCAGGGGTGAGGCAGGGGCAGGAGCAGGGGCCACGCCTGCTCCCAATGGCATCGGGGGGGGGCCGGGGCAGAGAGGAGGAAGCTGCCTGTCCAGAGAAGGCTGCGGCCAGCAAGTGCTGCTGTGGGAGCTCTGTCCCCTGGGCGGCACAAGGAGCTTCTCCCCGGGTGCCCGGCAGGTGCAGACGCTGGAGCTGGCG
The DNA here is from genome assembly GCF_031877795.1 of Strix aluco. Classification (NCBI taxonomy): domain Eukaryota; kingdom Metazoa; phylum Chordata; class Aves; order Strigiformes; family Strigidae; genus Strix; species Strix aluco. The sequence continues at coordinate 14,654,971 of NC_133935.1, read as the reverse complement.
CGGGCACAAGACAGAGTCTTTCTGGAGAGCCTCCAGCAGCGGCACCAGGAGGACCTGGATCTCCTCCAGAGCACCCACAGGTACCCACAGGCGAGAGCACATGCTCCCCTCGTCTGCCAGGGCCTTGCCTACAGCCCTGTCCCTCTGCCCAGGGCGGGGAGCGCTGGGGTGCTGCCCAGATCCGTGCCGGGGACGGGCAGGCCTAGAGCCGTGTGGGTGTGGAGCTGGTGGGGGCAGAGAGGAGCCCCACGGGTGAGCCAAGGGGGGGTCCGCTCTCACCAACACCGTCCCGTGGGGCAGAAAGAGGAGGAGCCGGTCCCAGGGCCAGCACGTCCCCAGCCAGGGCTCAGGCTGCGCAGAGTCGCATGTTTCCCCGCGCCCCCAGCACCGCCGCTCTGCTCCGAAATCCCCGTGTGCGCTGTGGGTGGAGAGGGCCGGCTACTGCCCTGGAAGTAACACTTCTTCCTGGCCGTGACCTCTGCGGGCAGGAGCCAGGTGAAGGTGCTGGAGGAGACCTGCAGGCAGCAGGAGCAGAGGCTGCGGCAGGAGAAGGAGCAGCTGGCGGCTCAGCTCCTGGGGCAGAGGCAGGAGGCGGAGCAGGCACGGGCAGAGCTGCTGGCACAGCACCAGCAGCACCTGGCCACGCAGGAGCAGCGGAGCGCGCTGGAGCTGGAGCGGCTGCGAGAGCTGCAGAGGTGAGAGCGGCACGAGCAGCGCACGCGTGGGGCCGGTGCTGCTGGTTGTGGCAGAGGAATTGGGGAGTGGTTTGGAGACACGGTGCCAGGAGAAGGGAGACTCCAGAAGCGCTGGGCTGTGGGTAGTTGGGCGGCGTTTAGAATGGGGATTTGCTTTGTAGCCGGACAGAGGGAGATGTGGCTGGAGACGTCCTTTCCGAGTGAATGCACTGTATTTTGCAAGGTGCTGAGCCCAGTGTTTTATCTCCCTCAAACCCCTTTTGTCCGGGTCAGTGAGTCAGTAATGTCCACAGAGTGGGGGTCAATTGGAAATCCGTTTTTGGTGGAGAAGCCCATCCCCCCCAGCTGTGGTCCATGCCTAATGCGGTGCCTGTCAGTGGATGCCCTGGGACAGAGCCCCGTGCCAGCTTAGCTCCTGGGACCTGGTTCCCAGGCCCTTGAGCAAGCCTCTTCCCTGCTGCCCATCACGGGGAGCCCTGGTTTGTAACAGCCCGTGGTGGGCTCCTTGCCCGTGTCCTGCAGGCTGTCTGTGCAGGAGCTGCGCAGAGACCATGACGAGCAGCTCCAGCGGCTAAAGCAGATGAAGGACCAGGAGCTCGACGCGGTGACCAGCGCCACTTCGCACAGCAGGTACCGATAGCCGGCGTCGCGTCCCCGCGTTGGTCCCTGGCCACGGTGTTCCCTGTCCTCCGGAGAAGCGGCCTCAGACCGTGGCACCAGAGGCCGTCCCCTCTCCCAGCCCCTGCCTCCAGGGACGCTGAGCTCTGCTGATGCAGGAATACTGCTCTGCTCTGCCCCAGAGAGGTTCAGGGCAGGGCTGCCCGGCCTTTGGCCCACGACACGTCCCCCTGGCCATTGCGGGGAGATGAAGTGTGTCCCCCCCGGGGTGACCCTCCTCTCGCTGCCCTCTGCAGGACTCTGAACGGCGTCATCGAGCGGATGGAGAAGTTCTTCAGTGACCTGTGTGACGTCTTGCACAGGGTGGAGGCCATGCACCACAGCACCTCCCGGGAGCTGGCTGTGGGGGTGCAGAAGCAGGAGAAGCAGCTCGAGGGTACGTCTGCCATTTGTCTGCGCCGAAATGGCCACGGGGTCCCTGCCGGGGCTGGGGACACCCAGGAAACGGGGAGAAGGGGCTCCAAGTCAGCCAGAGGCTGGGAGCCAAGGCTGGCAGAGCTTTGCCTGCCTCGGTCACTGGGCATCTCGGGGTCTTTCCTTTCCCCAACGGTGTCCTGGCGGATGTGCCGAAGGTGCTGAGCACAAACGCGTGCAGTTTTTCTGTGAATCTGGGGTGGCAGAGCGGGGCTTCCCTCTGCATGCTGCTCATGACCCCACTGCTGCCTCTCCCCAGTGCTCCAGGACAGCCTGTGGCAGCAGCAGAAGGACGCGGAGGAGGAGCGGCGCCGATTCCAGGAGGTGGTGGCTAAACTGGAGGCCAGGCTGGGGGAGCAGACGCGGCTGCTGGAGCAGGTGAGCCCAGCCTGTGTCCTCTGCCCCGCTCAGCCCTCCTGTCTGGGGATGGGCCGTAGGTCTTGCCCACTGGCAGTCCCTGGCCTGGAGCCTGCGAATGGCATCTGTGTCTCCTCTGTGTCTGAACCCAGGAGCGACAGAGGGCATTGGCAGAGCGCTCCAGAGCAGAATCACTGCAGCACTTGCTGGAGGAGGAGCAGCGAGTGGTGACCCAGCAGCTCTCCGTGGAGCGAGCGGAGCTGGAGAGGGCGAAGGTGAGGTGGGGCGGAGATCTCCAGGTGCTTTTCACACGTCATGTGAGTGTGAGCGGGGCTGAGCAAGGAGCGGGACACGGCGCGAGCGCTGGGGAGGGGGCCCCGTCAGGAGCCTGGCCAAGGTACCGCAGCAGAGCCCCTGCCCATGGCCTCCAGCACCCCCATGGCAGGCTGCCGGGTGGGTCCTGCCTAGAGGGGAGACGTGGAGTTGTTGGAGGCAGAGACATGGCTCGGGGTGGTGAGAATCAGGCTGTTCCAGGAAGAGCCCAAGGCTGGGGGGGTGAGGGTGCTGCTGGAGTAGCTGGTGGTGTTGCTCTGCACCCCAAACTGGCACACACGAGAAGCTCAGCAGGGGCAGATCTTTGCCATCTCTTGGGAAGACACGAGAGAACGTCCAGGACAGAGCAGGTCATCCGCTGGTTTCCCCTGTGCCCATCCTAGGAGCGGGCAGAGGTGAAGATGCGGGTCCGCACGCTGAGAGCCCAGGAGGAGCAGCTGGCAAGAGAGAAAGAGCTGCTGGATGAGGCCTGGCAGGAGCTGAAGGCGGAGAGGGAGGAGGTGAATGAGGCTGCGCTGCGCGTCCGGCAGCAGGAGGAGGAGCTGAAAAGCGTGACCAAGGTAAGCGGAGCATCTGCGCTGCCGTTCCCAGCTGCACACGGGCTGGCAGCAAAGCTGGGCTTTCACAGCCCTGCCAAAGCAGGGACAGAAAGCCTGTCCTGGAAGGGGAAGGAGGGGATGCCCAAAGGAGTCGTGCCCCAGGGCAGCGAGGGTCCCTGTCCCCAGCCTCCCCAGCCACTCTGCCTTGCAGCTCTCCTCCCAGAAGTACGAGGAAGGGCAGCGAGCCCTGCAGGAGGCACGCAGGGTCGAGTCGCAGCATCAGTCGAGGCTGCAGTCCCTGCAGCGGCAGTTGGAGCAGCTCAGGCAGCAGGAAGAGCGTCTGCACCAGGCAAATACCCCCTCGCCTTCCCTTCTGGGCCTGGGGCCGCCATGCCAAGGGCCCGAACCTTTGCCAACAGCTTCTCTCTCTCCCTTTCTCCCTGGGATGGGGCAGGACCGGCTGAGCATGGCTCAGCAGAGGAGCCAGCTTGAACAGCTGCGCCAGGAGCTGTCCAAGAGCCACACGATGCTGCGGACCGCAGGCCGGGACTCCAGTGCCCCTGAGAGTGGCTTCTCCAGCATGCTGTGTAAGGCTTTGTGCTTGCTGCTGGTGGGGAGGGACATGCTGGGGGGCAGCTGCACTTGTATTCCACTTCTTGGGAGGCTTGGGCTGTTCCTGGGGGCTGTTGGAGTTGGCCTCCTCGTCCTCTGAAGGAGCTCAGCGAAGCTCTGAGCCAGGGCAGTGCCAGGAGAGGGCAGAGGGGCCAGGAAGGGAGAGGCCGGTGGGTTAAAGCCCGTTTCCCCTGGGAGCGTGGGGAGGACCCTGCTGCAGGGACGCGCAGGCAGCACCCAAAGGGATGCTGTGTCGTCTCTGTCTGTGGTTCCTCTGACGGCAGCAGCACCACACAGTCGGGCTTCTGTTCCAGGCTTTCCACCGGCCATTGGGAGCCCGGGAGGTGTCAAGGAACTCCTGGCCAGGGCCAGCTCCGCCGAGCTCAGTGCCACGCTGGCGATGCTGAAGTTCCGGGCCCTGCAGGTGAGGTGGTGGGAGACCGGGGCGGGAAGGGACTTCAAACCCGCTGGGTGGGAGCAGGGCTGGGTGAAGCCTGATCTGAGCCTGGTAGGAGACAGCCCAGGCTGTGGCTCAGATCATTACTGAGCTGTGGGGCTGGGCGGGCTTGTAGAAGCCCCGGGCACCTAGAGGAGTGATGGCAGAAACAAGGACGGGTGGATCCTCACAGCTGGTCTCAGGCTCATGGACAACGTCCTCAGCTCCGTGGGGTTGCCCTTGTCCTCGCCCTGTCCCTGGCTGGGAGAAGCCAGCTCTGCTGGCCTCTGGCTTCACGATGTCCCCATCCTCTCCCGTCGGCCCCCCGATTCCCTGCTGGGTCCTTCCCCAGGCGGGGCTGCTCTTTGAGGCTTCCGCTGTGAGTCTTGCTGAGAGTGTGAGGTTGTGGGCTTGGGGCAGGGGGAGCCCCCACAACCCAGGGGGTACCACGGATGGTGCTGCCCCCTGCTGACTGCAGGAAGGAGGGTTTGGGATGCTTCCCTCCTTCATGAGTGACACCCGGGACTGTCAGCCCCCTTCTGTGGCACTCTCTGATACCCCTTCCATCCATCCCTCTCTTTTCAGGACCATGCTTACTTAGATAATGAGCAGCTCTTCCTGGAGTCCCTGAAGAAAGCGTCCTACAATGCTCATTTTGTGCCAGGCTGAAGGGGTGGCGTCCCCATGCCGTGCCCGGGGGATGGCTGCTCAATAAACCCCCCTTCACACGCTCACCAGAGTTACTGTACTTATTGAGGCCTGGGTGCTCGGGGGACTTTTCCACAAATCAAGGACACCAACAGCAGGTTTTTGTGCTTCTTTTATACACAAAAATCAGAAGCTTTTCCAAATACGCCTATTGGATACGGATTGGTTAGTGATTAACATACTGCATGCTTCTACTGCTGCGTGTGCTCAGGGAAAGGGTCTCAACCCGGGCAGCGTCTTCTGAACCTCTGTGTGTGTGTGTGTGGTTTTTAGTATTATAACGAGGGTAGTTCACTTCCAGGACACTCAAAAGTTAGTTTCATTGCCACGTTAATTAATCGGTTGTTCATTGTGCCAGGTTGTCCAATATTTCATCCTCAGCACAATCCCAGACCTTCTCTTTGTGATGCAGGGTGTTCCACTTGTTTCCTAGGGTTTGGAGATCAAAGTCTATCCTGTATGAATTTCTCATCACTAGTGCAGGTTGTCTTGACCACGCTTCAAAGTCCCACTTGCCCGAGCTTCACACCCTCGTACTTGTTCCCATGGGTGTGGTGCCTGTAGGCCCTGGCGTGATCCTTAACCACGGCTACGAGCAGATGTGAAGTGGACTGTGTCAAGAGCCACAGTTTGTCTGGCCTCCATCTCTCTTGCCAGTCAGAGAGGGACCTGGCGGGGCTGACTGCCAGCCGCCTGAACAGGAGCCAGCAGTGTGCCCAGGTGGCCAAGCAGGCCAATGGCATCCTGGCTTGTATCAGCCATAGCGTGGCCAGCAGGGACAGGGAAGGGATCTCACCCCTGTACTCAGCACTGGTGAGGCCGCCCCTCGATGACTGGGTTCGGTTTTGGGCCCCTCACTCCAAAAAGGCCATTGAATGACTCGAGTGTGTCCAGAGAAGGGCAACGAAGCTGGTGAAGGGTCTGGAGCACAGGTCTGTTGGGGAGCGGCTGAGGGAACTGGGGTTGTTTAGTCTGGAGAAGAGGAGGCTGAGGGGAGACCTCATCACCCTCTACAGCTACCTGAAAGGAGGGTGCAGAGAGGGGGTGTGAGTCTCTTGACCCAAGGAACCAGCGCCAGGACAAGAGGGAATGGCCTCAAGCTGCGCCAGGGCAGGGTTAGACTGGCTCTTAGGAAGTATTTCTTTGCAGAAGGGGTTGTTGGGCGTTGGAATGGGCTGCCCAGGGCAGCATCCCTGGACCGTTGGGGACAGACAGTGTGAGGTTCATGGTTGGACTGGAGGATCTTCAAGGGCTTTTCCAACCCAGATGATGCTGAAGCTGTGCTGGGACACGTACTGTATATGGCAGAAACCAAACATGAGTTGGTGAGCAGGTAGGGGTGTCGATCCCTTCCTTCCAAATATAGAGAAGGGGCCAAGCCTATAAAACCTGCCAGGGAGAAAGCCCTTGTTGGTGGCTCCTGATCCCCTGGCCATGCTTGTGGCCGTGCTGTGGCTGACTTGCAGAGGGGTGGAGGGCTCCTGTCACAGGCACTGTTCCCCATGCTTGGAGCTTTGCAAGGCTGTAGCACTGTGGTGGGAAATCTGCTGCAGATTCCCTGCTGGGCTGTTCCCTGGGTAGGGCAGGACTGGTGCATGTGCTTTACTTTGCTGGTCCTCAGCTGGAGTGGTTGCTCACAGTAAGTACGTGAGGGGTATAAAAAAGTGAAAGCAATGGGAAAAGCCCATCGGGAGAAGTCATAACAGGATTTTCAAGCTCCTTCATGGTTCATTGTTGCCAAGATAAGCTGCTGCCATCTGTGTACATTTGTTTTCCTGCACATCTGCACCCCCCCCCAACCACAGGCTCTGGGCTGTGACGGGATGGTCACCCCCGATGTGAGCCCAGTAGACGGTGCTGCTTGGTAGCACTGCAGTCTTTGTTTAAAAAGGAATAGCAACAGGCAGCAGTGGAACAAATCTGTTCCAAGTCAGGATGAATCCGATGCTGTGACTGTCCTGTCTCTCCGGCACTGTGCAGTGTGAGTCTCGGAGTCTGAAAGGCTGACTGGCCAGCACTTGTGCCCCTGTCTATTACAGCCATGAGCAGCAGCAGCCTGAAGTTCATAAGCAGCCCTAATGTGTAGAAAGATCTAATCCAGCACAAATCCTGTCTGTGTGGTTGTAGCAATTCCAGGACAGTACATTGACATCCTGTAAATTTGCCGGTGTTCCTGGCTGGCAGCAGTGTCTGCTCTGTAACAGCCATATCTTGTTTTGCACAGTTAATCGGAAAGACAAATACGAATTGGAGCAGCCTTACAAATGTTATGACTTCTCTGTGTTTGTGTCTCTGTGTGTACACATGAAAGGAGCATTGAGAGTTGCTGAATCAAGATTAACTCTTTCTTTCTGAATTATAGACGGTTGCTGCCAAAACTGATGATGTATATGCCATGAACCCACCTAAGTTTGACAGAATTGAGGATGTGGCTGTGCTGACCCACCTACATGAACCTGCTGTCCTCTACAACCTCAAGGACCAATACAGCTCTGGATGATCTATTCCCTCTCGTGGCAAAGGAGAAAATCCAGCTGCCAGGAGATGGACTTCGGTGACTCTTCTGATTTTTTCCTGCAGACCTACTCGGGTCTCTTCTGCGTCACTGTCAACCCCTACGAGTGGCTGCCGGTGTACAACCCGGAGGTGGTGGCTGGCTGCCGAGGCAAGAAGCGCCAGGAGGCCCCTCTGCACATCTTCTCCATCTCTGACAATGCCTATCAGTTCATGCTTTTCTGTTTTGACCAGACTCATATTAAAGAACTGTGTTAGAAACACTGCTTCTGCCAAATGCCATTCCTCACGTGCCGTGGGCTCAGCTGCCTTTGCCATCCCCTGCAGCGTGCTTCCCCAGTTCCTTGTTCTGTGTCATGTTGCAGATTATCTGCTTGGGCTCCCTACTATTGTACTGTGGAATTAGATGTGCCTGTTTTATCTCTAGGTGATGCAAAACCAGCTCTGGACAGTTTTCCCTGTCTCCTGAAATAGTTTTATTTTTGAAGTGCTGTGCTGTTGTACTGCACATGATGTGTATTTCTGGTCTAAGTACTAAGCTAAGCACCGTAACAGGAACCGTTGCAGAGGGCAGTTGCAGTTGGATAGGACACACGGTCTGGGAAGTCCCACACCAACACATGGCTTCAGGCAACAGCAGGTAGGTTCAGAACAGAGCTGGAAGAAATATTTTCACCAAAATACCTGGCTTTAGTTTGAATCAAGTCCTGTCCCGTATTAAATAGTAATAAAGATACAGAATAGTAAAGACAGAAGCAAAGAGGGGAGTGCAGGGTGGAGCAAAGTTGGAGAAGACAAAAAGTGGAGTACACGGAGGGAAAGAGGAGAAAAAGACCATGCATCTTTTCAGTTTTGCTTGCAGAGATTTTGTTTCTTTCCCTTCGATAGACACTAGGTCACGGGTTACCTGCGAATCAGCACTTTTCCCTACAGCTTCTCTGCCTGCAGTTATTTTTCTGTTTGACAGATCATGAAAATCAGTCTTTCCTAATCACATAAGTACATCTGTGACTTTGAACTTCGTCTCCTACAAAAAGTGGGCAGATAATTCTTTGGTCTGTGCTTTCTTTCAACAGTGGAGAATCTGGTGCAGGGAAGACTGAACACAAAGGTGTCATCCAGTACTTTGCAACAATTGCAGGAAAGCAAGTTTTTGTTCTTATCAGGAACTTCTCTTTAACAAGACCCCCTTGCACAATGACTTAAAATTCCTTGTTTCAGCTAAATAATTGCTATCCTGTTAACCCTTAAGTGATAGTTCCCTATGTCACCCCAGGTGGCTGGAAAGGCATGTAAGTGACATCCCTGGAAGCCAAAACGTTAGCACCCCTGCATGCACTGCTTAGCTTTCTTCTCTCTGAAGATGACGTTGTCTTCAGAAAGCTTTAGAGTCTTCTGAGGTACAGTCTAAATACTTTCTTCACAAGCTGGCGATAATAAGCCTCTCCTAGGGGCTTCAGCATCGCTGTGTGTTTAGTATCCAACCATCAGCTGTGTTCCAAGAGAATTCTCAGGGCCTTGTTTGGTGTCTCAGGCAGTCCAGGGAGGAAACACCTTTCTTCCCTACTTCATCAGACAATGCAAAAAAAAAAGAGAGTTTCTAGCATGCTGTAGCAATCTAGAGAATCACTGTGGTTTGAAAGCAGATTAAGCTTGGAGAGTGGATGTTTGCACTCGGTTTCTCTTTCTCCTACTGTTTCCCAGGCCCTGAGCCATACAGAGTTCCCAAGCTGAGTTTCAGCAGGAACACCTTCTGTATGCAGCACCGGTGTTGTGGTAAAGTCCCAGGCTATGGGAGTGCTGTAGTGCTGGGATGCAACTCTTCGTGTGGCCCCAGATGAAGCTGTTCCTGCAGCTACCAGGCCTCTAAAGTGAGAATTAAGTCCTGCTTCCCCTTTAGACATAGAAAGAATGATCTGGATTTTCAAATTTCCTAGTGCCATTTCAAAAGTCCCTCTGGGAGTATCATAAAGCAAGCTGCCAGGTGGTGAGCACTCTGGGGAAGTTGATCTCCCATGCAGCAGTGGGAAGGATCATCCCACATTCTCAACTGGTGATGGCGTGTTCTGCAAGTCATCCCAGGTTGGACAGGCTTTTAGAAGTGCCTCCGGTCTGTATTTCATGTCTTGCTCTGAGAACAGCATTTACTGTGCAACCCACAACAACCTAGAAATTACTTACTTCCGACCTCTGAAGAAATTTTACTTGAAGATGTGCCCATGTGTGCTTGAAAGTGAACTGGGGCAATCTGCTTAACTTTTCCAACTGGCATTCTGTGTCTGCAGTGCCTACTGAAACCGGCTTAGTTCTTTGTGTCATTTTTTATTTCTTCTTGCAAGTGCATCATTTATCCCAGACTTGAAGTTTTTTGTATTTTGGGTTACAAGAATGTGCCTGAGGTTTTGGGACCACCTGCTAACATCTGCTATAAGTGTATTTTTATTGGCTAAAGCATTCAGTCAGTGAGTGTACAGTGCTACATGCAGAGTTAAGAAGCTTGCACAAATAACTCACCACACAGAAAATTTGAACAGGAATGTCTGCCATTGGGCTGAGGCTTAATTTTACTATGAGTTTCTAACCAGCATTCCCTTCTGAAAATCCCCAGTTTATCATTATCTCTTTATCATAAAACCGTGCACAGCACTTAACCGGGTTGCCTCTGAAATGCCATATTCCAGACTTCCCGCAGCAGCAAAACTGTCCTCAAACTCACTGCAAGAACAAACGCAATGGAGATTTCTGAGTCTGGGAAGTGGAGGTGGCTTTGGCAAGCTGTTTAAGAATATCCTTGATTTCAATCCTATTCTTCCTTGGGACCTTAGCTTTGCACCTTCCAGGTATCTGCCACAGGGAGAGGGACGTTCAGCTGAGGGAGAGCCAGAAGCAGGCTAACTCCATTTCTGAGAAGCACCTTGGAGAAGACTGGGCAGAGTGGGATGGGAAAGGGCAGTACTAAAGGGAGGAAATCTGGAAGTGTGCTGGACCTTCACCAGCCCTGTTGCAGCCAGTCAGCAGAAGCCTCCTGCCTGGGAGCAAAGACCTTAGCAAGGGCGGTGCATTAGTCAGGACATGAGAAAACCTGCTGCTTTCAAAGAGAGGCAGCAGGTGAAAGGGAACAGGGATGAAATGAATGCAGAGATCAGAAAGGGATGGCCTTTGGCACTCCTGGGACATGTTTTTCTGTAGATGAAGTGCAGCACCAGGGTCCAAGGCAGTGATGAGCACAGCTGCTGAGTTCAAACTGCAAGAGCATAGGGCACACTGCTTCCCAGCTCCAACTGACTTGCAGGCAGTTTGCTTGAAGGTGTCTGCACAGCCTTTTCCCAGCACTATTACCTCTGGAGAAGCAGGCATTTGAGCACAGACATTTCTGTAGCACTAAAATAGTTATGTCCATGCTCAGAGGTCATTGTGTCCTGGAGGGGGTCTGGAGTTGCAGCCCAGGGGTAGAGCGCAGCTTGGGTGATGGCAGAACCAGTGTTGTGCCTTGCTTTCAGGGCACATTCCCTCAGTGGCATGGATTGCAGTAACTTACAAGACCCCCAGACAAGAAAAGTCGAATAGTGACCAGGAGAACTGCAGACTGGTGTGAGTGTGTTTTATCCTCATCCCTTTGGAGTCACCGTCCACCTCGGAGCCTGAATCATGGTTCCAGAGTAAAATAAGGAGATGGCTTCTGTGAGAGACTGAAATGTCATAGGACTGTCTCAAAGCTTGCTTGTGTCTGTGCAAACCTCCAAAACAAGCTGCTGCGGCCTGTGAATTGGTCTGGGGAGTGTCGCCCAGGGAAGCGGGAGCGTATTGAAGGATGCACTCCCCCACTTCTTGCCTCAAAGGGGCAGAGGTGTACTGAGCTGGCCCCATCCTGTAGCCACTTGTGGCTCTACTCTGTAGGCCAGACCCCATGCATGCATTGCTAATGAACGGATAAGAGGCAAGCATTTCTGCCCAGAAGCCAGATGCAACAAAACCTGTGGGACCAGAGAAAAAAAACCTAAAGCTGGGCAGATATGCTAATCAGTGGATACGATGACTTAAAAATGCAACAGAAACTTTGCTCCGTGTGCACCCACCACCGAAGAACTGAAGACTGAGGACCAACGGGACGTCGCTGGATCCATGGTGGTGACTATTCTTGCAGCCCTATCCCGCATCCTTGCTTTATTTCTGTCTTTTCCTTCCATTCTGTCCTATCGCTACCCTCTTCACTTTTTTTTAATAATAAAAACCTGGTTTGGGTATACAGCATTTGACCTCGTTTGTGTCTTAATGTCGGTCTTGGGATCGTATCGAAACCTCCCCCGACATTGGATCGGGCAGTTTCTTACTCTGGAGGCTAATAATTATGTGTTTCAGAAGCCACTGTCCTTTTACTTCACCCTGGTCATAGTGCAACTATTTTATTTATGAGTTTCATCAACTGGAAGCAGCTGGGTTTAGAGGTAAAGGGATCAGTAAGACAAATGAAAAAGTGGCACATTGTTCTGCTTTCAAACTTCAGATTAACTCTTGGTCTTAACTCTGTGTTTTTCAGGGTTTGGTTCTGGGGTTTTTTTGTTTTGTTGCATTTTTTTTTAATCTAGTTGCTGCATGTTCTAAATACTGCAGTGAGGTGTTTGTAGTGTAGGAGGTAGTTTTCTGTTACTGGAAACTTCAGGGATAATCCCTCTGAGGTCAGGATTGTTCCAAATTCAGGAGAGTCAGCAAACAGAAATGTCATCTGCCCAGTCATTGTCAAATGCTGAAAAATTCATATCCTTTTATCATTGCAAAATACAGAGGGTATCTTTTCTGAGACCTGGCAGATGGAATATATATTATTTATGTTTTTTGTTTTTATTTTTACAGCACATGTTTTTATCATCACTTTTTCCAGGTTAGCCCTACTGTATGTCACCTGAGCAACAAAATGGGACACTTCTCATTTTGGCCTCTTGGAGGCTGACTCTCTCTATCCAGCTGCATTAGACTCGTATTGATATGAACTTCAGAAAGAAAAAAATGGTTAGATCTACAGGGCCTGTGTGAGATGGGGTATGTGTTGTGCCAAACACTGTACAGAGCGAGAAATCATTACTTCTGTGAGGACTATAAGAAGGGAAGGAAGAGTCACGCTTGCATGTGACAGGCAGAGATGGGATTTTGTTTCCAAACCTGTGCTCTGACTGCTTCCCCCCTGCTGTCCCACGGTGTTCAGAAGGATGTACGGGACTGCTGGAAGCCATCAGAGGCCTTATGACAACAAGAAGGAGCAAGTGAAGTTCCCCAGGTTACCTACATCCCCTGTTCCACAGTCTCCAGGAGAAAGGGAAAAGTATCTTAACCTGATAATCAGCACAATCAATCGTTAAAGGGACTGGTTACAGAGAGGGAAGAGAAGTCAGCTAATGGCTCAGTGGAAACAGAGTGTGCACAATGAACCACTCAGAAGCAACAAAGAAGTCAAGCATTTGGAAATCTCAAAGAAGATGTAGCTCATTAGGGCTTTTTACTGCAGTACCTTTGTACTAATACACATCGAGGAAGGAAATCTGAAGTGCTTTTTTCACGGGCAGTTCAAGAGAATTTTAATACTGAATGTGTTACCATCTGACAAGCTGTTTCTGCAGGCTGGACAGGAGCCATGTTCAGAGCTACTGGGGGGAAATTTTCCCCTCCCACCTTCCTTGTTCAAGTTCTGGTTCCTATGTAGGGTGAGGCACACCAAAAGATGTACCTCTTGTTTCCAAATCAAGAGGCCCCATGCTAGTCTTCCCTATGTAGTGAGGTACACAGTCGTGTGTTTATAAAGGGTGTTGAATCTGAATAAATCTGCAAGTACTTGTTCTTGCAAAAGGGCTAGATACATATATGAAAGCAAATCCAAATATTAATACAGTAATAGGTTTGACAGGATGGAGAAAATGTGTTCCCATTCCAACATCACTCCAGAGTGGTTAAATTGCATGCATTTAAACAGTAATACAGTAGGGATTCTGCTTCCACCCTCCTTCATTGGGGAAGAGATTTTCAAAGGACTCGTCACCACCACAGTTTCATTGAGAAAGAGGTGCTGGCAGAATGAGCGCTGTCGTACAATTCATAAAGAAACTATTTCTCTGTCCCCTTTGCTAGCAGTGCTTCTGCAGTCTTAAAGGAGCAGCACTACCACCACACTTCCTCTTCAAAAATAGAAGAAAATGGGTAAAATAACAGTTTTTAAGTCATCTTCTGCTCCATCCAGACTCTCACATTTGCTTTTCAACATTCTTTTTCCATGGCTCAGGGAATATTTATTAGTCTTCCTTATATAAAATGTAATCATGGCTGTCACTGCTGCCACAGGCACAGGAGTTGGCTGAATTTGCTGTACAATGTTTAATATCAGCACACACGTGGACAAAAAAAGTATTTCATTATTATTATGTGTATTACATTGATGTTTCCCGTTATAGTTTTTTGTTATTGTCATTGCATAGAGTTTAAAATGTTTGTTTCTTTTTCTATTTTTAGTACATTTCTAGTACATCACATAATAGATTGTTGACTGTGCAGGGAGCAAGGAAAATGTTTCCAGAGCAAGGCAAATGCTCAACAACAGTAAGTAGCACAGCAAGCTTTTCTTTACAGACAGAAGAAGATGCATTCAGCATTGAGCTGATACAGAGTTGATGACAATCAATACCTGTTCATGACAACAGTATAGCAAGAACGCTGTGGGGTGTCCTGGCATAATTCATCTTATGATGAGTGAACTCACTGCAGGTCTTACCATGGCTACCGCAGCTTCCCATTGCTTCCCCCATTATCTTTGGAGGAGTCCTCAGCTCTTCTGAGGTATGTGGTTAGGGAGGACTTCTCATCAGACATCAAGGAACAAATTGGCAGCAGCAAACCCATTTTCAGCAGTCCATACGTGTTGGTCCTGCATCCCCCAGATCAGAGCAAAACACTGCAGGGCAATAATCACTTTTCTTAAGGGCCTCTTTGTTTCCTACAAGTGTAGGAAACACTTGATTAGAGGAAAGTTATTGATACAGATTTTTCTGTGCAGTTTTACTGGTGGTCAGTTGCATGCCAGCATGGTGTCAGCAGTGCCAGGCCAGGGACCGCAGCCAGGTGATTCCTGGCACTGCTACCGTTGCTCATGGTATCCCGCCAAAAAGCAAGCAGAAATTCCCCTGGAGTTGTGACAGGATGCTCCTGTCAGCCCAAGCAGTATATAGGATCAGGCACAACTGTCTGTGGATGAAAAGCCAGGTGTAGAAATTCCCCCGTGGCTGTCTCAGTGCTGTGTTAAAGTGGGGTAGCTTTCAACAGGCAATGAGCATGGCTTTGGCACAGAAATGAAGAAAGCGGGCAAGCACGGTACATCAGTGGTGTGGTAGGGACTCCAGACTGCCTGTGCTCACCCCTCACTCTGGTACGTAGGGCAGGCGAGCAGCACGGGGATGTGTTGTTGGCCAGCTGTGGCAAACCCTGCAGCAGCATCTACTCCAACCTTCTTGTCTTTCTAACACCTGAGGAAAGGCAAGGGGGTTGTGTTGCTCTCAATACTGTCAGGTTCTTCCAGGCAGCTTGTGGATACCAGTTGTCAAAGCAGCGTCATCATTGCCAGGGGAGTGAATAAATGGTGAGTAAGGGGCATCTGGTGCTTGCGCTGAGTGGGACTGGAGATGAGGAAAGCAGTAGCTAACAAACTCTTGCAGCTAACTCAGGACTCAAAACCTCTTTTTTTTCTGCCAAGTTTTCAAGGTGGTGCCTTATTCTCTTGATCCCTGTCACTCTTGTGTAATGTCTGAAGCATGAGATGCAGCATTGGGAGTGCTGAGAGGAGTAATCCTTGTGTGTGAAAAAACAGAGAATGTGGGGATGAGTGAAACATCTTCCTCAGCAAAACAGAGGAGGGAGCACAGCTTGCTGGGTTGTCCCTGTACTTCTGGCATCACACAGAAGCGGGTGGTAAAGATGGAGGAGAGTGTTGAAGTGTGCTGTGCTGAAGTCAAGGCTTCCTCAGCGGAATCGCGGCTTGATTTCTTCCCTCGCTTTTCTTGCCTTTTTGCAACCGCTTTTCTTTCAACAGCCGAGTCATGGAGGGTCTCGAGGCAAAATGCAGTGCCTGTGTGCGTGTGTGCGTCTGTGTGTGTGTGTGCGCGTGTGTGTATGTGCGTGTGTGTGTACGTGTTTGTATGTGTGCGTGTGTGTGTGCATGTCTGCATGTGCACATGTGTGCGTGTGTGTGTGCATGTCTGCGTGTGCGCATGTGTTTGCATGTGTGCATGTGTGTGCATGTGTGCATGTGTGTTTGCATGCGTGCATGAGTGCGTGTGTATGTGTGCGTGTGTGTGCGTGCCTGTGTGCGTGCTTATGTGCATGTGTGCATGAGTGCATGTGTGCATGTGTGTGTGTGCATGTGTGTGTGTGCATGTCTGCGTGTGTTTGCATGTGTGCATGTGTTTGTGTGCGTGCGTGCAAGTGTGCATGGGTGCGTGTGTGCGCATGTGTCTGTGCCTGTGTGTGTGTTTGTGTGAGTGTGTTTGTGTGTCTGTGAGTGTGTGCGTGTGTGTGCATGCATGTGTGCATGAGTGCGTGTGTGAATGTCTGTGTGCGTGTGTGCATGCGTGTGTGCATGTGTGTGTTCGCACGTGTGTGTGCGCACGTGTGTGTGCGCATGTGTGCATGCATATATGTTTGTGTGTCTGCCTATGTGCGTGCGTGTGTTTGTGTGTGTGAGTGCGTGTGCTTGTGTACGCGTGTGTGTGCATGTGTGCGTGTGTGCATGCGTGTGCACATGTGTGTGTGCACACGTGTGCATGTGTGTGTGCGTGTGTGCACGTGTGCGTGTTTGTGTGTATGTACGTGTGTGCGTGTCTTTGTGTGCATGCCTGCATGCGTGTTTGTGTGTTTGTGTGCGTGTGTGTATGCGTGCATGCGTGTGCATGTGTGCGTCTGTGCGTGCGTGTGCGTGTGTTTGTGTGCGTGCGTGTGCGTGTGTGTTAGTGTGTGTGCATGTGCATGAGTGTGTGCGTGCGTGTGTGTATGTGTTTGTGTTTGTGTGCATGTGTGTGTGTGAGTGTGTGCATGTGTGCGTGTGCCTGTGTGTGTGTGCCCGTACGTGCGCTGATTCGCGGGAACAGACTCTACAACCCCCACAGAGTTACACAGCAGGTACGTTCACTCCGGCCGGGGTGCCAGGGGATTTCTCCACACAGCTCGCACCCCAACAGCACATTGTACCAGCAGCCTATTGAGTGTGGATGTACATGTTCATGGGTTACATCACACAAACACCCACGTGCATGAGTGAGGCTGGGGTAGTTCTGGAGGCTGGTGTCAGCAGTTTATGTTCTCTTTGCGCCTGCGCATTGACTCCTGGGGGGCGTCTCCGGGGGTCTTTGGGAGGAAGGCTCACAGTCTTCCTCACCATGTACCTTTCCTTGAGCGTGTGCAGATTCTCTTTGCCAATTCCTTGAATAACAAGAGTGGTTCCAGCTGGTTTACCACCTCTATCTTATCTAAAAGCACCAGTCTATTGGTTTCTACCATCCATATGTGGCTATCTGGTCAGTACAAAGACTAAACTAGTTAGAACCCATCTGCTTTCCAAGGACATGTCTCTTATTTTTGCCGAACACAGTAATTCTTGGTAAGTTTCCACAGAAAACTGCTTTGTTTTGACGAACACATTAGCCCTTGGTAAGCTTCCAGTCAGGGCAAGCAGGATTATTAAGCAATATTCAGAAATCATTATGAGTTGCTATAAGTAAGTAAGCTGCAAGGCGGGTGATCATTTCCTTGTATCAACTCCCCCCTTTTTTTTTTCCTAAGCAAATTCTTTTGCTAGATCAAAGCAGGTATTTGAGTACATATCTAACAATTGATCTTACCTAGAATTAGGGAGGTCCTCTGTGTTAATGTATAATGTGTGTTAGAGTCCCATGTGCTTACAATCCCTCCCCATAGTTCAATCATGTTGATAATTAATGTCCATCCTTTTGTTGCATTCAGAGCCTCAGGGGTCCAGTCGATTTTGATTCCCATTGCTGTTTCAGGGCTCCTTTAACTTGAGTGTGATGTATCCACGATGATTGTTCTTTAATCTTGATGGCTGTATGTGAAGTTAGTAGCACCTGAAATGGACCTTCCCATTTTGGTTGCAGAGGTGAACCTCAAAAAGATCTGATATATCATAATCACCAGGTTTAATGTTGTGTACAGGCCTGTCCAGACCTCGAGCCCTGGTCCTTAGGACCAATTTCTCTATTTCTCACAGCTGCCTTTGTAGACTTATGATCTGTTAGTATTTAGCCTCCAACCTAGGTTGATGTTCCTGCCTTTATCATATATGGTCTCCCATATACTATTTCAAAAGGACTTAATCCCTCCTTAGTTCTGGGTTTAGTTCTGATCCTTAGAAGGGCTAAGGGCAATGCTTGGGGCCAGGATAAGCCAGCTTCCTGGCCTAGTTTTACTATTTGTAATTTAATTAAATGATTCATTTTTTCTACTTGACCACTTGCTTGTGGATTGTATGGGGTATGTAATTACCAATCTATTTCTAAAAGTTTACTGCTGGACAATTTTTGCCACAAAATGTGATCCCTGATCTGATGATATTGTTGCTGGAACTCCAAACCTTGGTATTATTTCTCCTAACAATACCTTAGTTACTTCTCTGGCTTTATTAGTTTGGCAAGGGAATGGCTCTGACCACCTGGAAAAGGTATCTGTCAGGACCAAAAGGTACCAAAACCCACCTTTTCTTGGGAGTTCAGAAAAATCAATCTGCTATTGTTGTCCTGGGTAATTTCCTTTCCCTATCTGCCCGGGTTGGGTCTTCAGTCCTGTTTTAGGATTATTTTGTAAACAGATTTCACACTGCTGGGTCACCTGCTTGATGGTGGTATATAGATTTCGGGCAACTATACATTGATTTAGATACTTATGTAAGGCCTCTACCCCCCAATGGGAATTATTTTTTTAATGTTCTGCCATCGCTATAGCCCATAATAATGCAGATGGTACTGTTATTTTACCTTGAGGAGTCTTTGCCCACCTGTCCTCTTCTCTGCTTCCCCCTAGATCTTCAGTAAGTTTTTGATCCTCCCTAGAATATTGAGGCTTACAATCAATTTGTATTTTACCGTCTGGAACCAAAGACTGCACTTCTACTTTACCTTCCTTAGCCACTCTTTTAGCCCCTGCCGGGGTCTGAGACCACGCGGCCGCTGCCCCTCCCCCACAAAGGGAGTGAAATACAAAGCCCCAAGACTGAAATAAGGAGGGGTTTAATACAACAGTGCAATAGCAACACAACCAACAACAACAATAACAATAAGAATAACAGTGATAACAATGAACAGAGCAAAATATCTACCAATACAGCAGTGAGAGAAAACCATCAATCAGATTCCAAGTTCACACCTTGTGACACTAGTACACTCCAATCCAAAGTGTGAAGGCTCTACTATGTAAAGAAAGAAGGAAACTCCCTACCTAAAAATTCAATCTGTTCAATGTTACAGTACTACCTTTTAAAATAAAAAGCATAAATAAACTATTAACTGGCTAACCACAGTATTCCAGAGGACTGTAAATATTACTACAAGGAAGAGCTCAGTTTCTGTTTAGCATAAAACTGGGAGCATCTCTGAAAAACAGACTGTTGTGTTTAATTACTGCATAACTTAATACAGCTATACGTAGGGCAGACACCTATAATGTGTCTCTGAACACATGAAATACAACAGTTTCAAAATTATGTAACTGTTCACAGAAGCTTTTCAGAAATAGTTGAACTTCATTTCAATTTTTCTTAAATCATCACAAGCATTTTCAAATGCTTATTAGCAGCTACTTTTATCTATCCATTTTAATTGAATAGAAATTAATTAAAAGCTTCCAGAAGTCCTTCTTAAGGGTTCAATATTTCTAGCTTTCATCAGTTTCTTAGAACTAAAGTAACAACATTTTACACCTGCTAAAGCAGAGTTTAACTCTTCACTTTTTTGTTTTAATTCTCTTCTCTATATCCTTTGTTCTACTGCTACTCCCTTCTCCCCTTACAATCTTCTGTTATTTTTCTCTCCTTTTTCCACCTTTTCTGCATTTTCTGTTCCTTTTCCCCCATTCTTCCCTCTCTCCATCCTATTTTTTCATTATTTATAAAAAAACTTTAAAGGCTGTGAGAAGGGACAGAGGTGAACTGTCAAGAATGGAAAAGTTGCAGCCAAAAATTGGTATTAGCTTCTAATTATTTTCTGTCTCTCTGTTATTGTTCCCATGTGACCCCATCCCAGGCACAGGTGTGCCAGGCCTTTAGGAGATGAAGGGCTGTTATAACCGTTTCCCAGCAATCTGGAGGGCAGGAGCCAGGCTCGTTAACGTTATCAGTCCTTATCCCCACAGATGAGTGTACAGCTCGGGGGAGGTGGGTGGAATCATACCTGGCACCACGCAGCCCAAAAAGGAGGGACTGGGAGGGGTGAGAATTGCACCACCACAAGCTCACCCTCTGACCCAAGGATACATGGCACAACCCCCAGACAACACCAAGAAGTTCTTACCACAGTCTCAAAAAAAGACAAAATGCAAGGAAAAAATTTGCTTAGAAATATTCAGAAAAAATGGCAATATGAGCCTACATTATCAGAAATACAGAGCATAAAAATTTACACTGGGAGAGGTAAGCAGGTAACTAGATTTTTCAACACCAAAAACCATTTTCAAAACATACCCAGTCCTATTTCAGACCTTCACCCGAGTGTCAAGGTTTCCCATGTCTCTGGTTAGACTGCCTAGTCCTTATTGGTTTATACAGTCAAAGTCTACACTGTAGCATCACTGAAGTTCTCTACTTCACACACTTCATTTTAAACACTGTCTGCTTCCTCACTTATTCTGATACAGCGTGCTGATATTCCTAACCCTGTGCCACAGTACCCATCCAAGGACTGAAAAATGCAAGGTGAAAAAAAAGATGAATGCATACCTCCTGCACACTGCTTCGGCAGGAACAGCCTGCAAAGCAGCATTTATTTTTTCTTTTATTATCACCTCAAATTCTTGAGGAAAGCACTTATTATTTATTTATTCTCAAAAGCTTTTTAAAAGAAAAATGTATATTCTGAGGTCAGCTACGAGGACATGAATTTTCCTTCAAATTCAGCAGTTTGTTGGAGAAGAGAGATTCAAACTGAAACAGTTAAAAACTGCTTGTTTTTGAAAAGACACTCCTACCCTGAATGGAAGTCCCAGGGAACTGCAGTGACCGTGCAGGTCAGCAGTATGTTCAGCCTGTGGTACAGCTGCAGGGCACAGACAGGCATGATGTGTTCCTACTTTTAATAAAGCTTGGAGAGGAACCATCAAACAACAGCAACATTTACACGTTCTAAAATAAGACCCAACACATCTCATACTTTGAGCTTCAAACCCGTGTCCTCAGAGGTCACGGAGATACCATTTT
Organism: Strix aluco; assembly: GCF_031877795.1. Taxonomy (NCBI): domain Eukaryota; kingdom Metazoa; phylum Chordata; class Aves; order Strigiformes; family Strigidae; genus Strix; species Strix aluco. The sequence goes on along the minus strand of NC_133935.1, from coordinate 14,634,235 downwards.
ACTCTCATGGCATCGCTCTTGGTGGGCTGGGCAGATGTTCAGCCTTTCTTAGGAGATTTATGCACTGGCCACTATGGATCATATCAGATTTTATAGGCTATGAACAGCCCAGCACGCGAGAGCAAATCTGGTTGTCAGTATATATTACCTGCATATTGCTTAAAGGAGAAAAGCACACATCCCATGAACAAGAATTTGATCCATCTGTTGGGCCAGACCAGCCCCTTCCCAGAAGGTGCTGGGATATGAAGCTCTCTGTGGGCATGTGGATCCCAACCATGCCACGTCCTGCTTAGGAACGGCCACTCTGTTCCACACATCACACAGGTGTTCAGTGCTTGGGAAGTTCACACTTGACTGGGGTTTTCTACTCAGCTATCCAGCTATTCTGCCTTCTCTTCCACTGACTGCAAATATTATCAATGTTCCAAATTCTCAAGTTTAAAAATATCTCCTTTGAGGCATAAAGGAAGAGAGACAGATGGTTACAGTAGGTGTTCCCTCAATGAATGCACCAAGGAGACCAAGCATGAGAGAAATTTACTCAAATCATTCCCAGGACAAACAAACATTCTTCTCCTGCCAAGGGAAACATTCATGTTGCCAAACACCAGCACACACCGTTGATGAGGCTGTGGCCCTCTAGATAAGCCTCAGCAAATGCCTCTGACCTTCCCTTAAACAGTTGGTACTAAACTCTGTGATTCACACTGAATTGCGCCTTAAGCAGCTCCACCAATTCAAGTAGCACCATTTAAAGAATGAAGCACTATTTTTTAATTTTTTTTACACAAGGGTATCAGAATCTAACCCTCAGTTATTGCATTTATATTGTTCCCTCTTTGCAAGAGAATTTACTGGGTTTCAAAGTACACGTTTTCTAAAACCACAGATCAAATGGTCCTAAACTGCTTCAGATGTCTGAGAGAGAGATATTTTTATATTTTTTTTTTCTTTAATCACATCTACCTTTCTTTTCTCCTCTTAAAGCAAGCCCACCTTTTATGACTAACAACTTAGGGTCAACATAAACACTTACAAAGGTTGTTTTGTTATACTCATTCTAACATTTCATAGTATCTTGTTTTCCCTAAATACAGTTATCGCCCGGGACTTACCCGCATTACATTTTGCAAAGCAAAAGCACTTCCTAAGATAATGAACACATACCGTGTTGTCAAACTATGATAAAAAACCCCCACTATTCCCCTTTAAAAAAAATTAAAAAATCAAAATTCTAATCAAAGTTCTAAAACCCGTAGTATATTCTACTGATTTTCATGATTACTAAGCTATTAGCTGCATCAATCAGTCTACTGTATTTGCATGACGACTGCCTGATAGCCCGCTAATGGCAGTGGAGAGATTTGCCATTAACTTTAGTGAGCTCTGACCCAAGGCTGTAATGCCCAGGCATCACTGCTTGATAGAAATCATGAGTAACCTGTATTCATCTAGAGCCTGCATCGATCCTACTCCTTTCTTATTGAACAGTATCCAAATGTAGATACATAAATGCAATTTCTAATGAAACTAAGATATCTCAAATACATGCCCTAAACATTACTGTCTTTCTAGAGTCAATCTTCCAGTTCTTTAGGCTGCATTTCTTGGGACAGCAAGGTAAACAATGATTAACACAAACTATTTTGTGAACAAAGATTTCTTCTCACCTGATGGAAACATCAGGAAAAAAAGAAACAGTAACCAGAAAAGTGACTGCTCACAGATTAATATTAATGTGTGAATTTACATTAATGTTTTACATTATTCTTATTTTGTTTAGACAGAGTAAACTAATAAATTTGAAAGTATATTTTCACAAGTTGTTTTCAATGGAAAATTTGATAAAAATTAAAAAGTATCAGAGGCCTGACTTTAGCAGGTCACAGGCTTGACCAACAGCCTTTCACATCTTGGGCTAAGGATAGGATTGTCGTATTCTATATTGCCAAGACAACTTTCATACCACGACCTTATTATTGCCCCAGGTTTTTAATAGAAAGATAGACTTATGAACTAAATCTGCCTTTCTATATGAAAAGCAAATGAATCTCCAAGAGTCAGAATAAATCCAAACTCCACATAAGCCAATATATTAGTTGAAATCCTTGTGATAGACAGTAAACTGTTTATTCATCAAATCCCGTCAAAGATACTGGAAGCTTGTGTTATGTTATTCTATAAACTATGTAAACCTAGCCTAGGATTAATCTTAACTATTACATTGTGTAACGACTAACAGACTATACTAACAGACTATAAGTACTTATCTAAGTTAAAATGCTGAAGCAAGGACTTACACTGTGTAAGAGACTAAAAGGAGGGAAAAGGTAGGGGGGGGTTGAGAAAGGCAAAGGGGAAGTGTCTGTACTCTGTGAGGTATAAACAAAAGCTTTGTGAGACTACCCTCAGGAAAGCAAGAAATCCAAGAAATTCGTGACGCGAGGAAGACGTGGAGCCTTCATCCCCACGACCACCAGGAGGCAGAAAACGACCCCCTAGCAACAAGGCGTGCAGACGCAGAATACACCCTTTGACGAAACACAGATACCGGGAGACGGAGGATATAAAAAGAGACTTTTGGGAGGTGTGCGCGCGCCGTTTGCGGAGTTGAACTCGCCGGCCGCCCAGCGCTGTTTTGCTTGTTGCCGCTTGCTAAATAAACAATTGGGATTTTTATTGGCCCTGTCTCACATCAATTTGAGAATTTACTTATAACAATTAATAAATCTAGATTTCTTACTAAATCATTACCGTGTCAATACTTTTATCTGTGACAGCACTCCCTAATACTTCTTAATCTTTCAACCTCTTCTTTGAGCTCAGTCACCAGGCTGAGCAGGTCATCCAGCTGATCGCAGCGCACACAGGTGTTGTCACTGCTGCCCTCCAGCAGGACTGACAGGCTCAGGCACTCCCTGCAGCCCAAGACCTGGACCGCTGCCTGTTATGTGTGGCAGCTCTGTCTGGGTCACCACATTCTTTCTGGTGGTGCTTTTGACCTGAGTGGAGACCATCGTTCAGTCTACTCGTGGAGGACGATGAGATGACAACTAGCTAAGATAAGCTCTAGAGCCAGGAGAGGGAGTATGCCCTGTCCGCACGCCTTACCCGCGCAAACTGCCTGCACAAAATGCTGCGCAAACTGCTGTGCTGCAGTCCTTGTCGTTCGTGCTCCCTGGGGTCTGCTCTTCTCCGTGAGGGGCGTTGGGCATCGTCACTCCAGTCTGCACCCACCCCAAGTCCCCGCTGCCCTCGTTAGGGCTCACTCTTCCCGCTCGGGGGGAGGCGGCTTGAGGCACTCCCCCTTCCCTGGGCTCCTGCCTTCTCGGCTTGTGGTCTAGCTGAGGGTTTTTTGACGCTTTCGGAAGGCTCCCCCACCGCATACTCTGCTTCAGAACCCCTCTCCTCAGCAACGTCAATGCCAATGCTCCTCCTTCACCTGCACCCCTGGGTGCCCTCATCCCACTGTCCCCCTCAGCCACATCCCAGGACCCCCTTTGTGGGGTGACCCCATCCCACCTGGCCATGGGTACCCTGGACTGCTTTAGCAAGTGCTGAGTAGGGAAGGACAAAAAAAACCCCAAACTTTTTTTTCAGCCTTCTCCAGCATGGGAGCCTGAGATTTCCCCAAGCACTGAGTCAGGGTACGCCCAAAATCATACAGGATTTTGCCCACATCTAGAAGCCTAGTTCCCCTGATCTCTCCTTGAAGGCCCCAGCTTGAAATTACGCATTCTGTAAAAACCCGAGCCGCATTTAACTCCTCAGCACCCCCCATACAGCCCCTCGGGAGCGGCAGGCTCGACGGCCGGTACCAGCCGCCTCCCCGTGCAGCAGGAGGGAGGCCTTAAGAGATGGCCCGCCGCCCTCTTGGCGCGGTTCCTAATCCCAGACAGCGGCGGGGAGCGGCGGCCCCAAGCGTCGCCCTCGGGGGGGTCCCAGGCCCGGGGCCGCCCAAGGGGCGCGGGCGGGCGGCGCCGGGCGCACCCCTCCCCACGGCGGCGGTGAGGGCGGGCCGGCACCCGGAAGAGAAGCCACCGCCTCCCGCCTGACTTCCCCAGCAGGCAGGGAAGCAGGGAAGCAGGCGGGCGCCATGCTGCAGTTCTTGGTAAGGCTCCGTGGGGCGGCGGCGCCGCCATTTCGCGGCGGGGCGGAGCGAGGCGGACGGCGGCGGCGGGGCCGCTCCTCAGCGAAGGGAGAAAAGTCTATGTGTGCGGTCACCGCCCGCACCCGCGCCCCGTGGGCGGCTCCGGGGAGGGCGGGCGGTGGCGGTCGCCTGTCCCCTCAGCTCCGCTCTCGCCGCTGCGCGCCTTGCCTGCTTCTGCCTGTGCTCCGTGGCGTGACTCGCCCCCGTGGCCGTGAGGCTCCTTCAGCGGGGCGGCTGCGCCCAGTTTGGGTTGTCGGGCAGCACAGCATCCGTGTGCGGGCGGCTGCAGGCCGCTTCCCTTCTCCGGTCCTTCAGACCCGCCCTGGCCCTCTGAGCCGCCTCGCTCCGCTTTGCGGTGCCCGCCGGGGTCGGCCCTGCTCCCCTCAGAGCGGTGCCTTAAAACTGATCGGAAAATGAGAAGTGCCTGCCTTGTTTTTAATCCAGGTCGTGCCCTTAATTTGCCTTAGAGGTTCAGCAGACTTTGCTTGCTCACGATAATGCCCTCCTGCTGCTCAAATTTCTTTGTATTGTCATATGTGCCTCCCTCGTTTTGTGAGAGCTGGAGTTTTCAGTCCTTGTCATATTGCTCGCCTTTAAAAATTTATCACTGGAGATGGGGATTTTTATGCATAGAAGCTAAGGCAAGGGGTCATGTTTCATTACTGCCTCTCATTAACTCCCCTTAACAACAGCAGAATTAATAGACTAAATGTTTTTGTACTTTTCTCATTTTAATATTCCTTTCTGTCTAATGTTCCCCTAAACGCTTCTGGGTGTCTGAAGTTACATCCCTGGCTACTCTTCATTAAATAATCGATGCTGGTATTTTTACTGCCAAGTAGGGAAATAAATTACCTGACAAAAAAGATGCTGGTTTCTGCTGTAGCAAAGCATGGAAACAGTCCTCCATTTTTCATTCTAGTGATGTGATGGATACTGTAGGGTTTTAGTTGTGTTCAGATATATGTCCCAGTAAATACAAACAATAAGTGATATTCTTTCATCTTTTATTGGGTGAAGAGTAATTTAGCTGGCTAAAGTTTCATACTAAGTGTTGATACAGAGCAAGAAGAGATGGCCTATTCTAAGTTGGGAGTCTCGCATGTTTTTTATGGAATTAATAAATAAGGCCTGTTTCTTATCACAACTTCAAAATAAAATATAATAACAAGTATGACAACCTCAGCCATTTCTGTAGCTGTCTTTTACAGTCTGTCTCTGCTCCACTGAAAACAGTAAGAGTAAATATGCCTAGCTACTCTCAAAGTTTCTGTGTTTATCAACTCTGCTGCATGCTGCTAATGTTTTTTTGTTGCAGTTGGTAGATTAAAACCTCTTATTAATTACGGCTTCTTGCTTAGCACCCCAAAGTTGGAAAAAAATACACTAATTATGGGTTTCTTCCTGCTTTGGGTGTAGATTGGGTATTTGACTCTTGCTCTGCCTTGTCAGGGCTGTAACAGGGAGATAAAGGGATAATCTTGCAAACCACGTATTTTTGCTAGCCCGAGTTAGGCATAAAATAAACATTTGTTTAAAATTTGTTTTGAAATGCTGGGTAGAAGTTGGAAGACCCTTCACTCTCATCAGCCCTGTTGTCCTTGGTTAACATGCACATTTTAAGTGGCTATGTGTTCTGCTATCCACATAATTTAAGTCTAAATAGTGAAATGTTTCCCTCTGCTTGAATGGCCAACTGTAAAAGTGAATGTAATTGGGTGGATTGCTCTTGAATGCAGTGCTAGACTTCCCAATAAAGGAGTACCCTTAAAGGGAGTACTGATGTCAGTACTAACTGTACTGGGTAAGTCTTATCACACAGCAGAATATGATAGTTGTCCCATCCCTGGAAATATTCTAGGGTGAAAGCCTAGAAAACTGCTAATAAACAAGGACCAGGTTTGTGTTTTCAAGGGAGTTGTCAGACAATGCTAAAAAGACAGGAAATTCTCTGCTGGAATGATGCTCTGCATTAAGAGGAATCAAAAGTCTGGTTTACATCAGTGCAATATTTGTTAGTATCTCCTAGAGTACTTCTTTAACTGATATTTAAAACCACAGCAGCAAGTGATAACCAGTGCAATACACACAAAAAAACTCTACTTTTTCTTAAATTGTTAAAACTAAGCTCCTTAAAAAGTAATAATAAAGAATAAAACCAAAAATCTGTTTAAGAAAATACGGAAGTAGCTTGTAATCATGATTCATTTGGCAGTTTTCAACCAATTTTAGTTTTCTACAGCTGGCTTTTCACCAGTGATGCTCATGGAGCCTGAATTACCGAAAAGATGAGCTGTACCGTATCCTGCTTTGGGCATGGAAAAGATGTCTAGTCAGTATGTGATGGCACAGTTGTTACTGTGGACAGTGGTTTTATTTTTCCTAAAATATTCTTATTTTGACAACAGTGACCATAAGCAGTAGCAGTTTTCTTAAATAGGACTGGCCTCAGCTGTCATACAGGGTGATTTGCTTACTGACAATGAACAAAGGCACCATATTAGTAATGTCCCCTTCCAAAATAGTCAAATGAGTTTTCATAGTATAGGACTTACTTGTGATATGAAATGTAACAGTAAAAATAAAATCTAGGATCCTGGGGAGTTGCTGAATGAAAAGCTCATCACCTGTCTTTGATGAGAGGAATTTCTGTCACTCCAAGAGTATGGTTACACTTGAGGATTTTCCTCAGCTGGCAGACAGGGTCCAGGCCAGGAACTGTGCTTCTGTTTCGCTCTCGCTCTCCTTTGAGGGTGCATTTTCGCAGACACCCTTCAGCAACCATGAGCTTGCACAGTTGTCAAGAGGTTGTGCCCTGCTTCCAACAAACAGTGCTTTTCTGCCTTAGAGGAGCCCCTAGATCAGAGTGGATTTGGCTGAGAACTGATCTCTTGGGGTCAAAGGGGTCTGGAAGGTGCACAGTTAGTTGTTGCAGAAGAAAAATAACAGGTTTACATCAGTTTAAGTTGATGGATGAGCTCTACTCTTAAACCTTTTCAGGTGAGACTGGGATCTTTTTGCAGTCAGAGCCTCTGTTATGACTTCCAAGCTTGTGAACCCTTTTTTTATGGTATACTGCTGTGTTATGTCTTTGTATATGTGTGTCCCTCTCCAGCATTGAGCATCGTTTTAGTGGGGTGTTGCTTTAGGCTTTCCAGGCATGGACCAAGAGCTCTGTGGTATGTAGGTCCCTGCTGCTATCTCACCCATTTTTATAGGAGTTACTGCCTTTGTGGGTGTGCAAAGAATTTTACAAAGATGGTCATGGCGTGATCCAAATAGTCTTGGAGATGTGTATTAAAAACACAACTGTGCTGTACTTTGGAAATGATGGTAAGGTTTTTCTGATGAGGAAGATGGGTAGGATTGCACCTCTCTGGAAGAAAGATGAGAAATTAAGTAGGAGTGGAATTGAAGCTCTTTAGTCTTCACATGACTAGCAATATTCCTTTTTTTGTATTTTAACCAATATGCTTTTGATGGAAGGATGTTAACTATTCTCCCTTCTTCCTTTTCAGCTTGGTTTTACTCTTGGCAATGTGGTTGGGATGTATCTGGCTCAGAACTATGATGTGAGTATCCTTGTAGTCTCAGAGTTAAATGTATTCTGAACTGAAAATATAAGGCTGTTTTTCCCTCAGTCAGAACTAAATCAGTTGTTATTTTGATAGTTTATTGTATTTAAACACAATGCAGATCGTACTGACTTTTGTTACAGATGAATTTGAATGTAAATGGAACCAAAACATCTGTGTCTTTGACATCTGCTCTGTGATGGAGTAATGCTTAGAGCCTTAACTGGTGTTGGGGTCCTAGAGCACAGGTATGGTAAACAGGCATCTACACAGATAGAGACAGGAGAAACAGAAAAGGTTTAGCAGCTGCTCATGGATTGTACTGGCACTAAAATACTGGTTTCCTGACTCAGATAGTTTGTCTGCTTACAGTGTTCTTCACTTAGTACACCTGCTTGTTACTTAAAAATCCTTCAGAGCATCTGAACTTTCTGTCTTCTGTACCAATAATGAAAATAAGTTTTGCCAGCTTTTTTTGAAAATTCAGCATGTGCTCCTACTTCAAACAGTATGTTGACCTGCAGTCTTTCTTTCCTTCTTTTCTAACAGTGAGAAAAGAAAGAAAATGAACTTTCTTTCCTCAGTTCTCACAGTGAACAGAGATTTTTCCCTGTGAGAGTTAGAGTAGAAGAAGGTTTAGAGCTGAGTCTTCAATACTTCAATATCAGGAGTGAGGCACTGCTGGACTTGCTACTCACAAACCAAGAAAACCTACTTTCTCAGTTAGTGATAGCTTTGGTTGCAGTGATCACAATACTGTGGAGTCTGGGATCCTGCTGAACACGTGGGAGTGTTCAGCAGTGGGAGTACTAACCTAACTTAGTACTTAGAGTACTAATGAACTAAGACAAAGGTTTTAGATTTTAGCAGAGCAGGCTTTAGCTCACTCAGAGCTCAGTTGGGAGAGAATCCCTGGGAAGCTTCCATGGAGGATAAAGGAGCTAGCAAGTGCTGGGAGCTTTTCAAGAATATTCTCCTGGAAGCACAAAATCAGTTCATCCCCTTTAAAGGTAAGGGAAGTCGGTGAAGCAAGAGACTCCCTTGGCTTAACTGTGTGCTTCTGAGTGTGCTCAAAACCAGAAGAGAAGTGTACCAGAGATGGAAAAGCAGATGAATACCTGTTGAGAACTACAGGGGCATTGCCAGGGAGTACAGAGATGCAGTTAGAAAAGCAAAAGCTCAGCTCAAACTGAAATTGGCCAGAGATGTCAAAAACTACCAGAGAGGGTTCTTCAGATACATAAACAACAAGCAGAAACAGAAGGAAAATATTGGCCCGCTGTTAAACAGGAGAGGTGAATTTGTCACCAACAATGCTGAAAAGGCAGAGGTTCTCAGCATTTTTTTCACCTCTGTCTTTACCTGCACTGTTGGGCCCCAGGCCTTGGGAACAAAAACCTAGTTTGATGCAAACACGGACCCACTGTCACTGAAGGAAGAGTTGGTATGCAAACTGTTACAGTAGTGTGACCCCTACAAATTGATGGGTCCTGACATCCACCCAACCGTCTTAAGAGAGCTGGCTGAAGTTGTCATAAGGCTGCTCTCCATAATCTTTGAGAAGTCATGGAGGTTGGGGGACGTCCCAGAAGGCTGGAAGAGTGCTAATGTCACCCCTGTCTACAAGAAGGGCTTAAAGGTGGATCTAGGAAATTATAGACCCATCAGTCTTACTTCATTCCCTGGGAAAGTTATGGAACGAATCCTCCTGGGGACTGTTGCAAGTCAAATGAAGCACGTGATTGGGAAAAGCCAGCACGGATTCACCAAGGGCAAATCATGCTTGACAAACCTGATCGCCTTCTCCAATCAAGTAACCTGCTTGGTTGATGTGGGGTGAGCAGTGGACATTGTCTACCTGGATTTCTCGAAGGCTTTTGATACGGTTCCCCACAGGCTCCTCCTAGAGAAAGTGGTGTGTTACGGTCTAGACAAGTGGTCTGTGCTGGGGGTGGGGAACTGGCTGCCAGGCTGCACCCAGAGGGTGATGGTAAATAGCTCCTTTTCAGACTGGCAACCTGTCACAAGTGGGGTCCCGCAGGGATTGATAGTGGGCCCAACACTGTTTAATATCTTCATAAGTGATCTGAATGATGGGTTCAGGTGTACCCTGATGAAGTTTGCTGATGATACCAAACTGAGCAGGGCAGTGGACACGCCGGAAGGGAGAGCTACCCTGCAGGAAGACCTGGATATGCTGGGAGAGTGGGCTTCAAAGAACATTATGAAGTTCAGCAAGGACAAGTGTAAGGTCTAGCACCTGGGAAAACGTAATCCAGGAGTGCAGCACAGGCTGGGATCTACCTGGCTGGGGAGCAGCTCTGTGGAAAGGGACCTGGGGGTCCTCGTGGACAACAGGCTCAGTAGGAGTGAACAGTGAGCTGCAGCATCAAAGAAAACCAACAGGATTCTGGGTTGCATCAACAAGGGCATCACCAGCAGAGATAAGGAAGACATTATCCCATTCTACTCAGCACTTGTCAGACCACACCTGGAATAGCGTGTTCAGTTTTGGTCCCCACTATGCAAAAAGATGTGGCCAGGCTGGAGAGGGTCCAGAGAAGGGCTGCAAAGTTGATTAGGGGACTGGGAAGCCTGCCGTATGAGGAAAGGCTAAGATAATTGGGTCTGTTCAGCCTTGAGAAGAGAAGGCTTAGGGGAGGCCTTGTCCATGTTCAAGTATTTAAAGGGTGGCTACAAAGAAGATGGAGATTCCCTTTTTACAAGGAGTCACTTCGAAAAGACGAAGGGTAATGGGTACAAGTTACTCCTGAGGAGATTCTGATTGGACACAAGTGGAAAATTTTTCACAATGAGAACAATCGGCCACTGGAATAATCTCCCCGTGGAAGTGGGTTCCCCAACACTGCTGGGCACTTTTAAGGCTTGACTGGACAGGGTGCTGGGCCATCTTGTCTAGGCTGTGCTTTTGCCAGAAAGGTTGGACCAGACGATCCTTGAGATCCCTTCCAACCTGGTATTCTGTGATTCAATACAAGCTTTTAATTTCTGCAGAGTCAGCCACTTAGCTGTTTACAGGCTAGAGGAGTTAATGAAATTTGACATGACTTTCTTTTCTTATGCAATCTATATTAGCCTAGTTTTAAAAGATAAGCTGTCGAGGTTCAAATCTCTGATGATACTTACATTTTGCTTTCCTCTCATCTTTAGTATTGAAGTCATCTTGCTTGCAGAATTATTTTTTTGCTCCTTGTTCATGCACAAACTTTTGTGATGATTCCTGCCTAGTCACTCCAATAAGAATACTAATAAAAGGATGTTTTTTCTTTCCAATATATGTTTTACAGTGTTATGAAAATGTAGTCATAAAACCATATTTGGGTGTATGTATTGTAAGCATGGTATAGTGCTTTTCTGGCAGCACTAATAAAGTACTGCCACAAGAGGGGGACTTAGGCTTTTGATTTGCAGGAAATGGTTCCCTGGGAACATAACACTGACTTGCAGGATGAACGTGGTAATTTTATCGCTGGTATCAAAGATGATTTGTTTTAGATGACATCTGAGATAAACTTGTTATAATGTGGTCCTAATTTTGCAGCTGTACACTCATGTGCTTAGTTATAAGCACATGGAGGATTCTGCTGACAACAGTGGAGTTCTCTTGGTTTACTTTAAATATCAGGCGTTTTACAGGCTGGGCTCTTAATTTCATTTGCTCAAACAGCTTAACTTTGAAAGGGAAGGTAAGAGCAAAATTTATGTTACTACCTGTACTATCAGCCTCAAACCATCCAATGAGAGAACTGCAGTGTGTCTGGATTAACTTCCCTTCTGCTCTGTGGTCAGGTTACGTAAGTAAAAGCCCATTATTTTTTTCACAACTACCAGTGGGAACTTTGCTTTACTTTCATTTTAATCAGTTAGCTTGTAAAATCCTGTGTTGTCAATTCCCAGTTTTATCTAGTCATGAGATAATCTATTCCCTGCCATTAAAAGTTGCTGCTTTTTTTTTTTTTTAAGTTGTCAAAATTTACTGTTGGATTGCTTTATCAAAATGCTTTTATTTGTAAGAGAAAGCTGAAGTTTTGAAGTTCATAAGTGGTAAATTGAATTTTCATTCAAGTGTGACACTGCAACAGGTTACCAATTTGCAATGCAGTAGAATCCCCTAATGGGGAATTTTCATTCCCACAAAATGGACCAGAACTATTTCTTTGTAAATTTCTTGAGAACATATTTGCTGCTCTTGAACATCTCTTTTGTCTTGGTTTGTGACCAATATAATGCAATCGAATTTCACCTCTGAAAGTCATTGTTAAACTCTGTCCATCAGTGCTTAAATCGGCTTATTCTTGGTAGTCTGTCCTCTTTCAGTGAGGAAGCCAGACTGGTCTTACTAAATTTCCTGTGAAGTGATCTTTTTTCCTCCCTCCTGTTCCCATCACCAGTGGTTAACTTTTCAGTCTTAACAATCTAAAATACTTCCCGAAGCTTCACGTGAGGTGCTTTCAGCTGCCGTTTGCTTGATTTTGCTTTGTTTTTAACCTCTGTGCAAGGTAACAGATCCTGGAAGCAAGTATCTTTTAGAAACCAGTTTAAACTTCATAGAATTTCTTGCTGTGTTTATAGCATTGTCTTTCCTGCTGAGGCTCATGTAGTTCAGGATTTTTTGTAAATTTATGTGGGTTTTGTTTGTTTTTTGGTTTTGTCTTTAAAGATTCCTAACATTGCGAAGAAGCTTGAAGATTTTAAGAAGGACGTGGAAGCTAAGAAGAAACCTCCCAGCGACAAGTCCTAAGAGAGCGATGTTACCCAGATCACCTCTGTGCATGCATCGAGGATGCAATTTACCTTTCAGGCAACAAAGATCAAGTAGAGAGTTGGTGTGGCAGGTTTCTCTACTTTCAGTCTCCTAGAACTGGAATGTCCTTCTTTTGAAAGAGCAGCTGTGAACTTTTCCTGGGCCTGATTTTCAAGGGTTTCAGAATTTGGATTTGCAGCTGATATGTGACTGGATAAGATCATTTGTATTTTTCGTTATGCTTTTCCTAATATTTTGTAACCCATTTTTACCCGATCCTGTTAGTCCTGTTACTATGCGTACCTCATACTTTACAACACCCTAGTTCTTAGAACATCGCAAAAGAAATTAAATGCATCAAGAAGTAACTTTCAGGATTTCTTGTCATTTGTTGTGAGCAGCGGTACTTCATTGTCCTTAAGATTCTCATTCCATTATTGGAGATGGGAAAGGCCATTTATCAAACTATGAACCTGAGGGGGAGAGGAGAGCTCTTGCTTTTTCCATTACATTAAATGATCACCTCCAACAGTGTAGACTTTGCACAAACATGGCTGATACCAAAAAGTGTAAAAGGCTGTCAGCCTTAACCTATGTTTCAAATTCATTGTTTCTTCTATTATTGTCTCTTCCTCTTCTTTCTCTTCTGCTTGATTGCTTGAGGATGTCTCTGGAGCAATGAGGAGGATGGGAGAGAGAAGAGTTATCTTCATAAGTGGTAGTCGGGGCACATGGAGGTCAGCAGTTACATTGTGAATCCAAACCATTCATTTTATGTACTTAACGGTCCAGTTTGTGTAGTTGTTCTAAGTATGCTTTTTTTACTGCCTCTTGGTGTGCAACAAGGACTAGAGCTCAGTATTTCTATCAAATATGTCTGGTATTCCTGTTACTTCCTCGTTCCTCTTCATGGTCTTCAGCCCCCTGCCTTTACATTTGGTTTAGTTGTCTACCATGTATTTTCTTAGGATTAGAACCATTTATCTGCTGTCCCCCTTATTGTTTGTTTGTTATGCTCTTCTTCACCCATTGCTGCCCCTAAAAACCCTGGTGTGTAAGAAAATACACATTGTATTGTATCACTGTCCTTCTCTGTTTGAATGGAAAGCAAAGTCTGCATTTGGAAACCAGTCTGTTGTAAATTCTTTTGTAAATTCTGAAAAAAATATCACCGTAATTTGAATAGATGTAACTTTTATTAATTCAACAATCAAATAAAATTAATTTAATTCTTTTTTCTGTAAAATACAAGAGACCTATCAACTCTCTAATGTGGCTTAAATCACTGAGTCTTCTTGACAGTCTTTTTCAGGACGTAAGGGACAAAGAAAAGTACCAAAAAGATACTCTCCTTGCTTTTATTAGCATTGCCTGCTGATGGACTGCTGTGGACAAGTAGGAGGAACAAGCACAGAGAATGACCTCCTCCACTCCTTCAGGCCCTTGATTAAAGCATACTGTGGTGGGCTGACCCTGGCTGGATGGTAGGTGCCCACCAGAGCTGCTCTATTGCTGCCCCCCTCAGCTGGGCAGGGGAGAGAAAATATAACAAAAGGCTCATGGGTCAAGATAAGGACAGGGAGAGATCATTCACCAGTTACTGTCAGGCAAAACAGACTTGACTTGGGGAAAAATTGGTGGTTTATTTATTACCAATTAAATCAGAGTAGGATAATGAGGAAAAAAACCAAATCCTAAAAACACCTTCCCACCCACCCCTCCCTTGTTCACTAGCTTAGCTTGCCTCCCAATTTTCTCTACCTCCTCCCCTCCCAGTGGCACAGGGGAATGGGGAATGGGGGTTGTGGTCAATTCATCACACATTGTTTCTGCTGCTTCTTTCTCCTCTGGGGGAGGACTCCTCACACTCTTCACCTGCTCCAGTGTGGGGTCCCTCCCACAGGAGACAGTTCTCCACAAACTTCTCCAACATGAGTCCTTACCATGGGCTACAGTTCTTCATGAATTGCTCCAGCGTGGGTCCTTTCCACAGGCTGCAGTGCTTCAGGAACGGACTGCTTCAGCGTGGGTTCCCTGCAGGGTCACAAGTCCTGCCAGCAAAGCTGCTCCAGCATGGGCTCCTCTCTCCACGGGTTCACAGGTCCTGCCAGGAGCCAGTTCCAGCACAGGCTTTTCACAGGGTCACATCCTCCTTCAGGCACCCACCTGCTCTGGTGTGGGGTCGTCCATGGGCTGCAGATGGAGATCTGCTCCACTGTTAACCTCCATGGGTGCAGGGCACAGCCTGCCTCACCAGGGGCTGCCCCACGGGCTGCAGGGGGTCTCTGCTTCAGGGCCTGGAGCACCTCCTCCCCCTCCTTCACTGACCTGGGTGTCTGCAGAGTTGTTGCTCTCACACACTCTCACTCCTCTCTTTGGCTGCAGTTGCACGGGTTTTCTTCCCCCTTCTTAAATATGTTATCCCAGAGGTACTATCACCATTGCTGATGGGCTCAGCATTGGCCAGCGGTGGGTCCATCCTGAAGCTGGCTGGCATTGGCTCTGTTGGACAGAGGAACCTTCTAGCAGCTTCTCACAGAAGCCACCCCTGTAATGCTCCTCTTACCAAAACCTTGCCACACAAACCCAATACACATACCTAGAGTGTTTCTCTATTGTATTTTAGTTAGGGTAAGGATTGTGCCTTCAAAGCGAATTGTCCTTATACCATGTTTTCATTCTCATCATGGGAAAACTAGAGCACATGGGCTGGATTCCTTTCAGAAGAAACTAAACCAGAAGATGTGCTTTGATTTCTAATGGGTGTTTAGTCCATTAGACAGACCTAGAGACATTCAGAGGGAAAATATCCCAAGCGTTGGGCACTAACTATTTTGCTCTGTAGATCCTGCGGACTGTGCTGTTGAGGTAAACGTAGCATGAAAGCTTTTATGTACCGGACTCCCCATGTAGCCATTGTCATTTTCAGTGTCTACCACAAAGCCGTTATGTCAGATATATCTGGGTGGATTCCAAGCTCAGGAGTTTTCAGTGAATCAGCAAAGATATATTTACAGAATACCTTATGCCAAACTTTTGCTTCCTTTTCCAAAGTTTGGTGATGACAGAGTTCTTCCACAATGCAGTCCTGCAGTTGAGGAAAGGATTTCTCATCTAAAGATTCTCCTCCAAGAATATAAATATATATATATTTATATATATATTTATATATATATTTATATATATAAAAATATATGAGAAATATTTCACCTGTAGTTCCACATCCTTCCTTTTACCATCTGTCCTGAAATGTGTATCTGACAAAAAAGCTTTCAGTTTTTGCTAATATTTGTCAAGTTTAAAAGCTACCTTAAGTCAGACAATCTTAGTAGCTATGCTACAAACACCCTAAAGTAAACACTCAAAAAACTCACACAGGGAGAAATTATTTTTACCACCTAACATTAGTTATTAGAAACCTTGTGGTAGCCATATGTGTTGATACCAGTAATGTGCTTGGTGAGGGGAATTCACAAATAACAGCCATGTTTAGCTATTATTGAAGTAGTGGTGTATGCTCTGGTCTTTGAAGGGGTTTTGCATTAGCTTTCATAGACTTCAGACCAGACTGAAGGAACTGTCTTCCACATGCAAAAACTTTTTCATAGAGTGAGACAGCACTGCACAGCTGTCTTAATGCTTTCATGATTGTGATGAACTTAGGTTCCCCCAGCTTCCTTCTCCCCCCTCCTCCTGCTCTTTCTTTCCTATTCTTGAGCAGAGTTTTGAAAAATACTGACTCTAACCCATTCATATTTCTTTGCTTGTCATGTAAAATTATGTTAGTGTTTAAAATTGGATTTCTTTTCTCAAACATGCTTTATGTTCTTCACTTTCTTTACATGGAGATGAGAAAGGAAGTAATAGTCAAAATCTCTTTTATTTGTTGCCAAACAGGCCTGTGTTACTCTAAAAGTGTAATTTGGAGCTGAAACTTTCAGCTGAGCGTTCCAAGCAGATGTTAGGATATTTTTTTTTTTCATATCAGATTAGGAAGTGAACCAGCTACAGCTGTAGTGCTGAAGAGACAATTTATGTTCATTAATATTAAAGACAGGACTTAAGTGTTTCGCACTGTTTGCCACACTTTCCATTTTAGCTCAAGCTGTCTTTTTTGTCCTACATAGTAAGCTGGAGAGCTGGATAACGTTTTAACACAGTTCTTGTCAACTTTGCAACTACTGTGTAACACATTTTACTTAACTGATTCAGCCTGAGGCTATCCTAGATGATACTAAAGGTTAACCTTCTATTTCAGAGGGCAGACAGTACACACAGATAATGACAGCTTGATGCAGGTCTTGCATCTGAGGGCTCAGAGAACTTTGGTGTCATAGCAGGTGGTGTCATAGCAGGTCACACAGGATGAATGCACCTTCAAAATACCTAGGAGCAAGTTTCCCACTTAACAGGGGTACTGTGAATTTCTACACATTCAAAATGCCTATGTGGATAGCTGGAATTGCTAGCTAAAATATGCAGTCTTTCTTCCTTTGCTAGTTGTATTCAAGCAGTTGTATTCATTTTCATGTATGGATTCTTTTGAGACATGACCTAGGAGCTGAAGGTTTGAGGCAAAAGGGGAGGAAAGGAATATATGAGCTACTAACAGACTTCTAAAATATTTACTGTGGATTGAGACTGTTGTTTTGTGATGGAAAATGCTGCCCTAAGGCTCTTGGAGACCATCTTCCATTGTATCGAGTAAGGGGTTAATACTGAAAATATACAAAATGCCAGATAGCAAAGGTAATTATTAGCTTACTGGGCACCAGAGCTCAAATAAAGACAGTGGATTTACCTCACAGAACTTCACTCACATGAATGTTCAGTGGTGCCATTTTATGTCACAGAACCACAGCCCCTTGTCTCATGGTGTGTGCTCCATCCCTTGATCTTCTTGACCCTTGGGCAGGACTCACTCCAGTATGCCCATGTGCCTCTTGTACTGGGGAGCCCAGAACTGGACATAGCAGTCCAGATGTATTTCACCAGGGCTAAGAAGAGGGGATGGATCACCTCCTCCCTCAACCTGTGAAGGATGCTCTGCCTAATGCAGCTCAGGGTGCTGCTGGGTTTCTTTGCCTCAAGGACACATTGCTGTCTCATGTTCAATTTGCCTGCCAGGACCCTCAGATCCTTTTCTGCAAAGCTGCTTTCCAGCTAGTCAGCTCCAGCTTGTACTGGTGTGTGGGATTCTTCCTTCCCAAATACAGGACTTTGCATTTCTGTTTGTTGAACTGCATGAGATTCATGTTGGTCCATTTCTCTGGTCTATGAAGGTCCACCACTAGACACTGTCCTCCAGCTGGACTTTGTGGTGCTGACCACAACCCTTTAAGCCCAGCGCTTCAGCCAGTTTTCGATCCACCTTACCATCCTCAATTTGTCTGTGAGGTTGTTGGGGAAGACCATGTCAAAAACCTTGCCAAACAACATCAGTTGCTCTCCCCTCATCCACCAAGCTAGTACTTTGTTGTACAAGTGCCAGGCTGGTCAGGCATCATTTCCCCTTCATAATTTCCTGCTGATTACTCCCAATCACTTTCTTGTCCTTCGTATGTTTGGAAACAACTTCCAGAAGGATTTGCTCCTTTACCTTCCCAAGGATTGAAGTGTGACTGACCACCCTGTAGTTCCCCAAATCTTCCTCCTTGAAGATAGGAGTGACATTTGCTTTCTTCCAGTCCTCAGGGGCCTCCCTGGATCACCATAACCCTTCAAAGACAATAGAGAGTGGCCTCACAATGACATAGGCCAACTCTCTCAGCATTTCTTTAGATTTCTGTTTTCAGCTGGTGTGCCTATAGAGGCCCTTCTTGTTACAAAATCTGGAACCAAGGGTGATCCCAGTGCAGTCAGTGTCCTCACCAGAGGGGCACAGCCCCACAGGTGTGTACACAGCAGGCAGCACCAGTGACTGGTAGTAGGGTCCATTGTCAGCCCCAGGCACAGCAAGGGGGTCAACCAGGCCTAAGGTCCATCCCAAGAAGTCTGCTGAGAAAAAGGAGATGAAGCCAGAATGTTGACTGGAGATGAGGCTACAGCATGGGCTCAGCATCCATCCAAGAGACAAGGCCAAAGGCAGACAGGAGCCTGGAGCTCCAGATCTGTGCTTAAGTGGGGCTCATGGGCCCAAGGGAAGGTATGGGTGGGAGTCCCAGGTGAGGCTGGCCAGGGCCATTGAGGCACTCAGGGCCCTGGCATTGGCTTTCCTAATCCCATTCGGCTCAGTCAGACCACTAGTACCTTACCCAGCCACCTCCTGTAATTACTGAAAGACAGGCAAAAGTTTAATGAAGCCAACTCTTTATGTTTTTACATTAGGTGGCGTCATCTACATCAGAAACTTTTATTATTAATTCAGGTAAAGATACATGATTCCTGTTAATGCAGTGTATCACTCTTCACAGTGATTTCTGATGAGTAAAGTAACATAGTGCTGATGTAGCAGACAGGGCATTTCTCAGTGGTGATGCTGTGGGGAGTTGTGGTACCACTCAAAAAATTTATTGCCTTTGCGAAGGCAGAATTTTTCCACTCTGGTTCTCCTTAGTGGTTCTCCTTTGTATCGTGATGCTGGCAGCTGTGTGCACCAACAGCTGTTATGACTCCTCTATGCATGCTTTCTTGGAGAGATTTGTCACACATGCTGAACATCTGGAAATGTGCTTTGAAGGGCCCAGACTACTGTCAGCCCAGATTATAGGTGGCCCTTAGGTTACTGGTGAAATTGAAATGTTGCAAAGGAAGAAACTGGAGTTTTCAGAATTAATAAGGAGTTGATTTCATAAGCCTTGATTATACCTGTGTTTGCAGAAACATAATTGGGAATTGGTATTCCTATGTAAAAATCAATATCTGCTGTATGTGATGCAGAATTATTCTGAATGTTATGAAGTGATGGTGGATATCAGAGTGCATATGTTACTGGTAAAGTCCATTGAGAAATTTCCTGTACAGCTCTTTTTATTTTTGCCTCAGAGGGACAAGAAAGAGATACTTAGTTCTATTTGTTACACTTCTTGGTGGTATATGCTAACATTTACCTTACAAAGTCCCAAGCCAAGGTAATTTTTATTGAATTTGTACTGAGATAAAGTAGCTGCAGAGGTTATTTGCTTTTTCACCTGAAACATACATTAATCACAGAGGGTCAAATTGACTTTCTTAAAAGATAAAACAAATTTCATAAGTTGCCTTCAGAATAGATGCTTCCACCAAAGTTGATTCTGACTTTAGTCTTTAATATGGAAAATACCTAAATGCCCCATTCCTGTAAATCACTGACTCAAACCATAACTACACTAGTAACTAGTAACTTTCCTACCCTGTGAGCCCAGATGCTGGAGTGGAACGTACTGTTGGTTTTCTGTGTGAAAACAGGGATTCTGCAACCTTTCATCACACTGGTTAGAGCCCTTCCCTGACAACTGCACCTTTGGGTTCAAAGATGAAACCCAAGTAGTAAGATAATAATCAATGTATGAAACAAAAAGTATAAAGGCCTGTTTTAAATTCTATTATTCACGTTTTCTGCAAACCAGAGAAATTGAACAACCTGTGTACAAGTAGTAAGTACAGCTATCATGCTCTTCTTTTTTTTTCCCAAGAAATAAAACATTATCAGCTACAGAATGAAGAACTGCTCAGTATAAATCACCTCAGTTTACTTCTGTTAAATTGTTCGAGGTTTATATCACTGTGAAAAAAGTATATATGTAGCCTTAATAGGATTCTAGTAAAAGGTAATATAAAACTGTAAGATGAAATAGTATACTGCTACTAGGTAATATGATTATACTTTTTGAATAGGAATCTTAAATTCTGGTCTGAAAGCAGAACTTTTGTTTTTAGGACCTGATGTGTGTGCTGAATGTTGAAAGCATCTGGAAGTCACTTAATTTGACATCAGGTTTATGTCCCCTCTGAAGAAAATACTTCAGCTTTGGTTATTGGTAGAGACAAATCTGAAGTTGAGTGGCAGTATGCTATAAATTGCCAGTGAAAATTTCCCACTTCTTTGTCCACTTGCCACTTATTTAATTTTTAAAAAAGCATCAGTCAGCACCCATTGCTGTCACACTATGAACCATGCAGCTTGCCCAACCCTAAGTTTGTTCATCTGCTGCTATTTGTGGTATTCAGATTCTGCCACTAAATGCTTTCTCATGTACTTTCTTATGTCTTCAGTGAAATGAAGGGAATTATACCTCTACATCTGGGGGGAGAATCTGGCTGTGATGCATGCACAGACGGATCTGATAAGGAAAAAGGGCCAGTACAGTGCACTGACTTCCTGCAAGTGCCCGGTGAGACATGGCAGTGAGAAGTGCCAGCAGCTGTGGACATGGAAGCGTGCTGAGAGCACTGAAACAGGAGGGAAGCTGCAGGCAAAACTCCTTGCCCAAGTCCACTCCAAATATCTCTGCACCAGTCTCGTGAGAAACAAACTATGCCAGAGACTCATGGAAATGTTTCTGAAGAAATACTGTTTGAGATGTGCAACACAGCACCAAGCAATTTCCATTTACCTAGTGCTATTGGTGTTATTACCGAAGAGTGTTTGTGGCCACCCTGTTTGATTTGTGAGTAATCCTAGATCTCCCTAAAGCTGATTGGCATGACAGCTGCTCGTCTCTCTTGCAAATGAGAATATTGCGTGTTCATATCCCTTGGGAGAGGTGAGGGATAGCATGGCCTGATGGGATCTGAGCTGAGCCCAGAAATAAGTATGAGAAGGGTGGAGAGTGATTTGTTGCTGAGCAGCTAAGCAATTTGAAGATGGTGGTGGAAGAAGCATGAAGTGAAAAGGATTAGAAGATGAGTGCACAGTAAAAGGCACAGACTGGCTAAAGCCTTGGGAAAAGAGCAAGCCAGAAAGAGCTTCTTGGCAGGGGGTGAATGCTTGAAAGTAATTTTGGGGACTGTGAACAGAGATATCCTGCTTGTGTGTGGGGACAGGACCCTTGGTACTGCAGACAGCCCCACCCACTGAAGTGCTTGGTCCTGGAGAAGGTTGCCCATGTTGGTGGACAGGCATTGCAGCCTCTCCTGTTTCAGCAGCTTTAGCGCTGGGCGCAGCTTGCTGGGGGACTGCAGCTTGTGCTGGGAGGAAGGCCGGGGCACCTCTGCTTTAAGCACCATGTCAAGGTGTGTGTCCAGCAGCAGCTGCTTGCTGGGGAGCAGGAAGACACCCAGGGAGGGGAGACAAAGTGGCATGGAGGATCTGAATCCCAGAGGCAGGCATGAGTTTTGTATGCTGGGGTGCAGCAGAGCAGCAGGCTCAGAATAGGGGGAACACAGGAATTGGGGAGGTGAGAAGAGTTGAAGAAGTGAGGCTGAGGTCTTGTTTCATGAATTAGGAGGGCATAGGGATGCACTGAGCCACTGATTCACAGAAACACTGTTTTTCAAAACCAGATTTACAGGAATGACTATGAACAGCAATTGTTTTCCTAAAGGATGCTGCCTTCTGCTTTTGGTACAAGGGCTAAGACATGCTTTTGTGATTTTCCCATTTTACTCCTCCTCTGCCAACCTATGACTTCTTACTGTATCTGTTTATTTCTAAGACAAGTCTGTGGGATCCCTCTGTTTTGACATAAGTAGTAAACCAACACCTCTCAACACTACTTCACTGAGGGCTTGGTGAGTTATGAGGTGAAATATATCCTATTTATATTCTCATAGAGCACCAGAATGTGCAGTAGTGAATAATTTATTTTATTGACATTTTATTTTTGCAGAATAGACATTCACACTAACATCTAGAGAGCCTAGATTACAAGTGGAAAGCATAAAAATTCATTAAAGTATATATATAAGGAGTGTGATTACATGAGATCCCGTCATCCTAATATACAGCTTAAATGCATTGACATTAAAGAAATTATGAAAGCCAGGACATAATACAAGAGAATATTTACTGAATATCACAGGGATCCAGTCAGAAAAGCAGGGCATTCATTTTGCAGGTGGCGAAGAGATTGGCCTTTTGGTTTCGTAGTTATTCGCTCTATGTCACAGCTTCCTGCATTTGAAGTTCCTGTTCTCTGGGCTGCTAGAGAGCAGGTGGGTGTGATGTTCAAGTCAATGTGCACGATGAGGAGATACACCAGCACCACTCCACTTCAGCCCTCTCCCTTCTTACTCATGGAGTAGCACTGAGTGCTATCTTGGATGAGATTGTACTTTCTCTGTCAGGGGAATCATAACTGTGTAACTATCTAAACAGCAGCCAAAGAGAGAGGAGAGCAATAGGTCTGTTGGCCTGGTAAAGTTTTGCTGGTCACAGCTTCCCCTGCTGAAACGTTCCCACTGCAGTACAATGATAGAGAAAGGAGGTATTGAACAAAACTTTGTATCTGTTTCTGAAACTCTACCTTCCAAACCAGAGATTGCAAGTACTGCAATATTGGAAACTTCATACTAGTGCTGTGGAAAAAAACCCATTCTCCTTCCCAGGAGACTTCTCCTTCCTATCTGTTTGGTGGTTTCTGTTATCCCTTTGAAGTGCTGTAGCTGGTAGCTGGTAGCTGTATTTCTGTCCAGGCCATATAGGTTAGGTGGGAAAGTGTTTTTCCAACACAGTGATGAGTCACCTCAAAAGGCGAATAGTAATTTGCCTTGGAAAGAAGTAGGCTTGTAAAACTCAGGGTTTAGGAATAAGACTCATCCTTCATTCACTGTAGGAGTCAGCTGTAGGACTGAATATCCTACTACTGTGTACAGCAGTGTATGTATACTTGTCTGCTGTCACTGGAGTCCTATATGCCCTGTTTTACAACTACTACATAATTGTTCTAGGGCATGAAAAAGCCATAGGCAAAGAATTTGGAGGAGAGGTTTCTTTCAGAGTTATGGTGTCACAGGGAAAGCAACAACAGAGCAAAGCTAATCTCTCCTTTAACTCACACTGATTCTGAGAACTGAAAAGCTTACTTAGAACACCTCCCTGTGGATTTTCTTCATGGTTTTGCTATGGATCCTGGCTCTATGTATAGATGCGTTTTCTTCTTTCTTTCACATGTGCAATGTACGTTTAATATTTTGTCCCATCTTGCTTTGGTCTTGCACTTTTTTCTTTTTTTTTTTTCTTTTCATTGCAGATTATGTTTGGCTAGTGACGTTGCTGACCGCTGCCCATACTGGAAAAGTATTCAGCTGGAAGAGTCTAATGCCCCAAGTGTTGATTGCCACCATGACAACTGCCAGGCCAATCAGATTTACACCCAGGCCAGCTTTCACCTACAAAAGCATCAGAACATGATCAATGACAACTTGATCAAAACTAGTTAACATAGAAGGCAGTAGGGTGTATATATGTATGTATATTGATTTACATATAGTGTGATTTCTAGAGTCAAAAAAATCACAGTGAGTGTTATGTATCAGAGTGTACGTTGTGGGAGTAGTCAGGAGTGATAGTCAGAAGTTGGTGCAGCTCATTGGAAAACTGCTCAGTTTGTCACTTGAACTCAGTCAGATAATCAGAATGGGGAGTTATACTACACATAGCAGGGTGATAACTACATGACTTACTGTGGAACAATGTGATAAATCTAATTTCTCATGCTCTCCGGCGCTTGTCTTAACAGGTCAGTGCAAAGGACTGTGTACTCCTGTTCTCTGATACCTCTTTAGACCATTACATTCGTAAAAAATAAAGATGAGAAATGTGCATATTCTACAGCAGGTGTGTGGATGTTCTTAACCTGACAGCTTGGTTGCATAACAGCAGTGCAGATCAATATGACTTTATATTAGCACCAATATCATCATTATTATTATTGCCTGCTGTATGTGGGGACAAGGTGTTGAGGTTGGGAAGCATGGGAAGATACACCCGATCTTAAGACTTACCATATCTTTAATCTGGCAGTGCCCATAACTGAAGACAATGGCATTTGGAGGATTACCCACTGGCAGCATCACCGCAAATGAGATACACATGGTGACAGGAATCAGAGTGTATAAAGGGTTGATAAGCAGGGTTTCTGACTGGAAGGAGAGAGGGAGAGAGGTGTTTCACTTAACCAATAAAAGCCACTGCTCACAATTAGGATGAAAGGACCCTCTCTGCTTTGTGTGAAGATCAGATTCTGTGAACCTCACTGCCCTAGTTTCTAAACTTGTGTGGAAGGTTTTTTTGTTGGGTTTTTTTTTAGAGTATTGCTATAATTTGGAGCTGCTCTAGGGATTTCTCGAGACATTTCACACCGAGGGAGGGTGGAGATTGCTACTATTAGGCTGCCTTGGCTCTTTCTTCTACTTGTTCTCCATGTCATTCTGTGTTGTGTCTTCTGGATCTTAACACTGACTGCCACTTCAGTCTTCATCAAGAGAAGTCACAACTGATTGACATGAATAACTTCGTTCTGTTGCTGAAGATACTGAGACCATTATGTAAAGTCATCCTGAATGGTGGTTAAGAAAACTAGTTGTTCATAGTCCAAACTCACATGGTGAGAAGGCAGTGGTGATGGAATGTTTGTTACAGTGGACTAAAGAATAGTCCTTCCACTGCAGCCTTCACTGCACCTTTCACTGGTGGTGAAATTCTGCATTTTTGTTTATATTGCTATGGCCTAGTTTTACGTCAGAGGGAAAGGTGAGGGTGTTCACAAGGCTAACTTCATTTTGTAGAGGGAGGTGTCTCCAGGTTACTTTTACAGTCAAAAAAGATACACTGTCTTCAAATGGCAGTTCAGACTACTAAAGGTAGATTACTGCTCTAAATTTCTCTTTAGGAGAGTCTCTTTCTGCATGGAGGAGAGATAAATCTGAACTCATAAGCCATACAAACATAATTACTTATTTTCATTTGACCATATCTTCACATTACCTCAGAGCTGTTCACATAATGTACTTTGGGACAATCCCATAAAATTGTTGCAATAGGGAAACACAATTAATGACCTGCATTCTTGGTAAGAAAAGTTTCACATTACATAAAGGAAAAGAAAAGAAATGACAGTTTTCTGTAACTGCTATTCCAATATAGGATGAAATTTGTATCTCTTTCCTCTGCCTTTGTCACGGGTCTCCAGATTCTTTTCTGTCCCTTACAGACATCTCTGCTTTCCATGCTGGATGATAGTACACTTACCAGATCACCCCCTTGAACACATTTAAATCTGGAGGGATTTGTCTGAGAGGTAGTGAATAAATTTCTTGGTGCTAAAATATGCTTTTGGTTGCCCAAGTTTATTATTTTTCCAAAGCCCAAGACTGCAGAACAGTAACTTGGAAACTGAGGCTGACTTTCATGCAAACAGAGTGCCAATACCCTGACATCCTGCAACATTCCCATAAGCGTGTCAGGAAACAACAGACTAAAAATGTCATTGTTGTTTTTACTCACCATGCTGCATAAAATAGGCAGAAAGATGGTTATGGTTGCTGGATTACTAACAAACTCTGTTACCAGAGACACCAAAATGCAGGCCAGCAGAGTTACAGCCCAGTAGGGAAGGCTGCTCAGGGAGAGCATTTGGCGTCCAATCCATGTAGAGAGGCCAGAGGTCTGGGGAAAGGACAGAAGCACAAGAATTAGTAAATTCTTAGGGTGTTCGTAAAACAGATTCTTCTCTTTGGGGCAGTTTGCATCAGAGGATCCCACCAGGAAATAAACAAAGTTTAGATCAATGCTTTCTTGCATTTCCTTTTGTTCAGTAAACTGGATTTCACTGCAGTGCCTAATAAATAGTTGTCCATAGTAACAAAGAGATACATTTGGCAGTTGGTAACATTAAAAAGGCACCAAGGCCGATCTTCCCACTTTCTTCAGCATGTGGGGTATTGCAAATTGGTGATGAAGGGTTGCACAGGCTGGGTAGAATTCATGTAGGAGTCTATAGGAGACCTAGATGTGTATTCACAAATTACACTGAGTTTAGATATAGTCAGTAGAGCCTGGAGTGTGATTTGTCCAGTCAGGGCTAGGAGCTTGACTCAGTCGCCCAAAGAGGAGCATCCAGTGGCAGCTGAGATGTTCCCCCTCTGTCTGGGTAGCTGCTAGTTGAGAAAGTGTGAGGTATCCCTCAGATCCCGTGCCATGTCTGCCAGTTTTACAGGAATATGTAGATATTCTAAAGCATCTGAAATTACACAATTGTCTTGAGCTCTAACCATCTTTTTGTTAGCTAGATAGCTGTCTACTGAGTGAAGAGAGTAGGGACTAGGTTATATACAAACTTGAAAGTATCCACATTGTAAATCCAAACTGGAGAGCATACAAAGGGATAAAAGTACAGGTTTATAATTTTTTTAGGAAGGAGGATAAAAATCTAAATCAGTACCTTGCATCCAGCTGCTAAGGCGTAACCTCCTCCAACCAACACTACAATCTCCCAGGGCATGGTCTTCTGAAAGTCCTTCCAGGTAATGATGGGATCCAGTGTGTTATTGTCTGTTGACTTTTCACCATCTCCTATATCAAAATAAAGCAAGTGTGTGACTGGTATTACATTGACCTTTTTGCAAAGATCTTCACATTTTTCACACAGGTAGGAATAATGTAATATCGATGGGAGTTATCTTGAGAACTATCTGTGAGAGAGGTGAAGAAGTGCGAAGCATATTTCTCTGGTTAGGTCAGCCTCAGAAAATGCAGCATATTAATTCCAAATGTCCTTACTTCCCCTTGGCTGCTCTGTTGATGTGAATAGTTATAAAACTCTGTGTTTCATTCTATTGCTTTTTGAGGGACTGTGTGCTCTGTTGTGTACACTGTGTTGTGCATACACATGTGCAAATTATCTGTAGACTACAAAAACGGAGTTACAGTGGGATTATTTTCTCCATGAAGGGCATTTTCTCTCTCCAGTAGGCCATGAAGCTTGATAAAGTGCATTTATGTCCCTAAGTTTTATCTGAGGACATTATTTTTTTAGACTCCTGAGTATTTTCTTCAAGTAGGAGTTACAGCGTGTCATTTTTTCTAAATTCTGCATAATATATGTCAGTATTAAAAAAAGCCGTAGCTATATACATTTGTAATCTCTACATAAGACTATGTAGGCAATTCTGTTTTCATACAGGACTGCTGAAAGTCTGGCACAACAAGCTGATCAATACCACTGAGTGCTACCCAAACATGAATGTGAAATAACAATCATTGTTATTATCAAGAATGACCGTGAGAGAAGCATTGCACAAAATTGGAACTTTGTCTGACATTTACTGACCTCTTTTATGTTTATGACATTATCAATGATTTCTGTTGTATAAGTGATGACCAAATTATTTACTAGAGCCTATCTTCAGCCAATTTTGCAAACATCTGCATTATAGTTCTCTATAAGGAACTCCATCTGAACCTTTCCTAAACCTCAGTCCTAAATTTTGATAACTCTGTTGACAGAGAAGAGATGGTGGCCTCAGTACAAGATCTATTTGTCATCTGCTGGTTGAGACAGTATGAATTAAAGCAACAAAAAAGGGAGTTTGTTGTAGGAAGGGCTGGTATCAGAGGAGAAACTGAACCCTGACCTTCCACAATAAAAATCTCTTCTTGGAACATTTTACAGAGAACAGAAAGAGGCACTGAAAAACATGCCAGATGTCTTTCTTGCTGCATCTCCCTCACCTTTTTCCCGTTTTCCAAAACATGGCTTTTTTGCTGGAATCAGGAAAAGGAGAAAACCAAGAAATACGGAGACAGTGGCATCAGTCCGATAACCTTTCCTAGGAAAGAAACAATGGGGTTAACATAAAAACACACTAACAGAAACATTTCCAAACAAGGTACATGGCTCCAAGCAAATTGTTGCAGGTGAAGTTGTATTTCCACATCTTACTAACAGCCCACTGGAAAAATATGTCTGCATGCTAAGGATACAAATTGGATTTTATTCCCATTTGTTAGACTGACTCCTGTAGCCAACTTCAATCACTGCTCAACAGTTTTTAACATTCCAGTGAAAAGAAGAAATCCCTTTTGATTTACAAATGTATTAATTCTGAGGTACAGAAAAGTAGTGTGTTTGCTAGAAGCAAGAAACAGTAAACACATTCTGGGGAAAAAGCCAAACCCAAGTGATCCTTTGAAAATGGACTGTAGATTGATTTTAAATTAAATGTTTAAAACTCATTCTGAAAAAGTATTTTGAGGAGTGCTAAACTCCAGAGTTCCTCAGGAAATCCCAATATTAGAAATTGTTTTTCTGCCAAAATTAGGATGAAAAATTAAAATAATTTTATTCAGTAGAAATGTAAACAAAATTTAAGTTCAAATCACTTATTCTTTGGTATACATTGTGTGTTATAGTTACTTTTAATATAATTTCTTTCAACATTTAAAAGAAAAATTATTTGCCTCAGTCACCATTTTGTGTAATATTTAGTTGCACATTTTCTTGATAAAATTTATCTTCAAAAAAATACAGGTTTTGTCAAAAATTATTATTTTTAAAAAATAATGAACAAAACCGGTTTGAGTTACAGTTGCAATCTATTCCAGTGACAGCTTCTCTGTGAACGCACTAAAATGTTTTAACTTCAGAATCTGACCCTCCTATTTTTTAACATTTGAAATGTTTATTTTACTTTCTCAAGTCACTCTGCTTACTGAGAAAGAATACAAATTAAACAGATGTAGGTTAAAAATCAAAAATCCTTATTTTTTAATAAAGATTTCATTTTTTACCACCTTGTAAAAGTGACTGATGGTGTTTTTAAGGCTAAAAATTATTGCAGAAAACCAGAAGAAGCAAGGCCATATTCTTGTGAAGTTGTTTAGGGAATTTCACTTACTTCTCAAAAAAAGATGACCATCCGGGTACAAAGCCAGGTTCACGAGTAAACCAAAGCAAGGTCATTAGAATGAAGAAAAATCCAGTCACCATCTCAGGATAGCTAGAAATAAAAGCAAAAATAAAAGCTGGGAATTAAATCCAAGGTCTGTTTGAAAACTGGAGAGTAAGTTCCAGAAGAAGTAAGAAAGCAGAAATTGGTTCCAAAAAAGAAATAAAAAACATATGGAAAATAGAAAGGAAGATTAGTTTGAATTAAAGAATTCTACATTTGGCTCTCAGCTGGGAACTATCTAAACCCAGTTAAAAATAGACTAAAAATATCCGTCTGTATTTGCAGTTCAATAATTCATGAGTAAGACCTGAAGGAAAATATTTGTAAATGCTTGTTTTGTATTTGCATTATTATCTGATTAAATGTGTTAACAAGGTAAAGCTCATGTTAATATTCCACTGTAAACACTTTCTGTTGTATATTTTAAAGTTTAGAAAGCGTAAGAGCAAATGAGAATGTAAATTAGCACAGATATTTTAAACACATGGTATAAATATAAGGTGACTTGAGGATACTGAATTTTAATTTAGGATAGATTTAAATTATGTATGGTTTCATATTTAGGCACAGTCTGAACAACAGTCTGGATTCAGAGTTGATCGTATTCAACAAGTTGATCTGTCAACATTTCAGTAGAACAACACAAATGTTTTGGGAAGAATGGATTTTATGAGCTATCATCCCTTTTCAAAAATGAAAATCTTGCAAAATAATCTTTTCAAGACACGTTTCTTGGCACCCTGAATAAAGATTATGGGCAACTAGGAGGGCTGAACATCTCATGGTGTGGGAGATTGCTGCAAAGTGCCTGAATTGGGAAGAGGGTTGCTTTAATGATTTAGTTAGTTCAAAGATAGAGACAAACCTTGACTCAGATAATCTTTGGACCCTGGTATAAACCTGAATATTTCCTTTTATTTCCTTTTTCTTTAGAAATAAATAAATGAGTAAATAAATGTATGCTTGTAACAAAGTCTTCAATTTTAGTTCATTTTTGCATTTAGTTCTATCCTGGAAAGGAGAAGAAAGAGCTGACAGTTTAAGAATAATCTATGTGAGCCAAAGGCAACGCGGAGGGTAATATGAGAGGATGGTCCTGCCTAGAGAGGTAAATTTCTGAGGAAGGCAGGTCTGTTTTACCTAACATTTCCCAGTTTCTTATATTCTTCTTGAATTCTTCTCTCTGACATTTCTTCCCGTTTGGTCTTCTTCTTCTTGCTCACAGAACAGGTCTCTTTAAAGCTGAGGTAGATAGAACAGTAAAATCAGACAAGGGCATCAAGTGAAAAAAAAAAGTAATAAAAAGTAACAGCAATGAGGCAAACTGAGAATTCCAGTTGCCAGGGGCTCTTGGGAGAAGGTGTGGCTGGGGCAAGGCCTGATGGTAATGGAAAGGGAAATTACTGCATGTGTTCTTTGTATAGTGTAGTTTCCAGATCTTCTGAGAATCAATCCTAAACATAGTAGGAAGGTCCTCAGGGTGCTCTGACTAATACTGACTGGTATCACTGAGCCATCTTGAGCTGTGACTGGTCTCCCTTTGTGCAGGCTTCCTCAAACAGCTGGTGGTGGCCAGATTTTTCTGGTGCCAGAAACCTCTAAAGGTTGTGGCTAATTTCTGTCATCACATAGAAAGACCGTGACAGAGGACAGCTATCAATAGATCTTTTAATGGGGGAACTGTAATGCTTTCCAGTTGGATCAGGGGTGTCCAACCATATGGGGCCTGGTCTGGCTTTTGAGCCCAGATTTGACATGAATATTCAGAATTCACAGTAAGTAATGGGGGAAACCTGTGCTGAAGGTCCAAATAGCTTTCATGACCTGCCTGCTTCTACTAATATTGTTTATAAACCAGGCACAATCAGTGTAGCACCAAATTGCCTCTGTCACAGAGGCCAAGGCAATCAGCCTAGTGTTTTGTCATGGTGAAAAATGCCAGTACTTCTGCCAGGAATATACAAGCACAAGCACATTTCATAGCTGAATGTATTGAAACCTGTTATACCTTTGTGTGAAGATTAGGTGAAGCCCTTAGTTTATTCAGATTGCCTTCATACTATAACAAAGCCTGCACATTCCTAATTGAAATTAAGATACTTGCAAGCTCACTTTATCCTTTTCGTTTTATCCTTTTGAGCAGCACTGCTTTGCTGTGCTTTGAGCCACAAACCTCTGCTCCAGCTGTACCCTCTGTCACACAGAGGTGTGTAGTGGGTTGAGCTAAGCCAGTCTAAAATAGGCTGCAGCAGCAGAGACTTCAGTGACTGAAGTACCATGGGAGCAAAATGGCCTGCCTTTACAGTTCCTGCCATCTTAATATCTCATTTGGTACCCCACTAAAGATCCATGCCATAGCACTGGCCAAACCATGGGCTACGATCTCTCTCCATGTATCTGGTTAAGGCCAGATTCTCAAAGGAATTTGTGTAGGTCAGGATGCAGGCAGGCCTGTCTGGTTAACAAAATGTCTTAAACAGGCTTTCCATTTCACTTGTAAATAGCCATCTATGTGACAGTTGGTTTTAGCACACTGAGCACTGACCTGCACTTAAGAGTATATAAATTTCCTTGCAAACATTTCTGTTAGACTCCAATAAAATCCACCAGCAGTAATGCAGCTGCTGGAAGAGAGGAGCTATATGGTTTATAATGTCCAGTTCTATAGTAACAATTCTACCCTCAGCTCTGCTTTGCTTGCAAAAATCATTTTGTGATTTCATTATCCTTTCTCTTTGACCTAGTCTATAGCCTAAAACCCAAGTCTGATATGTTCCAGCTGGGCCAAATAGAATAGACTGGTGACACTGGGCTTCCTAGAAAAAAGCATGAACATTACGGGAATTCAGTAAGCATTTATTCACAGGCATTAGGCAGCTCTTTCAACATTTTATAAGTGTTTCTAGGCTTAGGAGGATGTGAAGACAGAGTATTGTAACCAAGCTCCTAACATAATATGTTCTTTAATGAACTGCAGTGAACAGGAGTCAGAGATTAAGGAGGCTTGGAATCAACCACTACTTCTCAAAAAGTCGATAATGCTTTGGTCTCTGGTATTATTTAGAACAATATTAATCAGCATTAGGTCTTGGATGCAATGTGGAATTTCAATTATATTTATTTTTTTTAAAAAAATAAAGTAATTGAGGGTCATGTTAGGGCCTGTTTCAAGATTAAAAAAAAAAAAAAGGACTTATTTTAGCCTTTTAATTTGGAACTACAAGGTTCAAGAGACTGACTGAGAAAAGGACATGGAGCTATTCACCTCTAAATTACGTCTTCAAATCTAGTCAAGGTCAGCAGCAAGCAGAAGTCATTATCATTTTATTCATTGTCTTAGGTGAAATAAATTAGTGATGTCAGTTCAGCTTACTTTTAAGAGTAAACTAAATCAAATTAAGGTCACTTTAATTCTGAGTAAATATGTCTGCACCACAATTTAATGCAGATTAACTAATCCACTCTAAATGCACACATTTAGTCAATTTTCATTAACTTTGCTGAGTACCTCTGCAAAGAGAATACGTGGTACAAATTAACTAGGAGACTGAACCTTGTTCTTATTTTCTTAAGCTAAGGGACTTACTGGTATCAAAAGGTATTTGTCTCTTAGGCTGTGAGTCCTTTCCACTTTAAAGAGAAATATATATGGAGTCTATTTACCTTTAATTTTAACTGGCCTTACATTAATTTTACTGAACAGGGGGCAGATCTGAAAAGTAACTTGTTCCCTTGCAGTTATTTTTCTATTCATCTTGTAAACTGTACTTTTTCAATAGGACTTTTAACAAGATTTTTGTCCACAGCAAGATCCTCATGGTCATGAGAGTCAAAAACTCAGTTGAATGCATAGTGAGGATTTCCATCAGCAATACTAAGGCACTTCACTCTCAAGCAACTATGCTGTACACTGCTGTCTATGCAGCACAGCTAAGCAATAAGATTTCCTCTGGTAATTGTTCTGGCAAGAAGGAAGTTGTGCCTTAGTTTTTGTTATTTGCAACAGGAAGGATGAGACGTGTTCTAGATGAGCCACAGATGCCCTGCCTTTGTAAGCCACACATCTTGAACAACCTGCACTCACTTGCAACCCAAGAACAGCCAATGCATCCAGAACCAAGTCAGGACCAACATGATGAGGGAGATGGGGAAACTGAACAAAAACCAGGTTCCAAAATTCACAACTTCAGCATTTGGGTAGTGGCTGTAAAGTTAAAAAAAGGATGCACAAGAAGTTAGAACGGTGAAAGGACAGGCACCTCCAATATGCATAGATGCATACACATATATATGTATATATATTTGTCATGGCATGATAGAAAAATTCCATCAGTATGTATTTGCAACAGCTGTGTTACATGTGCATAGTGAAACCAATTGCCAAATAATGTCAATCATTGACCGTGCCCCACCAAGAGTTGAGCAATATAGCATTTCACACCTTTAAGACCAGATGGTCTGGATTGTCTAGTGAGCTTCAAAAACCCTTAGAGTTAGCAGGAGTGAAATTCTGACCCTACCTGTGGTTTTTGTTAAAGCTCTTTTTAGTGTCAGCAGACTTAAGAATGATTTCACACAGAGTCTCTTTGTATGTCTTATTGTGGACCACACAAATAACTATAGTCTGCTGGCCTCTGACAAAGATGTCTGATACGTACATTTGATGGAATTGTCATAATAGCAAGATCTTTAGAAATTCTGTAAAATCCAAACCCTTGGGTTAAAGATGGCTTCTGAAATTAGTTTTCTTTGCTACCATCATTTTAGAGGGAGAAACGAAGGATACCATGGCAGCAGTGGCAGAGGTAAATGATCAGAATCAGGTTTGAGTTCGGACACATATCTGTTCATGATGAAAAGTACCACCACTCTTCTGACAGAGGTAACATTCATGTCTTTGAGAGCCCTGGGCATATATGATAAAGGAAATAGCTGACCAGAGAGCTGCTTCCCATCTCCTCTGAAGCAAAGGTGTAAGGCCACACTTCTAAGTTTATTTATTTTTGCACTACATGTTGAGCAGCCCAAGTAACACTAGTGATGCCTTTAGGTTCACCATAAGAACTTGCTTTCTAAGAACCCATAGAACAACTTGAAGCTGATTTTATGACATTTCTTCTTTTGTGAGTATTTATCTTCTTTACTCTATCTTCATGGCTTTAGTGTTTACTTTTCCAGAGTTCCTGCTCCCTTCATGATAATTAGTTTGTAAAATCAAAAGAAGTTGCTGAAGAAAATTAAATGCTACCACATATTGAGAAATTTTTATTTTGCATGGAGAAAGACATAGATATGTATTAATTTAAGCTCCCCCTTTCAACCATTAACCACTAATAATAACATTAGAGGAGGAAACAAAATTGCCCTCAGAGAGACTGTCTTACAAAGTTTCCTTGAGGTAGTAAATAACCCATGGGGAAAGCCACAGAGGTGGTAACGACCCAAACACCATTCTCACACAACCTCAATATCACTTACTTGTTGAAGTGCTCTAAGAATATGAGGCTAGTGGAGGTCCCTATGATGGTTGTCAGTCCTCCAATGGTTGCTGCGTAGGAGATACTCAGTGAGAGGCATTTACAGACCATGTGGTCATGTCTGGTTTGATACCGGTACTTAGTGTTCAGGCCCAGTTCTGAGGGCTTAGGTGGCAGGACCAGTATCTGAGCCTGTAAGGGGATACATTCACCAGAGAAAGCAAATGATCAGAACAGCAGTCCAACTTGCTCTAGTGCCATGGTGATACTGGTCCCAGAGAAACAACAGATTTGTGTAAGAGGGGACAGTTTTTTTCTTTACAGGGATTAACTGGGATCAGAACTAGAAACCTGTCCAGGGGCCTGAAATTGCCTGGTCTGTGGCAGAAATGTAGGACAAACAGTAATCAGACTTCTGGCTATGGTTTGGGCCAGCTCCAGTTCTGACTGGAATCTCAGCAGGATACCGAAGCCTTTGTGGGCTTCAGGGGAGGGATGCCAGCACTGCAGCAGTAGAAATCCATAATCCTTGAGGCTTATGAGCAGCCATGGTGGACTCAGAGCCTCTAATTAGGAATGGAGTGCTAGAGGTCTCAGAAACGGCATGAAAAACGCTGGACAATGAGAATATAGAAGAAAAAAGATGCAGGAAAATACTGCTCCAAAAGAAACTTTCATAGCAGTACCAGGAAAGTCTCCATGTTGGTTAATAAAGTTCTTGTACTGGAAAAAAAGGTACAGTACTTCAAAGCACTTCACATGCAATCCAAGGCTGTCATTTAGGATCAGGAAAAAGGCAGCAAGTGGTTCAGATGGATTTGTTAATTTATTGATTTGGGTTTATGTAGTAAAATCAGTCATGCTATAGGTTCATCATCATTGTGTGGGTACCCTGGCTACAATCTGTGTAGGTTAAAAGTGAAGTGAGTATACTAGTTACAAAATAACCACTGAATGTGTATGGGAAATGGGTATAAGAGGAAATTAAATATCAGGAACTGTGCGTTAGCCTATTTTGGAAACATACACTCAGATTCTTTTGAACTGTGAGTGCAGATTCGTGTGTTGATTTTAGCCTAATCTTCCTGGACTTCAATTAAGATACTAAATAATTGTAGTCTAAACAGAAATCACTTTTTGGATCCACTCAGAAGAAGTAGAAATACTGGAATGGACTGATGTGATGGAGGATTTTGAGGGTGGATATTTGTCAAGACAAAAAGGAGGTGGATACTAAGACTACCTAACGAACTGGCTGAACAGTTCGATGGTCCATGCCTGCTGCTGGTTTAGTTCTGAATAGGATTTTGTGTGACAGGGACTTATTTTTGAGTTGGGCTGCTTTCCAAGGAGACTTTGCAGAAATAAAGTGGGTAGAACAGCCAAATAAGAAGGGAAGCTTGTGATCACATTACTGAATGTAAAGCTAAATGAATTGTATTAGCCACTGGGGGAGAGGCTTCTGAACATACCTTTGCTGGGGGCATCTAAATGGGAGCAAGAACTAGCAAAGGGCCAAGCCATGACTGCTGTAAGATGATGGAGAACGATTCCATGTAACACAGCTTACAAGGAACAAATACGAAACAGTGGGGAGCAGATGATGTTCATGTCTGTCTTTTCCCTCACCCCTCAGGTCTAAGATCTTCTTACCTGAGGTAGGTGCTGCCCATTGCTCTTTGAATTCATCGTTCCAATAGGGTTGGCTATCATGTGCACACCATTCATACTCTGTAGGGAGTAAAATGCCTTTGGATTAGTATTTCTTCCATTCCTAGGGGCACTTAGGTTAGAATTTATGATGCTTTCTAAAGGTCATGGGTAGTGGGCTTTTGAAAAAAAAAAAAAAAAAAACCAACTAAAATTTCAGCTGTAAACTTTACACTGAAAAAAAAAGAGATTTGGTTTTATTTTAAAGTGATCTTAAAAGTGAGTTTATAATAAGCTTAGGTCTTCTCCCTCTGCCATGTAGGGGAATCTAACAGGACCTTTGCTAGAGACTATGACTTTGTTATATGTGTAGGTTCTAGTAACTGAGATGTCTCAGCTGCAGAAGCTGGCAATAACTGGACAATAAAATATTATATCTGAACTTGCTAGAAACCATATGGAATTGTTAGTTTACTGACTGGATCTCAAGATCTCCAGCAATAAATACAGCAAACACTACAGATCTAATGTTCCCCAACTTTATTTGTGCAAGCAGGCTGATAGTTTAAATACAAAGCAGGACACTCTGCCAACAACCACTGCTTGCTTGAAATAAAGGAAACAACAGTTTGTTGCACAGCTGTGTGGACTCTGCTCTGATGGTTCCTGCATTAGAAGACAATGTAGCTCAGAAGATACACCTATGACAATACCTTTGAGTGCATCAGGGAGCTGAAGTCAGTAGTAGTAGTAGCACTAAAAACAAAGAAAGGAAAATATACTTTAAAAATGCGTGTTCACCCAGCTCTCTCAAAAGGCACACATCATGGGTAGGAGAGGCAACATCTGTGGGAGAGCTAGTGCCTACTGAAATGGTGAAGAATACCATTTATTAGTGCCTCTTATGTGGTGTCTCAGCCAGACACGTAAGAGTCATTACGTTTCACAGCTCTATCTCCAACTGCGTAGCAATGGGGTTCCACCTTCCATGCAAGAAAAAATATGTATTCTAGGTAGTATATACCCCATTATAGTAATGGACTCCATTCACATTGGAACGAATCACCAGGCAATCCAGCTCTACCACTGCCTTGTTCTACTCAAGTTCTTCTGCCGACCTCTCCAATGCTGTTTCTGAGCACCTACCTGTACTACGTTAAAGCCTTCACTAAAATCTGTCCTGTGCAACATGTGGACCATGCAAACAGTCTACTGAACTTTTACTTTGACATTGAAAACAGGTTTAATTCCAGAAGATGAGCTACTTTTCTGAACAAATTTCAAGCTCTTTTTACAGTAATTTTTATAATAGCTCTGTTATGCAATATCCCACACATGTTCTTCCATAGGGATTAAAGGGATTAATGGCACAATGCCAAACTGAAAAAATGATTCTATACTGCACAGAAAATATATCTGGGATAAAAAGAGATAAAAGAGGGAATATTGGAGAACCCCTTAATCTCGAGACTAATAAGAAAACTATTTAGATCTTGCAAGTCGTCAGCATGTGCTCTTTGAAAGATAATGCTTGTTTCAAAGTAAATTTTTAAAGGTGTAACAAGAACCTGTTTCTCTTTTATTTTGAACACTTATGAACAATATAGAAGGAGCTCAAGAACACACTCCGTAATTCATTCTCACACCTGTAAGAAGATGTTCCTCATAGTTTTAGGACAATAACTTTGTATATTCTCCTGTGTATCTTGAGCTGCTGGTTAATTTGATAATTTGACAAATAAATTAGTCCTTTCCTTAATTTGCCCTTTTCACTTTACTAGATTTTACTCCAAATAGAGACCAGGTTGAAACTGTTAGTGTTTCAAACTTCTGAAGAAATTTGTCTATATTAAAAGAAATATTTTACAGGGGTTTTGGGGGGAGGAGGGATGTTTGTTCTTGGTTCCCTCTACCCCCACCCCTCTCCCCCCACCTTAAATGCTCTTGACAATTCACATTTTCCTCAGGAATCCTCTGTAAGTGTCTTCCTTCCGGATATGTCCTGTGGGCACTCCATACTGTGCTTGAGTCCTCTCCATTACTGTTCCTTCAGGGGAACAGAAATAAAACTCTATGGACAGCACTCTCTTATACAGACTTCAAAAGATCTTTCAAACCCTGAGAAACAATTTCCTTCTTTCTAAAATGGACATGGTGTTAAAAAATAAATGAATACTGGGAAGCTTGAGTGATATCCAGACCATTACATTAATCCAATTTCTCATATAAGCCTTCCTTGTCAGTCACATCTGAAATATTCACTTGTAAGCTTCTGCTTGCCCTTCCTGACTCTATTCCTGGGTTCATCTCATTGCAACCTGTGTAGGGCTCAAATCTCCGGTCGTGATGTACAGGGTTCATTCTTACTCCTCATTGATGAAGATAAGCTCCAGTGAAGGTTGGCCATGCTTTTCGCTGAGACCTGCAACAAAGGAAGAGAAAGCAGGCCTTGGGGTAAGAACTGAGTTGAGCCCCTGGGCCACACCACTGGACATGGAGAAGCTATGCAAACAAAAGTTTGTCCAAACCCTCCCAGGTTTGTGACCTTTATGAAGCATTTTATTGTGTCGTATTGTCCTGGTCATGTGCCTCTGGCATTTAAAAGACTATCATGCCTAAGTATGGGCAAGGTTAGATGATATAATTTTCAGCCTGGAATCTGTGAATTGAAAGAAGATTTTTTTCTTCCCAAATCCTTTCTTTCTGGGAAGGAATGAACAAAATGAACCGTAGAGCTCTTATCAATGTTTTTTTGTGGCACCTGCTCTGACCTGGGCAGCCTGGAACGTCAGGGGTAGAATGGGCAAGCGTAGGATTGTCACAGAGTACACTTTCAGGCCTCTTCTACATTTCTTTGACTTTCTTCTCAGAGGTTTCCTTCCAACCTCGTGAAATCCTGTGACCTAAGAGTTTATGACACACATGGCCTAATTCAACATAAATAGTCTCCCAGCTCCGATTTTCCAATTACATCTTGAAACTTTCTTTCATTTTTTGAAAGAAATATCAGAGTACAAAAAGAAAGAGTCTGGACAAGCATCTTTGGCAGTACAAGTCAGACAGCTCTGACCTTGATAGAATTTGAATAATGTGTATCAATGAGTCTGGTCACTGTTAAACAAGTGAGAAAAGAATGACCAATATTGACAAATACCTATTGGTTCGTTTTCTTCAGTAATGGTGCTGCCTGCAGTACTGATGACCTCATGCTCCTCCTCAGCATTCACTAGCTCCTGGAGCACTGCCTCCACGATTGGCATCACCATGGCTGTGGTGGATGTGTTGGAAAGCCACATGGAGAGCACCGTGGTGCAACACATAAAGCAAAGAAGCAACCTGGAGTACAACACAGGGAAATCTCCTTGAGGCACTTTCAGAAATATTAAAGGTCTCCTTGCCAAACATTTTCATTAATAAGCTGATAATAACATGAGGTCTTTTTCTTTTTGTGGGTTCCAAAATATCATGCTGTGCACAGATAAAACACTGCCTTGTGCTGAGAACTGTCATAAGACAATATATCATTGGAAGCCGTTTGCTGCCCCAGGTGAAAATCAGCATGTGATGTGACAAACAGCGATTTTCAGCATATACAGGATTTAAGCATCCTTTTGTGTTTACTAAACAACAGGCCAAGAAGGAACAGAGAGACTAAAATCAGTATGAGTGAAAAATGGAAAGCAGAGGGACAACAAGCCAAGGAGTAGGAGGTGGCAGAAAGAGGATGAGAAAATTTTTAAGCTTTCAAACTCTGAAAGGAAAGGTGAGTAGGAAGAAGAGCACCAAACCAAGGTAGCTTTTGCCCAGGGATGGGAAAGTCAAAGTTGTTATTTGCTCTTTCAAGCTGCTGCTGTCAACCTCAGATTACCCTGAAGTCAAAGGTTCACTCACATGCCTGGCTTTGCTCCAGCCATCATGACCATGCGCAGGGCGATTCGTTTGTGGAGATTCCACTTTTCTACAGAAGCTGCCACACAAATCACGCCCATGAGGAGCAAAGTGGTGTTCTTGAAATATTCAGCAGCCACCTGTATTAAGGGCATGGGGGAAACAGTCAGTTAAAAAAGCAGTAAATACCCTACAAAGAGAGTACACTGAATGAGAAGAAAAATAGTATTGTGGATTTTTTTGCCTAGAGAAAGACTGACAGGAAGCTGGAGAAAATGAGGAATTCATAAGTTAAAATGTTCTTTTTAATCTCTTTCATGTTGTGTTTACAAATAACAAGGCTCTATGCCCACTCATAAGTAGGTTTCTCAGCTTTGAAGAGA
The DNA here is from genome assembly GCF_031877795.1 of Strix aluco. Lineage (NCBI taxonomy): Eukaryota > Metazoa > Chordata > Aves > Strigiformes > Strigidae > Strix > Strix aluco. The sequence continues at coordinate 14,593,532 of NC_133935.1, read as the reverse complement.
TCAAGAGAAATGTTACTTCTTTGAGTTCACTGTTCACTGCCTGCAGTTAATCATACTCCTCTAGGCCCAGACTGAAACATCCACAGACAAACCTCTGTACTGAAGGCAGCTAATTCATGTGCTTCGTCTGCTTTTTCATTCTGGAGATGTTGTCGTCTATCTTGTTTGTATTTCTTACGTCTTGTACAACTGTTGGGCAAAATGTGGCATCCCTAGAACCTACAGTTTCAGAAAAAAGTCCTTTGGGACATGCTCTCTGAATGCAACAAAGAAAGGTTGGGATATTGTTGTGATGATCCACAAACCCTGTACCAGAACTTTTCACAATGGAAATCCATCTCCATTGTATCAGGAAAATAGGGCAGAGTTTCAAGAAAGAGAACTTTAAATGAAAGGACATGAACAAAAATCATCAGTTGGCTCAGGAAAAAATTCCACGTATGGTCCTCCAAAGCAGCATTTTTGAATGTGGGGCTTGCTAAGATACAAGAAAATGTTCTGTGAAGCGACTGCAACAAATAACAAATGAAGCAAACCAAAACATTCACACATACTCTCTCTCCTGTGTGAAGCAAACAAAATGGGAGAAAATAAAAGTTACAAACAGATGCTTAGAGTTCAGATAAATTTTTCATTTAGTTCTGCTGAAATTTTTCCCAAGCTGTTGCTGGAATATTTTTTAAAAAAACATTGTTTCTTCATTTTAAAACTATTCCTCTAACCAAATGTAGGTGCCAGCATTTTAAAACAATTAAACAATTAAAATCAGTAGAAGCAGTGTTTTTTCCATTGTCCTCAGTTATACTAACACTCCTCCATAAAAGTGCAAGAATGACACTAATGTTGTTTTGTGAAAGCTGCAGCAAGTTAAGTATTTAATTATATGTATTTAACAAATCCCAGCGGTGACCTAAATAGACTTGGCCATCACAGCTGTGTGCCAGAACTTTTTTGGCTTTCTTCCACTGGTTTCTTTCTCATTAACTTACTTTATTTTCCTGCTACTTTGTTAAAAAAAGATCTTGGACTGAATGAAAGGAATCCATCAATCCAGCAGCACAAAGAATCTGTTGTTTTCCTTTATTCTTTTCACAGTCATTTTGAAGAACCAAGTGAATACTAATGTTCTTATTAATACACATGTACACATATACAACACACTGGCTCATGTTCTTAAGCCCCTGTGACTTATTTGTAGCTTAAACCGCTAGGCAAGAGCCCTGGGTTTCTTTGGCACTCCAGAACAGCAGACTGGAAATACTGCAGCATCATCAGAATTGTTTATTTTAAAATACAGGGTTTTGTTACTGTTCTTAAAGCAAATAATATATTCTCTGCAGTAATCTCACTGTCACTTAATCTGATGTTACATTGAATTTCCGTCAGGCTGCCCTTAGATTTTCCTTCTCCAATATGCTGCAGAATTTCATAATGAAAATGTGTAACTACTTTACCTTTATGTTAGGAAAACAAAATCCTGAAAAATATTTAACTGTATCATTATGGAAATGTATGTGATTATATTACATAGTTGTTACACCACTGGGAGGACTAAGACAGGTCATAAAACTCTTGGTTCATGCTTGGCTCCATCCATTTATGGGTATGCCCAGTGCTAGATTGTGCTAGAAATTCAACAATTTTATGGTTGCTATATATTCTTCTGTGTTCTTATCTGTATTTCTAGTCCTTGTAAATCAAGTGTGATGCCCCCTCACCCTCAAAAATGAGAGGAAAAAACCAGGGGAAAAAAAGCTGTAGGTGAAATAAAATAAATCCTTGGCATAACATGAAAGAAAGTAACATTCAGAAAAAACCCCAAGTAAGCAAATTCAGAACTGATCATAGAAACTTTTTTGTACAGCTACTCCTTTGCCTTAGAACTCATGGCTACAAAGCAGCACTAAGGTTACAGTTTGAAAAAAGGACTAGACATTCACCTGGGTAACAAAATTATCTAGTCTTACACAGTAAATGGTAACTGGTTTTAGAATATGTAGCCTCTTCCCTTATACATCATCTATAATAAATATAATTCGAAGGAAACTTTACAGTTTATCCCATAACTGCTTTTTACATGGTTTTGGAGGAGGGAAAAGATGGGATTGTTTGCTGCAATGGGTTTGGGGAATTATCAGTGGTGCAGTAGCTGACAGGATGAACAGCCCTCTTGGCGAATATAGCCTTTCCTATATCTATCTTCAGTAGAAGAAAGAGTTGGTTGGCCCAAGTTACACATTACAAGATGTACACTTCTTCCTCCCATACCTCTCAGTCTTGCTAGTCCACTAAGATTAGTTTTATTCAAATAATTCACAGAGATAACGAATATTAAATGATAAAAAAGTGCACACTGCTCTGACCTCACTGGACTTCATGACTCCAAAAAGTGGGTATAGGAAAGCAGGGACTAAGGCTGCTGCACCAAGAGGTACCGCTTCAGAAACCCAGTATACAGCTGTCACGATCAGCACGTAGGCACATGAGGCTTCCTGTAGGGAGAAAGCACAGAGGTGACGTGTTACTGCCCCAGCCCCTGCTTTGGAAACCTTATGAACACATTCATAGGACTCATCAGACTGCAGGTGCCTGCACTTATAAAACTCAACAAGGACTGCCTAAGGACCACTAAGATGCAGCTGTTTGGGTGTGAAATCTAGGTTACCACTTGAAAGGCCAGTTCCAGCAGATGATGCAAATGAAAGGTTTTGCACATAGGCTAGGGCAAAACATTGGGATAAACATATTTATCAGCAAAATAACAGTTCCAAGTGTATTTACAATTTTGTTTGATTTCCATAATCTAATATTTACCAAGTGTTCAAGCATGACTCCTCAGATTGGTCCTGTGGAGCTAATATATCTACATGCCTTTCTCTCCAATATTGGACAAGAACAGGAACCCATAGTTTTCAGAATCAGATGAGAATGTTCACATTTGCCATATTGTGGATAAAACAGTGTGGCTCTTTTGGGAAATACTCTGGAAGATTGCCTTTTTAAACAGTGGGCAAACCTACGTTTTCTGTCAGTTGATTTTATTTTCTCAGGTAATTTCCACAGACCCTTGGAAGAAGACCACAGACCTGAAAGGCTTAGAGGCAATGGGTTAAAAGAGTTAATCAAACACGTTTGCTGCTGTCCAAGGTTCAGGGAGAGAAAGTCACGACAACACCGTGCTGAGCATTCACAGAGAGCTGGTATATGATGAAGAAAAGTACTACCCGCTGAATATTTTTACAAGAAAATACAGTTAGTCCACCAAAGTCTTCTGGTCCATTTTTTAGATAGATATGTCTTTATTTATGGCATTCAGTGGAGTTCTCCTTGGGGTCAATTTGCTGTGCTTAGAAACCTGGGGGTATTTCCTGCTAATAATTACAGAAATTACCCTCAGGAAATTGTTTTTCCTTCCCTTTCCCAAATTTAAAGCTAGCTCCTGTAATGGGTTTAACTGGAAATTCTGTGGAAGCTAGTCAGTCTGCACTGATTTAGAGCCTCTATAAATCTACCTGTTCATTATTCACTGGATGTTCCATATGAATTTATTGAGCCATATGGATTCATAGCTCACAATGGTTATTGTTTAGAAAATTCACTGTTCACAAATGCTATTTGAGTGTGTTAAAATAAAAATTCATTACTTTTGTTTCTTGACTGGATGACTCCCAAATTAAGTGGCATTCAAGAAGCCACACAAGCAATTCCCACAGATCCTTATGTAAATCAATGAGTGTGTGTTACACTTCATTATTTTTACAATCAGTTTTGTGAATAAGGTCTAAAGTAAGACTATACAGGGATGTGGGTTCAATGGAATGAATCAATAGGTTGTATTTAAATTCACATTTATACATGTCCTTTCTACATTACCTCTAACAAAAAGCCACAATCAGCTGTTCCTCTTTTTTAGTATAGCTTATAGTAATAACAGACAGAACACAGCCCAGAGAAAAACTTAAGATAGATTGCTATGTGCAATTTCCTTTACTTGCTTAAAAATTGCAGCCCAGCTTACTAAGAAGCTTGGGTTTAAATTAGCTGCCAGACCTTGCTCTGACTCCTATTTCAGAAAAGTGTAACATTAAACAGTTCTGATTCAGATAAGCAGGTCCACCAAAATAACTGAAATAAAGCTATCAGGAAAAAGAATTTCCTTGAATCAGATGAACTCAAATTACTTTAGAGACTATAAAAAAAAAGCTATTGGAGAAATTTAGCTCTGGATTGTTCCTGTATGGATCAACAAGTACTCTGAACCACACAGAAATATGCTTATTTGTTTCTCTCCCTTAAATATTATAGAAGAGTGGTTTAGGTTTTAAGCTCTTCAGTACAGGTTTCACTAGTCCTCTATGATCAGGTCCTTCAATAAAATATTACAATAAAAGATTGTATTGGAGTTGTAGCTTCATTGCTACCAAGAAGAAATTGTAAGAGAAGCTAGAGAAGGTTGGCTTAGAATGGATGAGATCAGAGGGGTTTTTTTTAATATTAATGGATTATAAGTATGCATTTCAGAAAATGGATTTGCTCTGCTGTTTGAAACTCCAAAGACTGGTGTTCACTTTGTGACAACTTCAAGTGATCACTCAGTAAAAAAACAAACAAATTATTTTGACTTAAAAATGGAAATAATTTAAAAAGTGAGACGATATGCATCAGAGATTTTCAGCACTCTCTACTAGGAAGACAAAATGTTTTAGGATGAGAGTCACGGAGCTGATGGATTGGCTCATAATCATTAGCCAAATTGCTGCTCAGTTGCCTTTAACTACATTATACTTCATGGTTAGTATTCCACAGAGCAGAGCGTAGGGTCATTTTTGTGACCTAGTGACTGACACATTTTTTATTTTTTAACTCATTAGTTTCTGCTAAAAAACTACTATGTTTGCATGGGGTCTGTATGACACCCAGCAGTTGTGTGAGGAGAATAATGCTTTTTAATGAAAAAGTATTGATTTTTATTTTAAAGCAGTGCAGATATAAGATCCAAGAGATATGTTTTGACAAAATAATAAAACTAATCTCATCCTAATCTTATTCCAAACTATTTTCTTACTCCAAAAATATACTTTAATTTCTTTGAGCATAGATTGTTATATTCTATTGCTCTCTGTGTGTAGCAATAAAGTAGACAACGGAAATGCAATAGGACAAAGGGAAGTTGCATCTCTATCAAAACCCATCTGGGATAGGCACTGAGTCTTTGTGTTTCCTATGCACTAGGCTGTAATCAGTTTACAAACAAAACTAAAATAGAGCACATTTTTAAATGGTATAAAACTGGGTAGCAAGTACTAGGAAAGCCAAGTTTGATAATGTCCACTAAAAACTTAATCACCTTGTCTAGCAACTTTCTTTCTTTCTTTTCTCAGTGCTTTAAACCAGCTCATTTCCAAGAGAAATCATATTAATCTCTTCTATTTAATCAAATTGAATTTATACGTTTAATGGTCACCAGAGCTACTAAGTACTGGACTGAAGTAGTGGCTGTATAATTTTAACTATTTCACCCTTCTCACTTCTTGTTGTACAGACAAAAATTACTGTCAAACCCACTTCAGGGCTTGAAGCAGGGAATAGGAAAACATGTGATGGTTGGAGGGACTACCACCTGACTTCAGTCAGTCCCTTAGGGGAAAAGAAAAGAAAAACTGAAAGGAAGCCATGGCTAAAAATTCCACAATAAGGGTCATGCATAAAATTTTTGTAACTAAAACATCTGAGGATCTCAGAATGATTACAAAGAAGGAAAAATTCTGTGTTGGAGACTTGCCCACTTAAGGATGTGCACTGCGTATTTTGCATGCAGGCATGTGGGTAATCTGTGCAAGGAAGAGGTAGTCTATCCTCTGTACTACCATCTTTGAGGTGATGGGATCAGACTATAATTCCCTCCCTTCAGCTTGTGTAAATAAATACAAAGGTGAATGAAATTATGCTACCCGTGGCTGTTCAGAGTGTGTTCTGTGCTTTAGGGTCCATTCTGCTGATTTGGTATGTCAAGGTGACAACATCACTTGATGCTGCAGGTCTCACAATGTTCAGGAACTCTTGCTGACTTTTGAGGAGTCATCCATATGTGCTTGACTGGGTTCGGTGTGGCCACAGGATCAGCAGTTATAGGAGACCCTGCCCACAACTGACTGAATTCATGTGGCATGCTTTATGGTATCACTGGTGGCTTTATGAAAAAAGGTGGATAAAGATGAAAAAAAAGATGCAAAAATGATCCCATGTCACTGTTAACAATGAGGGAAATAAGGACAGAATGAAAAAGAACCACAGTTTGTAAAGCACACAATGTTTCTTTCTGTATGTGTCATGACCTGGAAGGCACTCATCCATGTCCCAGACCTGCTGTACAAGTCATAGGTCAGATATAAACTTTGGAAAGGGAAGAAGAATTCAAGCAAATTTTCTCAGGTTTATTTTTTATCCAACCATATCTTGACACAAAATAATAGAAAATAAGCTGTGGACATTATTCCCATCAGCCGTATCTACAAACAGTTCTGAGTCCCCATGCTCCCTTTGATCGCTCTTGCCACTACACATGTAATGTTCCTTTGACATTTCCAGAGTTGTGCTGATATCATCAAAGAAGCTGCAAGCTGATTCCTTGTAGAAATGCAAATGTAAACCACCTGGTAATACTGATCTCTATAAGAAAGACAGAAAACTAATACAATTTTCTGATAAATGAAAATATAAGTAAGTCAGCAGGCTACAAATTTAATCTTCAGGTTTAAGAAATAATCACAGTCAATGGGTTGTAACAAAATAAATACTACACTAAACCACTTCAATAGTGTGTTGTCAACTGAGTTTATTTGGTGTAGATGTTTTCTTAATATCATTACAAACATTTGTCCAACTCTGGATCAGATTCACAGCTATATTTTAGCATCTGTGGTCATTCATGTATATATGATGGGTGTAAAACATCTGATGGTTTTTCATATCACTTAGCAGTAAAGAAATGCATGAGGTGCAGAGTAATAGCGCAGAGGAGCTTGTACTGTATAATAGCAATTCTTGCAACAATACTGTCAGTGAACTTCTGTTTCAGCACCCATAGGACACTATTACAATTCCCTTGTTACTAAAGAGTTTCCTTATTGCATCCTGTGCCTCTGAATCCACTAGGAAGCAAACATGAATGACAAATTTTAGTGCAATGAATCTAACGTTTCCTAGGAGAGATTCTCAAGGGACATGGAGCATGATGCTGTTACAGTGCCATATGGACATGCCCGGGAGTATTTGTTCTTATGTCACCCTTCCAGTGACATTGGGGGAGATTAAACCCTCTTTTAAAACAAGCCTCTGTGAAACGGTGAGCCCTGCTGTTCTCTGAAGAAATGCATGATTGTCTATCATTTATTTCCTCTCTCTCAAAGAGATGGAAAACTGCTATAAGAGGACAGTCGAGATGACACACATTGAAATTCAGAGCAGAAAAATTCATTCAAAGTGCAACATACAGTTCAGTGGTGTAGGAACATTTCCTTTCTATGAGTCCTGTTTTTCTCTCCAAACCAAATACTACAGTTTTATTTTTGAAAACAGCTATACAATTTCTAATCCTTTGCATTTCTATTTGATAAAGTAGTAGTATTCATAAATCCTCTGGTACTAGAAGGAAGAATTAATCTTTAGCAGGATAGAGGAAGGAATGGAAACTGCTGCATGATTTGGCCAGAGTTCTCTATAGAATTATGGAAGCACCAGCTGTAGAATTTTTAATGCATTGCAAATTTTGATAAGTTAAACATCATCTCTGTAAGGTAGGAAAACATTGTTATTTTATAGTTTACAACTGCAGAGGTGTGCGTAAAGAAAAGCTAATCTCATGGGCAAGAATATTCAGTAGCTCCAAAACAGCGTTAGGAGTGCAGCTGCATTCACTACCATTCCCTGGTCTGTGTGTTAAGCGCAGACTATTCCCTTCTTTGTACTGTTGTGTATGTCTCTGAGCCATCATTTACCAGCCACTGCCAGAGCTGCAATGTTTCAGTAGAGGTACCTACAGCTGCTTCAGAGTAGTCTATGCCATGTATGATGCTACATGTCTGTCACTGAGTCCTAGTTCCTGCCTCACTTGAATTGCTACCCTATAAACCCACACTAAATTGACAGTCCCTCCATGCATACTTATCACTAAAAGCTAATTACACTAAAAGTATTCCTTTTAAGGACATCTCAGAATTCTATGGATATGTTTGTTCTGTTCCCCCCTCCACAAACACGTTATTGTAGAAAAAGAAGAGATACAACATTCCTGCTTTAAAGTAGTGCTTTATTAGATTCACCTGGTTCTTCAGCTCTGCTTGTGACATGACTCAAGGTAGCTCTGGTTCTTACTGTGATGGCTTCTCAGTCCTTCAAATTTGAGTCCTTGATTTTTCTAAGAACTATGCTTATTTAGATCTTTGCCTTTCTTTTTGCACACTGCAGACTTATCCAACATGACTACCTACTGCACTCAGAAGATTTGTTAAAAAGAAAATGAAAATGTACTTACACTGCTGGGGTATAAGAGTGGCAGAGGAAGCAACAGCAGTGGAATGAGAACAACGAGCAAGAGATTTCTGGATCGGAGAATCTCCTTCATCATTGCCATGCTCTTTTACTTTCTGGTGGCTTTCTTCTCCTTGGGTTTCTTCTCCGGTTCCTCAGATACTCCAACTTCCACTTCACGTTTTCCTTCACCTGTGTCCGGATTTCCACAAAACGTCTCTCACTGCCTCATTTCTATCCCCAACCGGTTACCTGAAATAGCTTTCTTAATTTAGTTATTCTTCAATCTGTTGTTTTGAAAAGTTTTTCAATTAAAAAGACATTCAGTTTATGTAGGGCTCACCAGCACATCCAAATTATTATCACACCATAACATGTAGAGATTTGTAAATTGGAGCATAGTGATCTTTTGATAATTTTTCTTTTAAATTCAGAAGCACAGGTGTAGCTGTGTTGCATCCTCATCCCCATGTTTTGGAAAGTTTTTTTCTTTCATCATCTAGCAATATAATTTTCATAAACTAGGAGAGATATGTTTCAGGATTCTTTTCTTCCTGTTTGATAGTCTGAATGTCTCAAATACAGGTTTCTTTTCTAATGCAAAATTATTAAACTTAACAATTTATTGTTTGCTGCACAGAGGAAAATTTGCAGGTATTCCTTCTTTAAAAAAATAAAAATAAAACCATCTGCAGCTCCTCCAGATTTTGTCTCTTTGCTAGAGTTTTGGCTTCTACTTTGTATCTACCTTTACCCTACTTTTGCCCTGAGCTTGGAATTCACAGGGCAGCAATTCCAACACAGATTATACTTGGTCTCAAGATAAAAACTTGTTAAAAAGCTTCGTGCAACTCTAATTCTCCAATAAGGACTGCAGAAGGTAGTAGCTGCTCCACCCATTATCCAAAAGCCATTTGAACATTTGAGAAAATCAGCAGCCTCCTCTTTCTGACATGCACACAAATGTACAAAAGACCTTTTTGTAAGTTGCTGAACAGTTTGTTATTGTTTCAAGGTCCCAATACTGATGATAAATAAATAATCATTGTTTTCTAAACAGTATCTTTTGCCTTTCATGTTTCTTCCATCGTGATCCATCAACGTTACTTATTTATAAGGCATGGGCTGATCTCTGTACTGATTCATGTGCCCTCAGTAACTGTAGGATTCAGACTCAAGTTGAGAATTTTTAGGCTTTCTACTCTAGTCTTCTAGTGGATAAACTTTTCTGCGACTCTGCCATTATTAATGCTTTTTGTGGGGCATAAAGTACTGGAGGTTTAGGACTGAATCTATTGTCTGGATGCATGCATGACCTGTAGATGGACATCAGTTTGCCCTGTATCTCATAGGAACCCACACACCTAGGATTTTCTGTGTTCCCAAACCTTGCTTGTATATTGTTTCCCCACCCTCTGCTAGTCAGATACAAACTGAGCTCCCCAGCCTGAACTGCGATGCCTCTGTGACACAGTCCTGGAGAACTGGCAAAGGCAAACCTGCAGAGTTTGATGTGCAGGGTGAATTCTTCCTGAAATTAGTAATTGTATCTAAGACTGTGTAACATTTCTATACCTTGCAACTTCCATCGAGCAACAGAACCTTGAGACCCTTCAGGCAAATTTGACAATTGGTTCTAGATGCAAAAATATAGTTAATGTGAAGATTTTGGGTTGGCCAATACAGCCCAGGAATTTATACCTGTTTTGTCAGTTGTTTCAGAGAAACTAAAAGAATGTTTAAAATAATAATAATAATAAAAAAATATTCTATAATAAATCTATTCTTATTTCACTTTTTTATAATCTGTAAGGTCAAAGAGTGGATAAATATTGCCATTTAGAAGCAATGGCTCTTTACCCAGTGAGAGAAGGGCTGCTTGTAAACATGACTCAGTCTGAAGTGATCAGATGCAAACTGAGTTAGGGAGCAGACAACCTAAACCTGCATCTTAAGCAATACTGAGGGAGGGAAGCTGTCCTAAGCCGAAAGAGCTGCCCTGAAGCAGTGCTCCTTCCCACTTGAACTGTTGTTTCTATTCATTACCTACTGCTGCCCGTCAGAGGGAAGAGCTGTTCCCTCTTCTCTCTATGGTTTCTCCCATTAAGACTTTTGCAGTCTGAGATAACCAGTTACTCAAGCTGCAAGTTGCTAAATAGTAAATCTGGTGCTGAAATCAATACAATGCAAACCCAATTATTTTATGTAGCATATTTTTATTATTACATTGATAGTCTCTGTTAAATTAACCTGGGCAGTCCAAGCACATTCCCAAGGAATAAAACTTTTTCCTACACTACACACAGTAATAGGAGGAGGGAAACAAACTCAGAAAACCTTTATTTTCTGTTGAGGAAATTTCAATTACCAATTTGTAAGGTACAATATAGGTATGTATGCCATAGGGAATGATCGGATATGCAAAATTATCTGTGATTCTTTTCTATGGCATGCTTACTGATGCATAAACTCTGACTGCTGGACAGTCCTGTTGTGGGATGAGGATAGTGACTGAGAGGTATTTCTCTGGATGATGACTGCTAGCAATTAATCTTGCTGTAGTGCTCTTTCTTGTTTATCTTTGCAGACTTGGAGTCACTGGCTGTAAGGGATTTATGAATTGCCCTAGTTCCAGGCTCTTCCGGCAAGCGGTGCTTCAGGGAGCCAAGAAGCAGAGCTGGAAAGGCAGGAGTGCACTCATGGCATTTCCCCTCCATGTGTTTATAAATCATGGTGTGGGAAGAAAACACAAACAGATCATCACTGTTAATGCTGAAGGCTTAAAGAGCATGTGGCAAGGCTGCTTTGTGGGCACTGAGCTGTGCGCGCAAGTAGTGGAGACAGAGATACTTGTGACTCATAGCTTTGTGGCTGAGGTTTTCAGTTTCCTTTGCCATATGCCAGCCAGGCTTTGAAGACTGACAACAAAGACCTTCAGGTATAAAAGTGTACCCACACATACGTGTATCTAAATGCAAACATGCACACTCATGCATACACATAAAGAAACTGCTGGGAGAAACAGGACTGACTCTGTCTATTATAAGCCCTTTGTCCAGCTGCTTATGCCATTGCCAGCCTGCCCCTAAGTCTGCTGTGGTTCCACATTCCCACGGGTGACTACCAAACCCCGTGTGCTCTGACTGCTTGCACTATTTGCTGTTTGCTGCATCAAGGTGGTGCTGGATGGATTTTTTCAGCTCCATTCCCTGGAGTATCCCTGTTAAGGGACACAGATGAGTTCATTCCTTTTGCTCAAGTGATGCAAAAGCAGTTAAACGTGATTCAGAACTGGAGCTGGAGTCCTCAATTCTCTTTTACAGCCTCAGGGATTTGTGATTTGGGCCTGTTTCCTTAAGATTTTATGCAAATAGAGAGTGCTGGTGTGAAAGGATGAAATAAATGCTCAGCTGTTTTCCTATGCTCTGGGTAGAAGCACCTCTAATATCAATAGAGAAACAGAGTTCGTATAACTTGTTTACAGAAATTAGGGAATTTGCTTTAGAAGAGTTTGGATTTGTCATTGCTAGTCATCTGTCTGACAAGATATACCTCCTTTTTCTGTTCATTTTCTATCTGAGACTCTTTTGCAGCTTATAATAACAAGTTGCACTATTTCTACAAAAAATTTTTGCTGTAAACAAGTACTGCTTTTCCACTGCTCCAAAATTCATAATTCCCACCACTGGATTGGTGAATGGTCTTTTCTGCTAAGTGGTCAAATACAACCGTTCCCTGACTGAACAGTTTAGGATTCTACCAGGTACTCAGCACTTATGTGCACACACATGCATGAACATACACACACATATATACAGTGAATATATAATTTACCATTAAAAATGAGCGACACTTCTAAATTCAGCACCAGGTATGTTTTAATGCACCTTCCTCCCTTGCCTCAGGGGGATTCTGAAGCAGGGGTTTAGATGACCTACGTTCAAGTGATAGAATCAGGAAAAATGTGTCATTGTTAAACTAAACAAGGCCTTTGTTTTGCCTTTGACTCTGTTGAGGACAAATCCATGTTGCCTTCAAAAAACAAGGAGCAAAAGCAAAGTCATGTGCAAATAATGAAAGAATCATTGCAGACTGTTTGGGAGGGTGGCTCTAGGAAGCAGGGAATATGTGCACAGGCATTGTTTGCTGCTGGTGTTCACAATCCCCTTCAACTTCTGCAAATGTTATTTCAATTAAAAACTGGTTCAGTCAAATGAAGTGAATCAGACAGTGCTTATTTACAAAACTATTTGGAATGAATAATATGTGGCATAATTTCTGAAGGTTGGCAGTTATGAAACCTCTTTCTTTTACAGAGGGCCTTTGCATCTTTTTATAATATCCTTTTACTGGCCAGCCAAAATACGAACTTGTTTCCCCAGCTAGGAAAGCAGCATTCTCCAGCACATACACAATAAGCATGTGAGCATAAGCATAGTATACTTATGTATTGCTTATACAGAAAACCCACAGGATGAAACAAAAACATGTCTGTCTGGGGTGTACACCAGACTCCCTTCTTTGCCTGTCACAGAATGTGCCTCCAAGGCAGCACAGAAATCAGATCCCCAGGACTGAACATTTTTCCGCATTTTACATGGAACTATAAAGCGGATTCCACAAGAGGGAGCTAGAAAACAAATAATCTTTCATGAAGCAGGCTATTAAACTCTTTACAGAATAAAGTGGTGGACGTGCTACATGTGTCCCGTATCAACCAGAAGAGGAGGCTGAGTTGCCGTTGCATCAAGTCTCCCACTGTGATGGCTCTTTGTTGTATGGGAACATCAAGTCGTGCTTCAGGGCTTTGTAAAGATTGACAAAGGATTTAGCCCAAACGTCTTTCTGGTGCCCCTGGGACTGAGCAGCCCTGTAGGCCGTGTAGACCATGGTCAGCACTGTCCTTTCAAAGTCTTCTTTCTTGAGCACCCTTGGGTAGGAAGACAGCCTGTTACTGAGCCTGTGGATCTCTGTGATGCTCTTGGGAATAACCTCATTGCAGATGATGTCAAACTCAGCAGCCTTCCTGAGTGAAGCGAGCTCCTCATCTTTGATGGAGATCCTCTGGCCTTTATCAATGTCAAGCTCAGCTAAAAGAAACTGGTACAAAATCAGAACACAGAAAGCTATTTATCTTCTCCAAGAGACTCTAGGTAGAGTAAATGTGAATTAAAAACCTGTCCCTAGGTCATTACTTCAGGTCAAATGGAGAAAAATCTCTCATTGCACTGGCTGGAGATGGGGCAGACCAGAAGGTCTCTATATGAACATTGGACTCCTGTGTTACCTACCTGGGAAAATTAGGGAAAGTAGGTAGTCTTCTGTTGTCCAAAACAGGCACGGATTGCTGCTGGTGCCACATGGGGATTAGAGAGATGAAGGCAGCAGCACAGTTGGGAAAGGCCATTTGTCTTACCAGGGATAGCAGTGGCTTTCCAGCCCATCTCCACTGTTTGACATCCAATCTCAGTTTCTCAAGTTGTGGGATATATAGATTTGACCCATGTACCTTCTTCAGGTGGGCCACTTTCCCTTAGCTAACCATATGACACTGTTCCAGACTGTGCGTTACATTTGCAGTCTCCACTGTTGTGAAAGAGGGAACCAGAATCATTTTGAAGTGAAACAGTCATGCCCTTGGGATTACTTTGCAATGACTGATACTCATGGCTTTAATGATTTGAGCAAATAATTTGGGACTGAGACTTAGACCAAAGAGTTTAAATGCATTGTGTTGTTAATACATAACTGTTCTGGAAGACAGCTGCTTTCAGTGGAAAGGCATTTGCTTTGGTTTTCACTTTGCCTGTCAGTGAGCTAGAACCCACATTTAAGGTACTGTGGGCAACTGCTGCCTGCGTAAGTGCTGAAAGAGCCAATTTTGTCATATATATGTCTGTTCCCTCCCTTCTGGTGAGCTATTACATAGTCAGCAATGGGTTTACTGCTGGGATGAGTAAAAGTGACATAAAGACAGATAATGGATAGCCCCAGTATGGACAGTAGCCCCAGTCTTGGTTAGGGCTTAAGGTACCATCTGCTCCCATATACTGAACCTCATAAAGCAGGACCACATCTTCCAGCGAGTTTTGTAGCACTGGGCTAAGGAAGGCAGCTGAGGTCCTCTTGACTCGCTGAGCAGCTGGGAAAAGCATAGCTGGAAAATAATAATGGGAAAAGAGATTCCATGGGGTGGCAAACACTGAAGAAAGGAAGCACTTTTCAATAGTAGATTCAATCAAAGAACTACCTTTTGCTAAGACTTATGGTACAGTATGACTTCCCACTGTAAATAAAATGGACTGCATGGATTTCTTTGACTATAATCTACTAGGGATGGGGGTTAGCTGTTTGTCCTGTATCTATATGGTGTCTAACACAGAGTGGTTTATAATCCAAGCCTGGGAGTCTGAGGTGTAGCCATGGGGTAAGTATTAATAATGGTAACTGCAACACCAACAATGCCTGAAATACATGTTCTTCTCCTGGCTCTGCAATATTGACCCTCAACAAAGCCTACTTTCTTCAAGCTATTCTAATACTGTCACACTTCTCAGACCCTACATTTCTCCTGGTTTCAGCTGTCTAAAGGTTGATCTCTCCTTAGGTGATAGAGACAGCTCCTCCAGAGAGTAGATCACCTCATCTCTCCTGGGCATATATATGTCTGGAAGAAGGGACTCACCCTTTGGAGATGCCTATGTCTATTCATTGAGCCTGTTACCAGCTTAGACAAGACAGCTACATTCAATGAGGTAAATCTCAATTTATTATGACTTTAATACTTCACAGTATTATAGCTAGAAACAACAAAGTCTGATATGAGCAGGTATTTATTCACCATTGTGAAGTGTAACACAGATATTGTCTTAGGGAGATGAGACAGAAAAAGTATTTATAGCCCCTGAACTCAGCACCCCAGTGAGGTAGAGCATTTGTGGAATTAATGACCTGTACAGTCTGGAGTACAGAAAACATCTGATGTTACATTACAGACCACCTAAATGCTTTGAGTTACTAACTAGATTACTAACCAGGTAACTAGGTACTATTAAAAGGTGTAAGTTCCCTTCAGAGCAGAGGGAAAATATTGTGTTTTGTTTAATGCTGTATATGTGATTTGGATGTTTATGTTTAGGTAGCTATAGTTTGGATTTGTTGGATTTTTTCTAATAGGAACAGGAAGTTTATTTAAAGCTGTTCTCATGTGACTATTGGTACATTTCCTCATAAACTTCATTTCTCAACTTTAACTGTGGTGTACCAATAGATGAATTTGTAAACCAGTTTAAAAAAACCCGAAAAAACACTTTTGAAAGGCATTATGATCCTCCCCTCAAAACTTAGAGTTCTACAATTATGAGTAACATTTAGTAGTACATGCAACTTTGAATTTCTGAAAAGTTTCATCCCACCCTCTCTCTAACAGATTTTTTTCCATGAAATATTTTTACTAGATCAATTTTGCCTTGTTTTGCCAAAGTTCTTGTGATGGATTTTGCATGCTGCCTGTAGAAAACATGAACATAATTTAAAGCTCTCTCTTCTAGGCCTGTAAAAAAAAGCTGAAGCAACTGCAATTGTTTTATGGAAAAGTTGTCCCTGCTCCCCAACTACATGGTTCCTCAGACAATTTGCTTCTTTGATTACCCAAGCAGATCACAAATGTGCCGTTCCTTTTAGACTCTGTAGCCTAAATGCAGTCCTGCTTCCTGGGCCATTGCCAACTGTTGACTTTGTTGAAGTTTGACTTGTTAATGATATGTCAGTTCTAGTAATGCAAGGAAAAAGAAACCAGGCCCTCAGACATTGTGCTAATTAGGACTTTTACTATCTAGCCTAAGGAAAATTAATTGGGATAATACTAGGTGTGAAGTAATTCATGCTTGATCCAGCAAAGGGTAATTTGGCCTTGAATTAACTGGGGAATATAGCATAGGTAAAATAGTTTGTTGAATTGCAATAAACATACAGCAGCTGGATACTCCTAACTGTAAATGCATCCTTCAGGGATGTTTTTTGGGCATTTTGGTAAGACACCTACAGGGCTATGAGCTTCCTATTGGATCCATGTGAGTTTAGATTAAAACTTGTTTAAATAACTGAATAGTACTTGCAGGTTATGTGACTGAAACCCTGAAGGAATGAATGCACCAGGTGAGAGTGTTTGGCTGGCTGATGACTGGCAACTGGGGCTATACCCATTTTCTGCTGCTGCTCCATCACTGATGTTCACCCATCTTACTCAGAGCTTTGTTGAGACACAACTGGAGCTATTCCATCTTTTGCTCTTGGCAATTTGAGAATGCAACTGAGTGCATGTGCAGCACTTGAAACTTCAAGCACTAATTGCTGAATAATTAAAACTTTTATTACTGGGCAATTAAAACTCTAATTACTAAGCAGCTGGCAGAAATCCAGTCCATAATGATGACGATTCATTTTTATCTCTTTCAGATGCCCTTTCAGTGGAAACAGCCTCAGAGTACAGAGTACCTCTGCATATGCAGATGGTTTACATCTCAGATATTTCCTGAGCCATGGAAAAGGTGTCTGTGGCATCTTACTTCAGTGCTGTCATGCTTATTGTCATCACACCATTTGCTTTTATCTTGCAGGCCAAGTGCAGATTCCCACCATAGACCTGAGCTAGGAGTCATCAGATTCTGCGCATCACTACTCACCCAGAAAAGCCTCAGTGAAGGACTTGCACAAAAATGAATGCCATATTATCGAGTTAGTACTGACCCACTTGCTGAATCACAGGTAACACCTCAGAAAGCAGCTGGGTTTTCCAGCTGTTCCCAGGATAACATGGATTAGGTTAGGAGATTCAAAGGGATAGCCTGAGCTGCTATATTGTGAGAAAGGACTTTGTATGCATATCAGAAACTTGCCATCCTCTGTAGGGACCAGGCTAGCACTGACTCCCTCATCTCATTATCTTGTTCCTAAAACATATCAAACTTCGTTACAGTTCTTAGAGACTCTACTCAGAAACTCTTTCAGAGCTCATTTGTATTTGTCATGGTGATCTGATTTTCCTGATTCACATTTTATTTCAATCCTTCCCTTTCTTTCTCTTCCTGCACAGTAGTCAAATCCTTCTACCATCACTCCCTTCACAGTCCTTTCCATGAATTCACAAGTTCCTCTGAGACTGTGTGAGCATTTAGAGCAAGTACTCTCTGATTTTCATTACACTGACTTAACACACACGTAATTTAAGCATAAAAGATGAGACATAAAAAGATTTGCAGACAGTTTCTGCATTTAGTGTTTGCAAATTACACTTGAAACTTTTCTGCTGACTTTACTTCTTCCTGCATTTCCTTACATTTTTGACATGAGTTAGCTGGGCAGTAAAAATGAACAGCAGAGGAGTATTACTATGACTTACCATCTCTTTACTATTTTCTTTCCCAAGGCATTTCCTTGTAAAGCTATCAAGCAGTTATTTCAAAGGAAGATGCAGAACAATGTGCATCATTTTATGTTGATATTGTGGCCAATTAATTTCAATGGCGGTAGCCATGAATGTCTGAGGAGCAAAGATCCCTATTCAGTATTGACAGAGAAAGCCCAACCCAGTGATCTCTGAAGTCAGTGGAGAGAGTCCTATTGAATTGCTATTTTTAATTCTTTTACAAATTTGTCAAGTCATCTCCAATGGACATGTGGGTTCTTCTGTCCTAGGGGCTTAAATAGTCACATAACAAAAATCTTATGATTCACAGAGATGAGGTAGGAAAAGTACTGTTTTGATTATCCTTACTGAAAACATTTTCTATTTCATATCTGTGTACTACCAGGCTCATCCTCTACCAAATCTCTTCTTCAGAGGGGCCTTGGGAGTGCTCCCTGATCTGCCCTCCCTCGCTGCCCACTGAGGCCTCAGGGCTGGAGGTGGATGGGAGCAGTGTGCCACAGCCACCTGCTCCCAGCCCACCTGCCTGACCCTGAATGGCCTCATCCTGTACCCTGGAGTGCACCACTGCTTGTGCCTGAAGGTGGTGTGCAGCCAACAAGACTAGTCCTAAGGGTTGCTAAAAGTGCCCATTAGAATGTGATGCAGGAGTCCTTCTTTTCTGCACTGCTCACTGCAGGAGTCTGTTCAGTCTCCTATGGCTCTGTTGACTCAACTCCACTTCTCTTTAAGGACTACCTAGGTTTTTAAACAAAAGCTGCAGCCGTGTTTTCCAACTTGTTGGCCTGCTTCTAACTCTTTAGCTCATGACAGCTTAGAAGGTTTAAATATAACACATCTGAGGCTGACAATAGCTTTATTTTAAAGATGCTTTCATCTTTCTTAAGAACTGTGACAGAATTTTCTGGACCTCATTAACCACGTGACAAACATTTGTGATCCTCTCACAAGTTTTCCATGCAGTTTCACTGGTGAGGGTACAGAAGTTTAGTTTTGCTTTCCAGTTCACATTCCTGCTTATGATTTCCCAACTGCTGCCTGTGATGTGTTTGCTCAATAAGTAGAGAGCGTAGCTGCAGGAGTGCTCAATTATTTGTGCATCATCAATGCCCTTTTCTTCTCCTACAAAAAGGTATGAAGCCAAGAGCATGAATCATGCCCTGTGCAGGCCATTGCTCCAAAACACGTACAGCTCCCTGGGGCTCTAGAACATGAACACAGTTTAACTGGGGTCATGACTCAGTAAGAATTATTTTGATTAACTTCAGGGGCATGGAAAAGGACTATCTCATTGCTTCAGTACGTCCACTTTCATGAAGGATGGTAGGAGCAGAGGAACAAGGACTTGTGAGCCAAAACTCCTGACTCCCTGCACACAAAGCGAAGGAGAGTCGCCTTGGCATAGGGAAAGGCAGTGGCCCAGCTGGAGTTGCCCTATAAGCCAAATTCAGTCAGTAGGATGCCAGTTGTGTACCCTGTCTTAGATTACTAGGGCCTGACTCTAAAGAAACTCATGAAAACAATTTCTTTGGGCATCCCTGGTTTCCTGGGACCAGCCCCCTATTTCTGGGAGTGCAAGGCAGGGAGCGGTTGTACAGGCAGCAGCAGTTCCTGTTCAGCAATGGATTTAAAAAGAAAATTGATCTCTGAAACTCCTTTATGTGTTTGCCAGCAGTTGTAATGGGGATTAACAGGGCTCTGCAAAACCATATCATCTCAGACCACCACAACCATCTTTTTACTGCAAGCTCACCACCACCCCTTAGTAGTGAGGAACTGCTACAAGCTCAGCAGTACATCCAGCTTGGTCCCTCACAGCAAAAGTTTCCCTTTCCTGCTCAAAGCTTTTGAAGTCAGGACTCCTAGACCTCAATAGAAAGAAGTTAATACATCCCAAATTATAATTACAGCAATTTCTCCCTATTTGGCTTTGTCTTATTGGTAAAACAGGGGATAAAAGTGTTTACTATAAAATCATTGTTCAGTGCTGTTAGTGCATTTGTGCATTGAAACAAATATACATACTGACCTGTAAAGGAAAGGATAGGAAAATGTAAAACTTTATAGGTTATTGTTCATGAAGACATGGTAAAGTATGTAAATTTTTTTTTATAAATTAGTTAGCTTGTGTTGTTCTATTTTGTCCTATAACAAGCCCAGAGAAAAAAACATTTGAATTATACTCCAGTGGTCTTTTTCCCTAGCCTAAACATCACATGGCTAGAAAAACAAATTAAAAAAATCTGTGGCCATACTTTTTATGCCAGCTTCTGCAAGAGTCAAAAAAGCCATCTCCTGAGCCAGATGCATAACCATTTTAAGCTTGTTGTTAGCCAGCCTGGAGCACAAGCTAGTTCTTCTAGTGAGCTGGAAATTTTTCTTGTGTCACGACATTTTTCTCTAACCTGCCTGGAATTTGCACAAAATGGATCTTAGCACATGCAGAGGCTCCTGTCAAGAGAAGACATTTGTTGATAACAGATTTTCTCACTAGCACTGATTGAAAGATGAAGATGATTCTTCAAGATGAATTCAAGTGTTTGCCAAAGCAAACGAACTCATCACTGTCCACAAATATGGCAGACACAGCAGCCATTATAATGCCGTGCAAAAATTATGAGTGGTCTAGGCTGGCTGAACCTATTTTGTTGCAGAGACTGCCAGGCAGTTCCTAGAAGTCATTGTTGCTTTGGATCTTAGGGCAAATGCCTGAAATGCTCACAAGAGGATTTTCTTTAACAGTGTAGGTGAAGCATTGTTTTGAATTCACTCTCTACATTTCTCCTTGACCATGCACTACAGAAGAGGACATGAGTGTCAAAGTTTGCATAGTCTTGATAAAGCCTTTTTGTTGCATGTTCTTCTTTGATCACCTTGCTTATGAGGGTTTACAATCAGACCAGAAGTATATTTTATACATACAGTTTTATTTCTGTCAGATGACTCTTTGGTGGGTCTTTATGCTGAGTTGCTCCATTGTTAGAGTAACAATTCATTATCTCCAATTTACTACCTCAGGCTAACTGTGAAATACCTGTCCTTACCATCCTGCAGTCAAAGTCACTAAGGATTTTGGTGCCCTGAGCAACTACCTCGTTTGTGCCTACAGCAGATCTTGGTACCAGAAGCACTGCTTCCTCCAGGGACAAGTGGTGTTGACCTATGAGAGGTGTGTGGTGGGCAGTGAAAGTAGCGTGGTGGGCAGTGAAAGTAGTAATGTAAAGCACAAAAAGTGCAGTGTTAATAAGTGATGAACAGGTTTTATACATAGTAATCCCATCTTTTTTTACTCTTGCCCTGCATTAGCTTCATCCCCAGGATGCGTGTTCACCATCTGCAGTCATTGCCAGGGCAGAACCTGAACTTTGGCTGGACAGCCCTGCAATGGAGCATGCTTAGGCATAGCTCCTCTGTGCTTCCTGACTTTTTGCTTTTCTGTATCAAAACTGCTATATTAGAAATGATTGAGCACTTTGCCCTAGTACAGGAGAAATGGAAAGAGCAGGAAGCTGGAGGAAGAATAAGAGGAATAAAATAAGGGAAACACACACAAAAACCTAGAAAGACAAGGAAAAAACACTGCAGCACTATAGGCTAGCTTCTGAAACTTGTATCTGGAATTGCAGTTACTCACATAAGTAGCTCCCATGACAACAAGTGCAATGCAAAGGCTGATGCATTCCAACTTCAATACATTTAAATCTCCATTATTGGGAGATTAAATCCCAGTGCCCCTTAGGAGAACACAGCAGCAAGATAGAGAAGACATTTTAATTACTAACATGAACTAGCACATTTTTAAAAACAGCTACCAAGAGAATTTGCCTCTTTTTACTTTCAGCTCCATATCCTTGCTATCCTAGCTCCTATGTCTAAAATTAATAGCAACAATGGTCTCTCTTTATTCCTGCCTCTTGGCTAAAAGTGAGAATAGACATTTGTTTCTTCTTTAATTATAAAAAGGATGGTTAAAAGAAAAAAAACTCCATCTTGAAAGTCTAAGTTTTGTCAATAAGGATGTAGGAAGTAGATGTCCCTACAAAAGTTGGCAACAGACAACACTGTTCTTAGAAAAACAAACAAACAAACAATCAGTTTAAAGCACTTATAATTAATAACAGATTGTATTCAGTTCCTTAGTTCATGACATAATCAGGTTTTTCAAAGTTACCTCTTGCTAATTTATCTCCTTTTTAAGAAACACACGTATTCTGAAAGGGTGTCTCAGTTCCAGAAAACAGAACCCACTCCAGCCTACACTTCTGTGCTTCATAAATATCTTGAGATGTGTTAGATTGGATTAACATGCAACAGAGTTTCTATATAAAAACTAGAGTGGTAATAGCCTTTCTAGTTACTTAGCATGAGTAAGAAATGTAAAGGTATATTAGAAAGACCAAAAAAACCTTATGTTTACAGAAATGGATATTGCTAGAGAAGGAAATGGTGCATCTGAGCCTGTGCTTGTGAGCAGCAGAGGATAATTTTTTCTTTAATGATTTAAGTAAAATGGTTTCAAAGATATGACTAGCATCAACCAACGAAAATAGTCTGAGAATTTATTCCCTCAGATGGAATTTCCATTATGCAGCATTTTCACCTGTTCCCAGCCTGGAGCAATATATGCTGTCGTATTTATTCTTCCCATGGTCATAAGGAGGGGGTCCCTACCTGGAATTATTTATGCTCACAAAAAAAGATGCAGTCAGTCAACAGAGGCCTTTAACATGCTGGAGTAAAGTTGCTGCAGAAGGTGTGGAGAGAAAAAATGCACACAGAGAAACTGAAGGAATGAAGAAGTAAGTGAAATATATTATCCTTCAGTTTGCTGCCATATTACCAGGAACTGGAGATAGGCTATGGTGAACACTATATGAGTGAAAGGCAGCAATAAACAAAGGAAATATCAACCCTGTTCCACAGGTTTAACATAGAGACAATAAGCAACTCAAAATTTCAGGCAGAGTTGTGAAATGAAACAGTGCTTTATATCCCTGTCTTCATTTCAGGGTCACCTCTCTTTCCTTATCCATGTTGCTCACAACAGCCCTTATGCAAGGGGAAGACACAAAGCAATCTTAATTAAACACATTTGAAAATTTTTCTCACAATGGACAAGTGAAGGGATATAATGATGATCCAATCTACTTCCATTTCTCCCAGGAAGGAGCGGAGAAGGGTGAAGCAGAGTGAAGTATTTTGGGGCTGAGTCATGGGGAAGGACCTTAGGAGCAGAGCAAAGTAGATCACTCTCCTGTTGAATGATGGAGCCAGAACAATGGAAATCAGAGCTCTGCTTCACAGGAACAGACAGAGCTGCAGCAGCTCCAAGAGTTCTGTGCATTATGCTATTGCTGCTCTGAAAGGAAAACCCTTCAAAACCAAATCTCTCTCTCCAGTTCCCTGCCCTTTTTACATTATTGTCACAGAGCCCAAAGGGGTGGGCTTGAGCCCTGCACCACCTTCCAGGTACATATTTAACAGAGCTGAGACACTGAGCACAGAGGAGAGGCATCCAGTAGTTAAGACTGGCCTTTTCACATTTTGTTGTAATTTCTTTTTGTCAGGCTTCCTTGGTTTCCTGGCAGGCAAAGGCGACTGAGTAGCTAGGGTTTTGCTGAAGCTGACCTAATCACAGCTGCAGCTGCAAGGGGCAGTCCAGCACGCCTGCCTTCAGCCAGGCTCTCCCACCTTCCCTTTGTGCTGACACCACTTTGTGTGGCCACACAGTGAGCTAAGCCAGAGATCTGTCTGGTCATGAATGAAGGGGAAAAGCAAACCAAAAAAAGAATGGTAGATTTTAGCTGTCTCATTCCTCATCACAGCTGCTACACCAGCAGCACTCGTGCATGTGAGAAACTCCCAGTACAAGTGTGGTCCAACAGCTCTTAGGACATTTGATGATGATTCCAGTTCTCAGATGACATAAGGTTGGACACTAGCCCTGGTTAGAAAAGACAGAAGCCACTTCTCATGCCTATACACCCTTGGTCTACCGCCAAGCTCATGGGCTCCTTCCTGTAGATGGCCACCTCAAGTGGTGTAGTCATTGCTCCTGATAGAGCTGAGGATCAGCTGCAGGACAGCTAGCTGTCAAACTCTTCTTTCCCTTCTATACTTACATCCCCCATAACTTTTAACAGGGTAAATTCAACTTTCAAAAAGAATATCTAAAATTTATTTGATGACTGGATGGTGAGAAAGGAATCAAAGGTCCAGTTTGAACCACAGACCTAGCAAGGAGCAGTATGAATTTTGTTTCATTATCATGAATGACATCTCAGATTCTTCAGTCCACGTATTAACTGTCCTCATTGACTAGTTCTATAAAATGTCTATTCAGAGAGTAAGAACAATATCATGTGTTTTATCTAAGTATCTACAATACTATGTAGATTTAGGCGCTCTCTTTGAAATTACCTTGCCTTTTTATCTGGGAGAATGACAGTGCCCTACTACATGTTAAAAAAAGAATGAGCAGATTTCTGTCTCACGATGTCTTCCAGTTCAAACTGTCTGCCTTTCAGAAGATATGCATTAATGAAACACAATGCATTGGATCTGTTGAAAGGGAGACTACATGAAATTCTGTGCAGGTGGCCAAATTGAAAAAATACATGGGTGTTCTGACTTTAAAATCTATGGCCATATGATCTGCAGATTAAGAAAAATAATGAGGGTTTCTTGTTATTGCTGACTGAATTGTCCTGTGCTGGATTATCCTATGGGAACTGTCCCACTGAGATCATGGAGCTGTTAGTTGAGGTGAAGAAAACCAGAAGAAATTATGGGGATCCTTGAATTATTCAATTAAGCCATCTGTGAATAGTTTCAACTAGCAAATAAATTCAAGTGTTTGCGGTTGTTCTAGGAACTGTTATTGAACTGATAAAAACTACTTATTATTTTATCTGTGTATGAACTGCTCACCCACATATAGTAGCACACGTGTGAAACAACAAGCTGCTACTCAAACTCAGTGAGTGTCAATATTGCAGCTCAAAAGTAGGAGTAAGCATTATATTGACCATTTCTTCTCCCTCAGGTTAGAAAGAAACAGAATTGTCTTCCCCTTTCCTTCAAATCCCCATGTGAGTTGAAATAAATTGTTAGGAGAATACATAAATCCCAGTTTTCTGCTTCCCCTGCTCTGGGATTTCACTTGTTCTTCAAAACCAGGGAAACCCCAGCTGCCTTTCCAGCTGTTCACTCAGCTCCAAATGTCAGTGCACCTGCTGCTGGTTTTCATAATGATATGAATATGTGCTGGATGGAGAAAGTGTATAAATCAGCCTTGCCCAATAAACAAAAAGCAGGGGGATGCTGGGTCTGTTTTGTGAGAAAATGAGCTATTTCTGGAAACAATGCCTTTTCAAAACATTGTATGTTTTCTAGTAGTGATGAAGACAAGAAGTCTGAGAAAGTCAGAGATGAAGGTAGATTCAGGTATGTTTCTGGTCTTGACAAGTATAGCTGTTTTGCCACCTGAGCAGAACATGAAGGGTGAAAAACTGTGCTGCATGCCTGGGTAAGAGGCAGGGGAGCAGTGTCTCCTGGAGCAGTGAGTGAGGGTCACCATGAGAGGGCATTTATTCTGAAAGTTCACTCCTGCATGAATGTCTGAGCCTCATTATGTTAATTTCTACATCTGCATGAAAATAATATTAAAAAATTAATGGAACTCACATATAATCATCCACAAAATCTGATCAGTGGATTTCAATGTGCACAGATGCAATGGTGGGCCAAGACAATCTTTGTGATGTTGCTGGAAACATAAAGAAATCTGAAGGATGAATGCAAAATGGATTATTTTTATAGCTGCCTTCCCCACTCCACAAACACACATACGGGATTTCCATTTTACAAAGCTGTCATTTTTCCACTGTTCTTTGTTATTTCATGCTCTTCTAAAATCTGACTATTCCTAGATCTTTCAGGTTTCACAATCTGCTGAAATAAAGCTGAGACTGACGTACAACTGGATTCACCATTAAATACAGAAAGCCCTGCCAGAACCTTGAGTATTGCAAATTGCTAACGGCAGCTGGACACTGTGGACAAGGTCCTCATATGACCTGAGCTGGCACCACCAGCCCCGTGATGCTGCTCTGCAGGCAGCCAGGTCACAGAGAGCCCTGGGCTGTGAAAGGCATGCTTGGGATTGCAGGGGAGAGAAGGTGGTTAGATTCAGGCTTTCAGGAATCTTACAGCCAACAAGATAATCCAAATATCTTGTTTTCTGAGGACTGGAACCTGAAAGGCAGGTTGCTGCTGATAGTTGCTCCTGAAATCGATGGAAATTCAAAACTCAACATCTTTCACTGCTGCAGTTCCTGCCCCTACGGATGCCACATCTCAATGGCTCCCAGCCCAAGAGGACCCTGCCAATTTGTCCTGTGTATTTGATTCAATGCTATTCTTCCTTACCATACTTTCTCTTCTCTTGGAGTCTTCTGAGCTGAACTTCTAAAATAAATTTTGGCTTACAGAAAAATAGTAAATGTTTAAGGAAAAAAAGGTTAATGACCTCATGCTCTAAACTTAGGAAGAATAAATTTGGAGAAAGGGAGGAAGACTTTATCTCCAGTGAAAACCTCTAGCATGTTGATGACTGAAACCAGCTGGGAGTTTGTTCTTATCTTTAACTCCTCTGTGTGTGGAGACTGGTAAAGAAGACATTATTACTGTAGAGAAGCACTTTAAATAAGCTGCTGTAACACTCACATTGTAAGTTTCAACCTGTCTTTTCCTGGATTTGAGCTTTCTTCTTACTAATTCAAACACTCTGAAGCTTGCATAATGAAATGTGCTTACTTAAAAATTTTTCTGCCAGCGTGTACACGCTTTGTGGGTTGTCATTATAGGCTGCTAATGAGAAATCTTTTGGTCAATCTGACATCTGCTTTCTGGCGCCTAGAGAAGCACTACTTGCAAAAACTAGACTTCATCATGTGATAATTCTGCATGACAGTTCTTCCTCAGCTTGGTAGTGATGATGATCTTCCAGGTAAGCTTAGAGATCATCTGGTTATGAACACGTGATTGATATTCATCTTATGCCATCTTCATATGACTTCCTTTTGTTATATTAGGGGAATTTTATTACTATCTTTGGCCTATAGGTAAGAGGTAAACATTGTCTGAGATACTGGAGCACACTAATACAACAAACTAATCATTTATAGAGGCAGATTGACATTTAGCATGGCCACAAAATAAGGCAGGGACTACTTGTTCCCCTATTTATACTTCTAAAGGCTAGCCCCAGTAACCTTTAAGGTATGTTTTGACCTCTGATGAGTGTGCAGATATTGAGGAAGCAGAATGCATACCAGCTTGTCATGGCTGAGCTTCTCAGACACACTGAATTAGTAGCTGTTACCCATTGCATTGGGTTACAGAGAGGATGGCATGAGCGCTCCGGTTTGTTGTGAAAGGGACACTCAGAAGGTGGTTTACAACTTTGTTTAAATAATGCATGCACTACTTTGTCAACAAAAGCACCCATAAGGAAATGCACTGGGTTTTGAAAACAGGTAAGTAAACCACAGTATGTTCACGTAGCTGCTCCCAGATGAATTGCAGTGAGGACTAGCACTCTTTTCCACCTCAGCAGGCAGATATTCAGGGGGTGCTGAGGTCCAGCCTTGGGTCCAGCAGCATTCATATACAGAGGTGTCAGAGGAGATATATTTGCTTCTTTGACAGTTTATGTCTTGTCTGGCAACATGAATTAGACCAGGAGTGAAAAGTTCCTGGGGGACATCATAGACAGGTCTGAAAAGCCAACTGGACGTGATACACGCTTCCATCTTTGATCACGTAAACAGAAAGGTGGGAGGGGTATAGAGTATTTAAGAAATGTGACACATTGGTTACATTTACCTCACTGACAAATCTGTGCAAATAGAAACTGAGCTCTTTGCCTTGATGGTGATATTTTGCTTAAGAGTCCCCAGATGTTCCTTTGGAGGATGTATGTGCACATGTTGTTCAGCTTTGGAGTTCACCTCAGCTGGACCACGCTAGCTGGGAGCAGCATGCCCAGAGATTGGGGCTGACATAACCAGATGCATGCTGGATTGATGGTCTGTGGCACATGCAGTTAGTCATTCAGAGTTTGAAGGGCATCCAGAAATTCCCAGCAAATGTCCAACAGCCTGCTCCCGAAACACAATTTCTGGCTAGAAAAGGAGTGTCTTTCTAGGGAAATACAATTTCTCATTGTATCCCTAACATTTAGCTATTTACCAGACAGACTCTTTAAAAACAGGCTTCATCAGCTGGAGCCCACAGCATTTCCCTGCTGTGAACATGAGAAACACAGCACTGTGGCAAGACAAGCCCCAAATCTGCACAATTGTCAGCTTGTGACTGCCTCATCTTTCTCAATCCTATCGCTAAACATCTCAATCCCCCTCTCAGCTCTCTGCATTCCTGGAGTTTTTCCTCCATCCACAGCATGCAGCATTGTCTAGACCTCAGCCAAGTGGCTGCTGACTTCCCTCTGTGCAGCAGGGCTGGTTTTAGGGAGAGATGGGGCACAGTGAGAGACAGGTACCTGGTACAGGAAGGCAGGAGGATTAGGTAACATAGCTAAAAACCCCAAGCCTGGGTCAGAAAGCAGGTTTTGGCTGTTCTTAATGGTTGACAGAGGACACCTGTTATCTGTAGTCCATTCACCAAAACTGGGATCCTCTGAGCTGAGCTCAGGCACTGTGCTCCCTGTTCATTTCACCCTGGCTTCTCCCAGACATCCTGTGTGGAAACAGGGCCATGTCATCATCCTTCTTCTGCTGGAGAACGCAACACAGCAGTCACACACTGCTCTTTGTTACTTGAGCCTAATTAAGCCTGATTGTATCTTATTTTTATTGATTGTATCTGATTCCTGTTATGGGACACCCCAGTGTGGAAAATTCTTTGGGTACTTTTCTAGCCTTGTATCTTTGTGAGGACCCAACTAAGCTTTAGATTTGCTTAGTACAAGTCGAGGTAGGTCAGACTCTTTGAGCTCTGTTTATTAAAAAACCTGATGGTGGAAAGCAACAAAACAAGCAGAATATACATTTTTATCATTAGATTTATTACCTTCCAAAGCTTTCTGCCAAATTGGCATGGCAATCCAGAAAACCAGAAGTCACTAAGATTATGACAAATCAATGGCTTCACTTAACACATACTGTACTATATTAGGATGGCTACAAATAGTGTTTAACTGAAAATGGAGTTTGCTCAGTGCCAAGCCATAAACAATTACAGTAAATAAAAATGAGGCATGCCCTAGAAGTCTTTTATTTTAGGAGAGGTCTTAAGACACAAACAGTTCCCTCTGACAAAAAATCTGCATTTAATAAATAAATTCAATAAACAGTTACTTTGTGCTTCTTCAAGGCCAGGCACAAACAAAAATGTAATGTCATGGCTGTGAGCATTATGAAAACCAAGGAGGAAACTGAGAGCTTGCAGAACTTGATCCATTCCTCCAGGGACTGATGGAGGGAAACAGGGATTTGTGCAGTTGTGACACTGTTACTATGACTAGTATTAATGGAATAAAAAAGGCTGTTTCTTGGGCAGTGGGAAGAGTCTTTTTTTCATACCTACATAGTTTAGAAAGCGCAAAGGGAAACAAAAGGAAAAAGAGATACGCAGAGACCTCCACATATTGCTGATTCAGTAGAAATAACTTTAATTTTTATACTGTGACCAGTGGTGAATTGTCCAGACAAGTGTATCTCATTATCCTGGTGTGCTGAGAGGCTGGTGGGGACCAGAAGCAAACATGAGTCCAGCTTACGTGAGAAAAAGGCAGTGTCAGCTCCAGAGAAATGCAACCATCCCATGAGCCTGAGAAGCAGATGGATAAGGTGAAGACCAGCTGTGACAGATGGACATCTTCTGAAGAGTGGGTTCAAATGGGGTTGCATACCATGCTGGCAAGGGGGTGAATGCTACCCTAATCTTAAATGTATGTGTGCTTTAATCTTTCTGATCCACATTTATCACATCTTCTCTCTCTCCACACTTCTCCTTTCTCTTTCTCTTTTCTTCTCATTCATACTACTTTCTTCTATTTGCCATTTTTACCTCTAACTTTTTCCTCTGTTGTTTCTCAGCATCTCTACCTTTTGCCTTTGCCTCTCTTGTCTCACTCTCTGTGGCTCAAATAAGCCCTACCAGATTGGAAACTCTTTCCAAGATAGAGAAGAGATTAGAAGCATTGGCTCTGTTTGGGGCATGCCACCACCTGCCAAATAGATGGAGACAATTAAATCCTAATGTTCTGGCTCACAACAGATACCCACATCCAGTCCAGCACAGTTTACTCTCTTCACAATTAAGCAAAACCTAACTAAAGTGGTCTGCTTCCCCAGCACCATGCGAGGGGGTGGGGTGGGTCATGCAGGCATCGCAGACGACCTTGCGCATTTGGGTCTCCAACATGAGACTGCAGTGCAGCATCCCCCTTCTACTGCCCCATTTCCTCTCAAATAACCTCTGAGCTTTTAACAACTTATTTTTCCCTTTCTCAGTGACTTTTTTCCAGCTACCCACCTGGCTCCTCCTGAGCGGATTGAGACTCAGCGAGTTTGGAGCCTGGCTCCTGGCTGGTGACCTGTTTCCGTGTGGCCAGGGAGGAATTTCCAGAAGACGAGTGGTATGCATGCTGATCTCAGGGGAACTGGGGAGCTGCCAAACCTAACTGGCAAACTGGGCCAGGAAAGGCCCCACATTCACCAGGAGAAAGGAATGTTTGTGGAAACTGGGAATAGTGGAGCTTATTTCACTCCACTTTTCTCCTTCTCACATTCTTCTTAGTCTCAAATCCAGCACTGAGCTTGCCCTGCCACAAGCACTGTGATAGTGAGACAAGAGGACCCAGGTTATTGCTGCAGCCTGGAGCACCTGAGAGGGGATAAAAAGAGTTACTACCCAAGTCTTAGCCACTGACTAGGCAAGGGAGCCCCATGACTTGTGGTGGAGGCTTGGGCTAGTTTAACATCTCTGTATTAGCAAGCATGCTGTGGAGAATATATCATAAAGCTGCCATAGCAGTAGCAAAATAAAGCAGGATTTCAGGGTAATGAGAGACACAGGGACAATAGAGGCATACAGGATCCCGTCCTCTGCTTTCTTTCCTTTCAGTGGGAGAGCAAACGCCATAGATGGCTGTCCCCTTGGGGACTTTTGTATATGTGTCTTCCCACAAGTTTTATTTGCAGCTTATGCTCAAGTTCCTTTTTTTTTTTTCTTTTTGTGATGTTTTGATATGTTCCCTCCTCTGCTTCCCACCATCAGTTATCCATGTAGCTGACCTGCATGAGCTTCATCCATGCCAGTGCCATTTTGCTGAAAAACACTTTAACCAAGAAATATGCTTTCCAGCATTTGGGGTGGAAGCTTTTAACAATCATGGTTACTACAGGAAACCAAATTCCAGATAATGACTGAGATTGTGGCCTCACTCCTGAGAGTGGCAAAACTCAGTGGTGCTGGTTTGCACATTTCAGCGCTTTTAAAGTTAGAGCAAGGAGCAGACTAGTTTGCCCACTTCAAACCAGGACACTCGCACAGCTCCCAGTTTTGCTAGCTTCTCTGCATCTTGGATGGACTCAGCTCCCTTCAGCAGACCCTCCAGGGTGCAGAGGGAGAGTGCGTGGTTTTGCAGAGCCCCAGTTCAAGATGGGTGCGGGCTGTTCATGCAGGCAAGCACCAGTGCTCATCTCCAGCACCCTAGGCCTGCCCTGCCTTGAACCCAAGCATAGGCACTGTGTGCAAATTTAATTGCTCCACCACTCAGTGCTTTACCTCAGCAATTTACATCTTGCCTGTCACTATTTGAGTAATCAGAGCATCTGCAGCCTGATGATGTTCATTAAGACCTGCTGACTTTCCTTTCAATGACATTGTACTATTCAGTGCTTCTGACAGGATTTCTTTCTGCCCAAGACATCATTACGCTCCTGCTGAATCTGGCATGATCTACCCCAAGAAAACAAGAAAAGCACTTTATGCTTCAGAAACAGAATAAAAGAAATCACCACTATTAACAACATACAGGACGACACGCACACAGTCATCCTGAAGAGATCTGGGGCAAGTGATTTAATTATTCTGTGCTTCACAATGAAAGGGGATGCTAACGTTTCCTCTCCTTAATTACACTGAAAGTTCTTTGGAGAATGAAAGATTTTTTTCACTCTGTGTTTGCATAATTCCAGGTACCAGTGAAGTCTCTGGGCCCAGAAGTTGAGTATAAGATAATCAGGAAGGGACTCACAGAGTGCTCTACAGTCTTTGCATGTGTACCTGAGTTATTTAATTTGTAACCGAGCTGCTTTGCTTATTGAAGGGAACATTGGCTTAACAGCATGCATTAAGAGCAGTAATATGTTTGTTAAAGCTAAGGTGAGGGGAGCTATTTCCATATGAAAGTGTAAGGAGGGATTTGAATGGCAGGAGGTGCTTCTGAGCTAGACTTTGGTTGGGACATGAGGACCCTTGTGCAAACTCATCCAGATCCCATGATAGTTCTATAACTGGGACTGAGGCAAATAGATGGGACATTTTGGCATGCAGGAATCCTAAAAAAACAACCAAAGTGGCAGCAAATGTCTTACTGACTTGTCAGTCCTCAGTGCTGGGATGGAATTGGAATCACTGAAAACAGTCTACTGGTGCCACTTTCAGCTCATAGTTCTCACTTAGGCTAACACATGTCAAAGAGAAAACAACTTTACCTCATGTATCTTCCTCTTGTTGTTTACCCAGATTTCCTCAAAGTTGTCTAGCTCCTTTCTCTTTTTAACTTTTGATTCTGTCAACCAGTTTACAACTGTATGAGCTGTAAGCTTTAGCCATCTTTTGGCTGCTTCCTGTGGTGAAAAGAGCCTCAGAATCATTTAGATCCCTCCTTGCTAACAGCATGACTGCTTTTATAGAGTACAATATCCATCTGTGATCTAAACTAAAATATGGAAGCTTCTATAATCTATCCTCCCTCTGATCTCATCACAGTTTAGCATCATTGCCCTAGAAGAGATTATAAACTTTGATTTTTCTTAGACATCCTTTGTATGTCTTCCAGTTTCAGGTATCCACTGTGAATTCTGATTCAGGGATCACCCTCCATGCAGGTTGAATTAATTAAGTCTGCCCCTAAAGGAGCATTTGGGGAATCAGGACATGTTAGAAAGGATTTTGATTAGTTGCAGCCCTACCCTATTGGATATTTATCCTATGCAGGTTAAATCCATTCAGAGGCTATTATATTCTAGGTACCTTTCACAACACCAAGCAGCTTTCCCAGTACCAATTACTAATCCCTTTCCAGCCTCCTCTTCAGTTCTCTTCCCCGCTCTTCCAGCAATAGCAATAGTTTCAGACTGCCACCACAGCTGATGCCCAAGGGATCTGCCATAAGGAAGAGGAGGGCCACGTCTGCACCACACAGCAAAACACAGGGCAGAGATATCAGAGCCAGAAGCATTGTGGCCACATCAGTGTGGCACTGTGTTCAACCAGGTGATTTCTGTTGAAAGGCAGAGCTCTTTCCCTTGGGCACACGCTTTGCACATGACTATCACCCTGCTGGGACACCAGCTAAAGTCCCTGCACTGTCCTGTGACATGCAAAGTGGGTAGCTTGCCTCAGTCCTGGGTCTGTGGTCTCTGCTCCACACACCATTGTATCACACAGATAATCTAGTTGCCTCTTTAGTTCATTAATACTAAAATATTTTCCAGACCTGCTTGAAAATGTATTTTTGCCTTTGCTTTCTTCTAATTTCTTAAAGGGCAAAAATATTCTTCTAATGCCTCCTTCCTAGTACTTACAGTGTAGGACAATTTGGGTTTTTAAGGATCTATTTTTACGTCTATGACATACTTTTATGCTCATCTCTTATACAGCTCTTTGCAAAGGAATTCAGGAAGTAAAAGCTTAGGTATATAAATTGTCTTCTTCAGGTCATTCAGCTGCAAAGCTAATTTGTCTGAATTTTAATCCCAGACTGCCCTCCAGGCAGTGCCTTCTTCTCTTTACAGGTACAGTTGCAATACTTGCTGCAGTAATAATTTGCCTCAGACAAATAAAGACCAAGACGAGGATACTCCAACCTACAAACATGCATTCCCAGGAACTGGTACAGACCTATGGAACAGACTTGGGGTAGGTGGGGGAAACCTCTGCAGCAGATTGATCAAGCCTTTTGCAGCTCCAGTGAGGTCACTGGAATGGGTCCAACACGCAGAGAAGTTGGGGCAGTTGAGGCAATTTTCCAAGTGATCATGTGGGAGCAAGAGAAAAGGGAAATACTGCATTTTCTCCATAAGAAGAAACATTCTCTACACAGCCGGGTTTGGACGGAGTTGGCTCTGTTTTGTAACATTTCATATCTTTCATTGTTTTATGTGCATTACGTATTTTAAGAATTGGATAACAGTATTTTTATGGAAATTAAAGGAAGTTAAATAGATGTTGCATTTTAAAAAGTTCTTGTAGCTGGTCCAGCTGGTGTAATTGGTTTTACCCTTGGACCAGACCTTTGGAAACCTCAGCATGTCCTAAATAAACCAAGATTATACTCAATGCCTGCTGGACATATAAATGTCCATATATCTGTTTGACCATTTGTGTTGTAATTACATGCTGTGTTCAGGCCACATTCCCTTTGTTCATGCTGTCCAAGCCAAAAATGTCAAATGAGTGTTACTGTCAGAGGTGGAATCACAGAAGTTGCTTGAGAAGGGATTGCCTGACTCCAAGGATACAATATGAGAAGGCAAGGGTAGAAAGGCAAATAAGGTCAAAAGGTTTGAGACTGCAGTGCATGCCCTAATCTCCAAGGCACTCATCCTTCGCCCACACGGCAAGAATGGCAAGATCACCAGCAACCTGGTATGTAGCAAATGATCACAGAGTATAGAATACATTAAGCACTGCTTCCTTATAAAAGGTCTGGCTGGCTTTCTAGCAACAGCCAGTCTCTCTTTCCCTTCTACATAGTCCTCCCTCTCCTGGCACTGAAGAGCTGCCAGCCTGCTGTAGCTAAGCCCACAAGCAGAAGCAGCCTGCGAAAGTTACTCATGTAGCAGCTGCTCCATCAAACTCACAAACTCAGTTGCCACAACACTAGAGCAAATACTAAAAGTTTGCACTGTTGTGGGGAAATCAAGATGGATGGGCCTTCTGTTCTCCTTATGCAGAAACCCTCTCAGGAGAACAAACTGTTCCCCTGGTGTTATGGAACAACCATCTGACTTTCACCGAACCCTAGAGTCTAGGTACAAAATAATGCATGTGGGCCAGACAGATCTGGATGCTACTCTAATACTGCTTTTTGAGGTCTGGAAGGCAGAGCACAGCCATTCCCCAAAAACATGAAATTTCAGTGGTGTTAATATAGCTAATACATCCTTTTCTGACTGATGGGTGAAAACAGTTTTACCTTCTTATTTTGTGTCTTTCAACATCTCCTTTTCCAACCTCCAGTAAGGGATAAACTTACCAGTGCAGCTGCTTCCCCGCTGTCCAAGAAACCACAACCACAAGAAATCATAGTGCATCTTCACTCCCTGAGCAACCATGCTACTGTTTGTGTGCCATTTATTTGAATTGGGAAGCCCTTACAGAAAATAAACTACAGCCAGCTGAGGTGAAATGTCCTAATAAGGATTGCCTTAGGGTTTCTCCTCAGGAAACAGGCAATTCTTATAATACAGATCTGAAGCTTACTTCTGCTCTTCAATGTATCGGTACTCATCAGAGCAGTTTGATGAAAGCAACTGGGTGGCAAGCAGTGCCACTATCTCTGGTTACCACAGCTGCATGGGTTTTTTTGTTTATTTTTGTTGTCAAATAACAGGATTTGTTCCTTGGTTTCTCCAGAAAAAATATTTTTTAAGATCTGGAATTCTTATTTGGTACCTTCAGAAATTACTATGATACCACTTCTACCATCACATAGGTCTCACTAGAGATCTAATATTACCTTGTCTCCTTGGTTAGGTGCTTCACAAAATCTGAGAGGGTAATACCATACAGCTAAGCCTACAAGAGGCTCAAAGAAACCTGAGGTGATGACAAGCAAATTATTTTGTCGCCACTCAGGATCATTTCTTTATCATTCTGAGCATGTCCACCCTAGGGACCAAGCTTTGCCTGTGACTTCTAGACCAATGTCCACAGCTCAATCTAGGCAGGTTGAGGAATGTGTGAGACTTCTAACACAAATGGCTAAGGGAGTGAAAAAAACCCACGTTCAGTTTTCTGGCCAGAAATGCTTTTTTTTTTTTCCCATTCATTGATGCTCATAAAAGCAGAGGGAAAAGGAAGGTGACAGTCTGGAGTTCCCACTCACCAGTCAACACAAGTATGTTCATCTTTCCTCACATCTAACTTTTTTCTTGAGCCAAAGATTACTTGGTTATAAAGGCTGGGCACCCAGGGCTGCCCCAGTGCCCCCTAGTGAAAAAACGGTGAAAGTAGATCTTGCTTTATCCAATACTGACTGTTCATTTCTATTGCAAACAACAACTGTTGGCAATTAAAGCAGGACCCTTTGTCCTACTGTTTTGTAAACAGTCTGGACTACTAGTCAACATGGAGATGATATGCAGATCTGTCCTTCATTTCCATCAGACCAGATGCTGATCTGTCTTTGCTTTTCCATTGCAAAACTCAGATCAGGAGTTGGATAAGACATAAATGACTGAGGTTTAACCCAGACAAGAGTCAGTTGCCATTTATGGAGGGAAGGAAGAGCTCTGAGTCTGCAGAAGGGTGTGTCATGCTTTGGTACTCAAATTTCCTCTTAGGTTTCTAAGGAATTAAAAAATTAGGACAGTGGTTTGGCCCTCTAGATGCTGCAGATTAGGATGGGATTGGTTAGGTTGACACAGAGATATTTTAGTGAAGGAGGTTCTCTGGAGTAGCTGTTGTCGAAGGAGCCATGCCTCTAAAACATATTTGGAGCTGAATAGTCCCAGCAGCTGTGGAGAAGAAATCTGTTTTCTTCCTCAGTAGAGGTCTGTATACAGTATTTGTGAGAACTGAACTCCTTATCACAACAGGGAATGAATCTTCTCTTCCCTCTGAAGTCTCCAAAAACAAGCTCTAGAGCTTACAGCTTGAAAACAATCTGCTTTCCCAAAAGGCACAATAGAGTTCTGATATTTTATTTTAAATATTTATGTTGATTAAAATTGGACTTTAATAGTTGCATGGATTCCTTTTAGGGTTGTTGTTGTTTAATTAAAATAAGTGTGTTAGCAAAAGCGAAGAACATCCTTAAATTGCATAGTGATTATTTTGTGGAAATTAACCCCTTTTTGCTTTTTTTCCATTTCATAGATAAGGTGATGTCATTCTTCCAAAAGGTAGGGATGTTTTTTTCACATATGCAGATCTAGTTCTGATTTCCTCACCTATTTATGTGTCATCCTTGGAAAGACAAACTCTTGTCTACAGAATTAAGAGATTTTATGGTGACAGTTGGTGTCATTATATTATACAGTAAGAGACACAAGTCACCTCTATTATACAGTAAGAGAAAAGTAAGGTACATGCAGGTATAATGACTCATCCAGTATCATCCAAGAGACTGATGGAAAAACTCGTCAAGAACCCGCTATTCTGAGCCCCAGATCAATGCCTTGTCAGTGAGTTCCCAGTAATGGTAAGGAACAATTAAGCATTCATACAGCCTTAGCAGAATTGCATAGCTCTTCATTGCTTCATTCAGCCATTGCCCTCCCTTACAAAATCAACACCAAACCCAAATAGCAGACTAGAAAGGAACCAGATATAATGAGGGAGACGTGGGACATTGGGATGGGGAGGGGGGCATCTGAATGCTTGGTTTTTTTAGCAGACTCTGGTTCCTTTAAATATCTGTGAATTTCAGTGTCAGAACCAGAAATTTTTTGGGAGGTGTTTCCTTTCTCTACTTCCAGCATCTACCAAACCCGTGCCAAATACCAGAGGAGAGAATAAAACAAAAAAAGGAAAGGACATCATCACTAGCTTTTAAGCAAGCATCTTCTACGCAATCCAATAGTCCCAAAACACTTCATATGTTACTATCACACACTTAAATAAAATATGTCACAACTATATATTCTCATAATGGCAGCTGAAACCTGATAACCCACAGGTAGCTTTCTCTATGTTGTATGTGCTAGTCTGTCAGGGTGGGGTTGTAGGCATTGCCAGGCACCTTGCACATGCAGATTTTTGTTTACTATTACTGGGTATCTGCCTGGTGGAGCAGAAGATTACACCACCTGTGCCTGCAAAGGCTTTTGCTTTAAGGTTTCATGACTGAACAATTTTTGTTAATGCAGGAGAAAAAGGAGAAGGAGAGAGAAAGGAAAAAGTGAGAAAAATGTAGGTTTGGTTCTTGTGATATTTTTTATATATTTGTATTATAATAGAATACATATATCATTTTACCTTTATGAGCTTATGCATGTGTATATTTCTATTTGTCTATGTGATTATTTAGTTGACCTGTTTAATGGAGAAAAAGAATTCCAGAGTTGGGAGGGATGCATTTTATATATATGTATAGATATGTATAAAGGAATGTAATTTCAGAGCAAATCTACAAACTCAAAATTTTCTCTTAAATAGATTTTCATGTTTAAATCTTACCTCTGCTCCATCTGTGGGTCATAGTGGCATGAGCACTGTAATAGAACAGCAGCAGCAGCAGCGTCTTCCAAAGCATCCTTCTCTTTAAAATATGTACGTCTAGCTCTATAGTAGCTTTTAAATTTCCTACCTCCTTTCTTTTTAGGAATAAATAAATAGCTTTTCCTCTCCCCCTCCCCCTTTGAAGGAGAACCTGTCTGTTCTCCTGAGTACAGCTGAAGTCAGTGTGCAGCTCCTCTCCCAAACCAAGTCTCCTCGGGATCAGGAAACTTACTTTCACAGACAGACTTTGTTTTTATCCACATCTGGAATGACTCATGGTGCATGTGAGTTTGCTGGCAGCTGTGAGAATAAATATCATTACATTTTTGTAGTTGAGTTTCGTTTGTTATATGGGCCAGTTGGAATTTATTTTTGTCCAATAAACAGCCACAAGTAACTTCATTAAAGCACACTCTGGAATCCTAGCTCTGTAGCTACTCCTCTGTAACTTAGTGGGCTATACACTAACCCATGTCTAAGGCGAAAGGCTCCTCTGGAATGATGTACAGCTGCCCTTGGACGCTTACGTTAGGGAGTGGGGCATGTGCTCTGCAAGAACATTTTGCTACTGTGATTCATATAATCACTCCTTTATTAAGAACATATAATGCTGTGCTTAGACTTCAGTTCTGCAACTCAAGACCTGGCTTTTTCCTCCATTTGGCCAGTGCAGAGAACAGGAAGGCCCAAATACTTAACTGGCTCTCTTCAAGGGTACAGAGCAATTCTAAGGACAATCTACAATAGCCAGGCTGGATGTGGAGAGGTGATGCTGAAAAAAAAGGTTACTGATAAGACATCTTCTCATTGATACCAGCCCCAGAGAAGACAACGCTTGAAATGTTTATCCCCAACTGGAAATGTTTATCCCCAGAGAAGACAACACTGTAAATGATTATCCCATGCAGAGTGATCCAGCGCAGAGGAAGCTGCAGGTATGTACTGTCTCTGGCACAGCATCAGCAGCAGCATCAGGGGATTCTTTGTGGGAATACAGCACTGGAATAACAGCAGGTTGCTGTGTGTTGGAACAGACCGAAGAAAAATAGGAACACAAGCAGTATTTAGCAGAATCAAAGGAGAGGGCACACTCTGTTTGGTGCCTAGAAGTAATCTGTCTCATTTTCTTCTTTTAAAGGTGACTGTAAGCCAGGAACAAATCCAAAGACATCCATGAATTTACACTGGTGTAAAACTGGCACATAAGAAAGGAGACTCCAGCTCAGAAGGTATAAATAGAAGAATTAAGGGGAAGGACCAAGAGTTGGAATGACAGAGGACACTGTGGCTCAGGATTAATGGGCACTGGCAGGAAGGCATGGAGAAAACCTCTTCAGGTCCTGTCTGCCTCATGCCAAAGTCTGGCCTTAGCCTCAGTCCCCTCATTCTTTTCTGTCCCAGCTTCAAGTAACACCAGCTGTAAAGGAAGGCGGAGGGTCAAATAAGGTTGTCTTGCTTAAGGCAACTCTACTCCTTTTCCTACATGTACAGATTTTCCTTTGCTCAGACTGCCTCAGGTTACTCCCACATGAACAGCACATGAATGTAAGACAGTATTTTACATTCCAAGGAGATGAAAAAATGTATAATTCAAGCAGAGGGTGGCTAACTAACTCTCTTGCTATATACTCTTCTTGTTACTGTAACATTAGAGATGGGTCTGAAAGAAAGGTTAAAGCTAGGAGTGAGGTCACTCACATATATCTGTCTGGAAATTATGGAGCTGGAGTAAACTAGTTTTACATTCCCTAGAGAGGAGAAGAGAGAAGGAGAGATGCCACAAGAGGATGATTATTCCTACTTAGCTCAGATAAGTCACTTAGGACAGGATGAGTTGCTCTCTGGAGGAGGTGTATCCAGACATCAGCATGGTCAATTCTGAGAGGATGTGCATCAAGATGATTTACATCAAGAAGGTGCAAGTTGCACCATAGGAAGGGAGTAATGATCTGTCAACTGCTGAGGAAAAAACATTGTGGTATAACTCCTACTGGAAAGACTTCAACCAGTAGGGAGGGCTTGAGGAAGTACACTTTAATTTAGTAAACCACCTTAGTGAAAGCCCTCTAGCAAGCGAACACAGTGGGTATAGATGGTTTCATTAACTTAACTTCATCAGCCTAGCTACCCTGGCATGACAATCTTAATGTCAGCAGGGTCTGTGAACAAGATGTTTCAAAGTGAGGTAGGCAAGGGAGAAGCAGCACTTAGGATGTGTGTTTACAGGCTTGAAAAATAAAAGAAAATTATGAGAAAACTTTAAATCCTGTGGGGTAACAGAGGAACACATTTTCAGTGATGGAAGCTCTTCTGCGGTGCTGTATCATTTCATTGTTTGCATCTAGAGAAATAGCAGCTGATAAGAGAGGATGAAGAAGGCCAGACAGGGTCTGTCTTCCTCTAAACCAGAATGGGAACTATTTTGCAGAAAGTTTGCTACAGGATGGCTCTGCCTCCAGGCTGCCAGCAACAGGACACTTCCTCTGCTCATTCTCACTGCTTTATATATCCAGCCTAGAAAGGGAGAGGAGAAGAATCCCAGGAATTTCATTCCCTAATCTTCCCCTCCACCTCCAGCCTCTGGAGCAAGCACCCTAGGGGCAACAGAAGAGCAGCAGCTGAGACAGAAGAGATGTGTGATAAGACTGGCATACAGATCAAAGGGATAAGAGGGCATGAAATGATTACTGATCTCTCCTGTTTCAGACCCTGATGTTGCTCTGAAGCTACATTAAATGTGATTTTTAAATTATTATTTATTTCTTCTTGATCTGAGTCTGGTTACAGAATCCTCTCTTAGCAGCCTTTTCCTTATCTGAGCTCAAGTACAAACTCTCCCTATCTGTGCTTCAAGGCCCCAGAGTGCAGTCTTCAGACATTCCAGCTTTGACTGCCTTCATGTACCACAACTGTAGGGCAAATTTGAATTTAAGACTGTGAATGATGCACTCACATGTGTTTTATTACAGGAAATGCAGCTGTAAATATAACAGGTCCATGTAAAATAAAGAATGCTTTCCCTGTGGCATCTCATCAAGAACTGTAAATGCCCCTTTTCTCCCTTAAAACTGGAGATCTTTTTCTGTCCTGTATGGATGTATATATACAGAGAGTCATATCCTCCCTATTAAAAAGCCCTCCAGATGAAGCCAGGAAATAAATCTTTCAAGCATGCTCAGGGCACTTCAACTATACAGCTTCTATTCATCTCATGACTATATTTTATTAGATAGTTGCTCTGTTTCAGCTCAAGGCAGTTTCTGCCTTTGCTAGAGGTTTGAATCACTGCAACTATAATGAATGCTGAAGCAGGGTAGAAATCCTCACTATTTATAAATATTAAATGCTCCTAGATTGCTTTGGAAGTATCAGGCAGAGGAGCTTTATGGTGAAGAATTCATCCTGAAGATGCATCTGGTAGGAGTCGGTACCATGGTGCTGAAGCCAGGAGGCTGAGAGCTGGTCTGCCAGCTGGTCAGTATTCATGTCTTAAATCAGTGTAGTGCTAGACACTGTCACAGTTATGTTGAGGTGAATATTTATGTTTTGCAAATTCTCATAAATTTAGGTGTTCAATCTGCAAGTCCTCCAGTGCCCCTGGTATCTGTGAAACAGGCACAGGAAAGTTGTGACTGACTGCAGGCTGTTTGAGGTCAAAATGGACATTTACGCAACTCTCAGCGATATGATGAGTTACCAAGGGAGCAGCTTTTCCATTTGATTCCTCCATCCTGTTGCTGTCAGTGAGTGTCTGTACACCTTGCTTCTCCCACACAGTCTTTTTAAGACATATGGAAATAGGGCAAGGAGGAAAGGAGTGGGTGAAGACTGAACAGGGAGGCTGCCAGCTGCCTTTTTGCAGCCCATGGACAGTGAGAGCAGAGAGCTGGTAGTGGTACTCCAAAGCTGTCCTTCCTTCCCATCACATATGCTGTCATGGTGAAAGGACAACTTCAACAGGCTGGGAGTGTAGAAACCCTGTATTTCCCAGGGGATGCTCTGGAGTGACCAGTGCTTCAGGTGAGGTGCCTCTATGTCCTCTTTAGTAGCTCACTGTGTGAAGTAACTGGTCTAAAAAGAGAAGGGGAAACAAGGCAACAAGTGATTCAAGATCAACAACCTGTCAATCTTCCAAGAAAAATAATCTCTTTTTCACTGGAGAATACCAGCTCATGATGTCAGTCCAGCTTTGGCTTTGATGAGCTTCTGCCAAACACAAGGTAGGGTTCCAGTCTGCCCTGACGCCTCAGTCACTGTGAGTGTCCCTTGCAAATCTTCTATCAAACAGATGTATTTTTTAGATTTGCCCTTGTTCAATTTGAACACAGAGTGTGTGTGGGGAGGAAGTTCCTCTGAACCAGAATCTCTGCTCTGCGGTCAGAGCCCTGCCCTGCTCCATAGGCCATGCAGCATCTGCCTGCTATTGTGCCAGTGCAGTGGAACAATATTGATGCATGACACAGACATTGGTCCCCTTCCCACCAGAGGGATGGATAAATGGAGACATACTCACAAAGTGACTCACT
This sequence comes from Strix aluco, assembly GCF_031877795.1. NCBI lineage: Eukaryota > Metazoa > Chordata > Aves > Strigiformes > Strigidae > Strix > Strix aluco. Next base: position 14,550,347 of record NC_133935.1, on the reverse strand, counting down.
CACTGAATGAATTGATGGTAGAGCTGGGACTAGAAACCAAAAGCTGATCCATTCCTCTGCCCCAAATATAAGGCCCTGATCTGGCACTGCAGCAGCTCATAGAGCACCAGTGTCATCAACCAATAAGATCAAGTAACTTCCACAAGAGGCAAGAAGTACCCTTATAACTAGGAGCACAAAGATAAAAAAGAGAAAAAAAAAATAGCTGTACACAAGCTCCCAGAAGAAGTAGTCTATCAAAACCGGACTACTGGCATTTGAACCTCATTATCCATGATGACTCTTGCTTGAGTTGACCTCAACTGAGATTGCAGCTTCCTGCAGCAACAGTTTAGATGGCAGAATCTCAGACACTCAGAGCAACAGCAGCCAGGATGGACCTTACCTAGCCATACAGTGCAATGGAGTTGTAAGCTGGAAGGGACTTTCAGGCACCTTTCAGTTGTGCTTCTGCCCCAGAGCTCCCTTGCTACCTTGATCTAGCTGCCTGAGCTCACATTCACAAAAGCACTTAGATGCTGAGCTGACACTTTACAGATCTACATTTAAATAACCAAAATTTAAATTCTGCCCATGAAGCATTGCAGATATCGGAATTCCTTGTGTGCTTAAGCTTCCCTTGTGAGGCTCCTTAAGCTTGTATCACTGTATCTACCTTGAAAACATTGAGCCGCTCACATCCTATTTCATATTTCAAACAAAATATTGAGACTTGTCTTAATATTTACAAAAATATATGACTGCAAATGCCCCTTCTCAAGTCCCATGTTGCACATTTCAGGTTTTTTCCACATAATCAGGAAGCAGATGGAGCACACATTTTACTCTGTAACTTGATTTTTTGGGAAGTTGCCTGCTTTATAAGGTGTCCTGGCTTAGATCCTTTCTCTGTCTGAGATGTGAATACATATCACAAGAGATGACTCTAAGACCTGAACTACAGTATCTTCTGGGATGGAGATTTTCAGCTCTACTGCTGATTCTGTTACTATCTGCTGGAGGTAATTAAATATTGGTTGTAGCCCAGAGAAAGAATGTGAGGATGACTCTTTCACCATGATCGCAGCACTCACACATGAGATGCAGGTCTTACTACCTACCCATCTTTTTTATTTGGAAGCAGGATACATTCCATTAATATTTCATTATTTACCAGGTTCATATAATAGATGAAAGTTCAAGTTGCCTCAGGAAGAAGATGTATTTGAATCCAGGTTCTTGGATCCTAGTTGAGTACACCAACTAATTAACTAAGAAGAGATCCCTTTCCTGTTTTAGATATAAAAAATCAGGAGAGGATTCATATTTACAGTGAAAACCTGAGCAGAGACAAATAACTCCCACTAGCTTTAAGCTCCAAAGAGACACAAAATTTAATATGCCCCTTTCTTCTTGGTATTTCCTCTTGACTAGCTTAGATAGTCTCTGTGTTTCAGCCTGGATTATGTGAATCATTCTCAGACATCAGGTCCCTGGGCACTGTACAGATAGCCCAGATACTGAAACTGGGGCTGTGAATACAGCTCAGAGTGAAGTTAAGCATGCTTACAGTTAAGTCTAGCAATGCTGAGCCAGGGTCTCTCCTAAATCAAGACTTCATAAAACTGATGTGCTAGTAAGGTTGCTTTGATCAAAAGTGTATTGCACCACACAAAAATTAAGGATGCCAATTTTTTTTCCAAAATTTTCAAGACAATATGCAAGGTTGTTTTTTTTTCAGTTCCTCAAGCATCAGTCAAGGTGGTGCTACTCACACCAACCCACAGAGGAGTCAGCAGAAGCTAGCATGGAAAGTCATGGATGGGAGTCTGACTTCTTTCTCTTGTTGCACCTTATAAAATACAGACTGATGTTTTCCCTTGAGGCTGCTGGGGCAGTTGCTGATGTAAATCACCAGAACTACACCTACCTTAGAGAATCTGTGCTGATTTATACCAGCTAATAAGCATGTAGTTCTTGCTGGGTAATGCAGCATAACCCTTTTGGAAAATTAAACTTTTCAAAGATTCCATCAGTTCTGCTTTTTTGCAACCTGTTGGCTGCCACTGTAAGCTACAGTGGCACAAAGCCAATGCAAACACCAAGGCCATGACTTGCAGTTAAGCAGCAGAAAATGCTGTTAGCAGTGCTACTGTAGGACAAGGTCTGAAATGAAGTAGACAAGATTTTTCTGTCACAAATCACTGCTAATATCATAAAGGAAGGTCAACTATGCAGAGAATTTCCTGCCTTTCAGACTAGAAAGTCAATAATGACAGCAGTGAACATTCAAAGGGGGAGTTTTATGACTAAATCCTCAGAACAGGAGAAAAAAAGGTCTCTTTAGTAAACGTAGCCATGAAAAGTTAAATCCAAACACAAAAAATATAAGAGCTTGACAATACAAATCTAAAAATAACTGATGCCATCTCTGGAGCAGAGAGAAACACCAAATGATAAACATAAGCTCATTACCACAAGTCATTACCAAAACCAGCCAGACCAGACGTTTCTACAGATTTTATGTTTTAGTTTAGAGTATAACCCTAGATTCATCAGTTTGTTGTAATTGTGGAAGGAAATTGTCCTGGGGTAAAGAGAGAGGCAAAGGCTCTGGCTAATAATTATAAAACTAAGAGATTAGAGACACAGTAAAGATGGATTATGTGGTGATAGTATTAGAGGTGGGGTGTAATGCAGTGGCATTACATAAAGAATCAAACGGGAGTGGGATGAGGCTGGATCATACAAAGAGGATGACAGAAGAGGGGTGGGATTAAGAATGAGAGCCAGATGCAGGTGAGGTTATGGCATTAGCATACAGGCACAGGAACTGAACAGACCTGGGCTCTTTTTTAAAAGGCCTGAGATAAAACTTGAGTCAATGGGAGGTACAACATGAACGTTAGATCCCAGTTGTTCCTGCTCTGAAAACTTCTTCCACCTACTGCTTCTACCAGTTAACAGACTGACATTCCCACTTGTTTACTCCAGTGTAGCAGTGGTGGGGTTCCTCTGGGGCATGTGGGTGATTTAAAACACAAGTGAGATAAGAGGAAAACTCAACCCATTACCTCCAGATGGAAGCAGTAGAGCAGTCCAGGTTTTCCTTTCTCCTTGAGCAGCTGTGTGGGCAAAGGAATGAGAGATGCAACCGGTGACCTGCAAAGCAAAGTCTGAACCTTAAGATATCCTAGTCTGTAGACTGAACATTCCCCTCTGCAAATGAGTATTCCCCACCCCATCAAGCTTTTTTACATTAAGAACTCACAAAGCAAATGTATTTCTGTTGCAAAATAAAATCTTGCTAGCTTCTAGTTGTCTAAATAAGCCCCTTAAACCAGTTTGCAGATAGGGAGAATGCAGGGAGTCAAAACATTCTCAAAAAATGGGAGGTCTGACGTGTGCCTGACACCTTAGATCCACTGAGAACGTGCAGATCTTCACAGATGCAAGAGTTACTTTTCCATGCTACCAGTATGCTTGGCTGTCAGATCTCCAGAGAAGCAATTAATCATTTTCTGAAGCAGCAAAGTTTTCAAATATGAGAACAACTTTGTGGCAAAGGTCTTCAAGGGGAATTCAGGGACCCTTCTGTTTCTTTCTCTGTGTGATGCAGGCTTCAGGCAAAAGGCAAACTTTGAGTAAACCACATTGACTTTTCTCTGCCTTGGTTCCCTGTGTACAGAAAAGGGAAGACAATGCTGCCCTTATTCCTCATCTGTTTATCTCTTTAGACTAAAATCTTTTGGCCAGAGACTGTCTGTGCCATACTAAGCGCACATGAGCCTTCACCTCTGCTGAGGCCCTGGGGTGCTTTAGGTGTTCTATCAATCCACCACACTGTGCCTCTGATTGTAGTGAGCCACAAAGACAAAGGAAGAGAGAAAGGAATTTTCACTTTATTTTATTCAAACAGGTCACATCCTGATTCATTCCTGAATGACCTAACCAACAGAGATATTTAGCACACATATTTGTTCAGCAGTCTTAGGGGGCAAAAAAATGACCAGCTCCTCCAACTTAAAAATCAAGACACCTATTTCAGTGATGGAAGGGTGTGAGCACACACAAAAACAGCAGCAGATACCGGCTCCTCACTTCTCTAGGCCTTTTCTCAGCTTTTTGTGAAACAGCAACTTGATCATAATGATAAGAGCTGAGACACAGTTTTACTGACAGCACAGAAAATAACACAGAGGTTGGAGAGGAAAAGGAGGTCAGAACCAATTAAATCTCCTCAGCTGCACAGACTAGAGTAGCAATCAATACCCTAAACACATGAAGTGTTGGATGATTGTTCAAGACACACTTTCCCCCCTTGTGAACCAAGATTTTTCTTGATAAACAACTATAAAGTAAATAGCATCTTAAAGCCCTAGACTGTATCTTAGGCTTCAGGAGGAGAGACAGCTCATTGATTTAACAACTCATGTTTATAGCTAAAATCTGTCCAGGATGGCAGATTCATTCAAGGATAAAGGAGCAAAGGTGAGTGTAAACCACAGGTAACGCCCTGGATTCAAAACAGCTCTCACAGCTGTTTTAAACCATTGCAGCTTTCAAGAGACTTTCTTCCCAGCTGCGATCCCTCTCTCTCTGCTCAGGCTCTCAGGGTGTCCTCTCGCTTTGTGTGTACATACATGATGGGGCAGAGGTAGCTGCAAACTTCTCAGCCATCCTGCTGGGCTCGAGGAGCTGCCTGTTGCTGGGGCATGTCCTCATCCCCAGCAGGCTGCAGCCGCCCAATCTCATGTTGCTTGACAACTTAAAACTCTACAGTGTAGTGATGAAACTGGCCCAGGGCCTTTATAAAACTATTTTCAGTAGTGCCAGTTTCCTGAAAAACAAAAGAAAACCAAACAAACAGATTGTGTGAGTGAATAATAGGTGCACAACAGAGTTCCTTCTCCTCCAGAAAAATAACAGATGCATACAGCAGGCTGTTCCCTTGCTGGAGAGGTCCACAACCTCTGAAGTTAATGTATATTCCAGCTAATGGGAATTGTAATCATTGGCACCAGGCCCACATTTAGCTCAGTACCAGTCCTAGCACAAGGGAGTCATTCAGAAGCAGCTCACATCCAAGGGCAGGAGAAATGAGCTGCCAATTGTGTCAGACACGTTGCCTCGAGGGAAAATCTAGCTTGTGGTGCTGCTGCCTGCTACATTTCTCTGATCCCTTCCAGAACAGGCTGCCTCTCTTGTGCCTAGCACCCACAAACCACCAAAATTAATAGCATAGCATTCTTATTATCTGCCAAGATTTCTTGATTGTGTACGGCACAGTGCACAGGTGACAACACAACCAAATTACCTTTCTCATTGCTAAGAAGGGTGTGGGCTGGTTTCTCAGTGAAGGACTCTTACTTTCTTCCTTCCTCAGCTTGGCACAAAAGCTTGAAAGCACATGTAATGGAAAAACCAGCAAATTCTCACCTCTTTTTTTCCCTTGAAGAACTATACGTATATGCGTGTGTGTGTGTATATGTATATGGATAGTGTAAGGAACTGAAGGAAGTAATACCTCAAACATGCTTTGACACAGAAAACCTCAGGACAAGCTGTGGCCTTTGTGATTAGTCTAAGGAATGCCACCCAAGGAAGCGCAGAGTGTATCGAAGGATGCATGTCCCCACTCCCTTGCAGTTGTATTGACAAACTCCTTGGATAAACCTCAAAGTGGGGAAATGTGGACTGAGTGGAACCAAATGTTTCTCATCAAGCACAAGGACCGCTAATCACTGGCTCCACTGTGTAAGCCGGATACTTTGTGGCTCTATTGTGTAAGCCTGACACCATGCAGGCCTTGCACTGCCATTGAAGAGGTGATAAGGACTGATACCAGGTGAGCATTTCTGCCCCAGAAGCCTGATGGTTGTTCAAGAAGCAGAAAGTCAGCAAAAATCTGTGGGAACTGGGGCAGAAGTAAAGGCAGCGGGGTGAGCACCACTATCGACTGAATTGGACAAAGGGCTTGGTGCACCCCATTCCCCCTCAACGCATGCGCAGAACCCATGCTTCACCTTTTTCCTCATCTCTCATGGAAATGAATTCATGGAGTACCTGCCTCTCCTCATCTAGTATGCTAATCAGCTGATAAGATGAGTTTAAAAGATGACAGAAAATTTTGCTGGGCGTGCACCCACCACCCAAGATTACCAGACCTGAGACAACACTGGATCCAGGGGTAGTGTCTGGATTTCGTTGAATCTCTCTCTTTTGTTTTTCTTTTCTTTCCTTTCTTTTCTTTCTTATCGATTTATAAGAGACCACATTGCTTATTATCCTTTTCCAAGTTTAAGTTGTTTCTACTGCAAGTAAAATATTTTAACCAGTCATTTGGTGTCGTTTCACCTTAATTTGACTGGAGGGGATCACAGGACCTTTACGACTCCCTGGGCTCCCAGTCCGGGTCATAACAGAGGGAGAGAGCATACTGCTTAGAGCCGCTCCCTAGTGAGAGGGAAAGCTGTCTTTCATACCTGCGAAGCATGGTAGTATGGAATCACTTGCACTGCAGAGACCTTATCACTCTGATGTTTGCACTTGTTACTCATCAGAAACTGTATCAGCTGCTCCTTGCATCCTGAGCCGTGCTGTCATGTGCCAGGAGACCCAGAGAACAGTCTAATTAGCTCCAGACTTGCACCAAACCTCCAGTGAACTAATAGTACTTGACACACTGAGAAACCTATCTCCTATCTGTAAGCTTAACAAATCCCCATTGCTAAATTGCTTTAGTTCAGCTGGACTTGAACCATTACAGTTGTTCCCAACTGTTTTTGTACACAGAAGCAAAAACTGTAATGGAGGCCACACCGACCCCATTTCTTGTACATCACCTGTGGCTAAAACAAGAGAAGGGTTTACACATAGTGATAGCCATACTGCAGAAGAGAGGGAAAAAATACTGTCTCCCTTTTCTAAACTGTAAAATCAATGAGGTTCAGGTAATCTAGAGGTGGTAAGTAACTGTATGATGAGTCTGTTTCTTCTTGGAAAATATCAGTTAAATGAAATTGAAATTTTCCAAGGTACGGGAAAATGTGTGTGCAAATTCTAGGAGGTTTCTAAACCCCAGATGGATCAGTTGGTCAAACTTTAGAGAGCATCCAGTCATCAGTGGATGAATGAAATCTTACTGCACATTGCTACAAGGTATGGAAAACTTGGATTCAAGTCCTTGTAACTTCCACATCTGAGACAAGAGCCTATTGACTACATGAGTATAGCCTATAGACAAGAGTCTATTGACTACATGAGGAGAGAGTCCTTCAGGCTCCTCCATTGTAAGAACTTCATTTCCTTCAAGTAAACCAATATTAACTGAAGCAGGTATCCCAACTTGGCTCTTCCATATCCCACGAGAATGTTATAACCCTAGTTAATGCCTTCCTCACTCTTTTTAAAAAGTAATTGCTTACACAAAGTGAAACCACTTTAACAAAAGGAGTGAAGCTGAACCTTCTCTGAAAGGTGTTGTATTTGTCTTAACAGAGACAGAACTTTGTTGACAATAGAAAAACTTTTGCAGGACAGGAAGTCTTGCTTCCACTCACCATTACTTGTGTCTCTGTTACAGAAGATATGATAAGCAGAACTAGACTCAATAAACCTCTAAGTGAAGTTTGGGTACTAAAATCCAAACCAAGAATTACTTGGATTTAGTACTTCTTTTAGTTGAGCTCACAAAGCCGAAAAGGATTATGAAGACAGTTGAAGAAATGCTACCAGTTTGGCTTCTCTTGGAGCCACATCATTATGTCAGGCTCCACAGAAAGCAGTGGTAGGTTTTTATCTACAGATACAGGTTTTATGAATATCCTCTTTGGAGAAACATGCAGATGACTAATGCAAAACAAGATGCTTATCTATCTGACTCTCTTTCATACATCTGTGTTCACATGGCTGTGAGATCTTGTCTTTAAACCAGGCTTCAGATACTAGGTTCCATCAAGCAGAATTTATCTCTCTAATAATGTGGATCTGCTGGGAAGAACTCAGCATCAAGAAAGTGCATTGGTACCGCTATCCAGAGTGCAGAAAAGAGAAATGTATCTGGCCTACAGCTGCAGAGGCTAGGTGTCATCAGCAGAGTCAGAGGAAGGTATGATGGGAGCTAGGCAAAACCACACCAGATCCATCCCACTGTTTGTACTAGGTCCCCACTTGTAGGAGCCCACAGTAGGACAGCTATGCAATGCTACTGTTATGATGGGATTAACTGATGCAGCAGAAGCTGGAAAGCTCTTACGATGCTCTCATGCAGAAATAAGGTGGTCAGGAGAGCACACAGAGGTGTATTGCGAGATGAGGAATAACCCCTTGGTGCAGTGCTGCAGGGCAGACAGTAAAAGGGAGAAGAGGTAACATCCTGACAAATGCATATGCAGTTGTGGCATGGAAGCAAAGGTTTGAGCCAAACTGCAGAGCATGGCTGGAGATGAGAAAAAAACCCCTGAAAATCCATTTTAGCACAATGTTCTGAGGATTTAGTCACAACATGACTCAGGAGCTTTATAGCCTCAGGATACTGGGCATTCCCAGCCTGATGTTTCCACTGATTATTACAGGAGCTGATTTACCAAGGGGCTTTACAGGGCCATGAACATCCCCATCCCTCCTAGACACCAGGGGAAGCCTGTCCTCCATGTTGGGGGATGAGGACAGGCTTTGCTGCTCCATCCAGCATGGCTTCATTCAATCCTGTAGCTTCATTACAACTCTGGGCTCCTAACTGGTCTGTCTTCCTGGACATTTCACTGGTCAGGCTGGTGCAGCTGGGAACTGCTTGACCTCACTGGCCTGGAGCTTGTTCCCCTCCAGGACAGATCTCATGCCTTGTGCTTAACAAAGGGGTGCAGGGTGGTTGGATACGAAAAGCATGCTTGGCAAATTTTATCTGAAAACAGGTAGGTACAACTATAGTGATAGCAACAAACGTGCCTAGTGTGTGCTAGCAGGTTGTTTAGGAACCAAACAGCACCTGAAAAAAGAGCGGGACAAAATGTCCAGACACAGTCCTCTTGAGACCACTTCTATGCCCCAATAATCTCTGAATGTAGAGTCTATCACTATTAAGGTAATTTAGGTTACATACTAAGTAACCTCCTTTTGTGACCCGTATAACTTTTTGATCATTATATTAACACAACACAACCAGACAACTGGAGTGTTCCAAAATTTTCATTTTCATTCTAAAAGGTCCCTCTGTTTCCTCTCATAACGCTCACCATTGCCAGCATAACTGAGGGAAAAGCAAAATATGACTCTGTACCTTTAAGAGCTGGATCTAATGGTTATGCCACATTTTAGTCAAAATGGGAGAATAAGAGAAGGAGACAGATTATACTGAAGCAGATGCTGGTAAGTATCAAAGTGAGATTAAATGTAAGCGTTAGCAAACTGGGGAAGCAAAAAAAAGGAATTTAACATAATCCTTTTTGAAATTATAAAATAAAGATGGTTGATCCCTTCTCCCTCTCTCTCTCTCTTTTAGCCACTATCTTCCTTTTTTATTTTTATTTTGACAGTAAGCCTAATGGAAAACACCAACAGCAGAGCTAAGTTTCTGAAACATTGGACAGAAAAGGGAAAAGATGAAAGCAGCTTTGCAGATTTTACAGGTTACTGCCTCTGTGACAATAACCTCTTTTATTCCCTCCGCCCCCTCCCTCTGGGGATGTGCATGTCCTGCTGTCTTTAGTTGGAAAGCAGAAAGAAACTTAGCAGATAAATGGGTTCAAGCATGTGTCCCAGGGAGATAATAGCTCTGACGTTATTCTAATTTTCTCCTAGTAAACTAGGGCTTGGTCCTGAAACACCCTTTTGGGCAAGGGGCCCTTACATATTCCAGGAGTCCCATTTTAATCACAGAATAATATTTGCAACAGAGCTGCTAGGCCTTTATGGATAGTTGAATGGGGAGGAACTTTATGTTTGGTGTTTAACTGTTGGAAAGGAATTGGGATATTCAGACGCTGAAGTAGAGACTGCTTCCCCCAGTGTGTTGACCCGCTAGCAGCCACAAAGCGGGGAGGATTTACATTCTCTCCAGCAGCTATGGTTGCTCTGCCTGTTGTTCTTACCTCTCTACGTCCTTGTCTCACAGCCTCCTCTTATAGTGACCCAGTGTCTTGCTTCCTCATGGTATCAGCCCCTGGGCTAGGGGAATGGCAGGAGCAGAGGAGAATTGGGAGCCAAGTGCTGTATGCCAAGTTTGTGGATTTGAGCAGTTTACCTGTGGTTGTTTACTCTGCCTCCCTCTTTGTCCAAATGCTCTCATTAGTTTACTCCTAATTATAATATCCACAAGGGCTTACCCTCTGTGGTTCCCTGTGGCTTGAAAATAGTCTTCTGAGGCATTACTGAATTCCAGGAGAGGCAGAGAAGCCATAAGTGCCAATGCTTTCCCAATGCTGTCTCTGTCCCATGTGCACACACATCATCACAGAGGAAGCAGCTGACCCCATTGGCAGAAAAAGTTAACCAAAATGTCCAAGACCCCACCCAAGGCTATTGGAATAATTAGCAAGATGCCCAATGAGCTCTTTGTCAGGCTCATAATGAGCACATAATTTTAAAATTAGTTTTCACCATTGTGACAGGGAAAGGGAAAATATGTTTTATTTAGCTTGTGGCTGTGTCTTAGCCTGAATCTTCTCTGCACAGTTAAAGTGGGTTCCTATATGGAGCAGCCTCTGACCTGAATTAGCAGATTTTTGTGCCTGGTGGTCATACCCTGGGATCTGCTTGGGCCTGGGCTGGCTTCCCCTCTCCTTGCTCTGTGGGGAGAGAACAACATATATGAATGCAGAAGGACATCTGCAGCCCCTCGAGCCTTTTCCTAACAGCTCACTTTCCACTCCCATCCCCACAAAGGGCAGAATAGTTTTCTTGCAATCAGCTGGGAAAGCACTCTAGACTACCCCCTATAAGAGACATGGAGTTAGGACCATGGACGCTGCTGAGGAGCGCTGACACCCATAGTAGGCTAACACAGAATTGCACACCCAGGAGTCAAAGCAAACCGACCAGCATTTGCTGTGTCCTTGTACACCATGGCCCACCTCAGCTGGTGCAGCTGGGGTATACAATGGTGGAAGGAGCAGTATAACACTTCAGTGGCAGAAACAGTCTGTACTGGAGAAGTAGAGGCTCTCTGAAGAAGCTACTGTGCTCAGGTGCTCTGCAGCCACAGTAACACCTGGGAAGTGAACACGTGTTCCCACTGTCACCACAGTTGGTCATCTGGGAGGCCACAGGAAGAAGTTCCACCGTGGTTCAGAGGCCCCTTTTCTAAAATGAGGAAAGTTGTAATTAGGCAAGGAAAAAAAGCACACTTCTTCCTCCCACACAGAAATTAAATTTTCATATTCTCAAACTTGTCATGAAAGCTATGAATCATATTTAAATGAACTGTTTGTTCTTAACAAGGGAGCATTACATAGATTTTATTTTTTTTTAATTAGCAGTTTGTGGTAAGAAAATGACACCACTGATGTCTGGTGTCTGTGTTAGCTGAGAAGGTATGTTGCTGTTTGATATGAATTGCATTTGGTTTAAATTGTCTTGAGAAAATTAATGTCATATTCTTTAGAGCCTTATAACCATTAGCCTGGGACTGGAGTTATTTTTGTACATAAAATGCCTTGCCCCACAATTTTAGGCAAAATATTCCTGTTTTCTGAAAGAAAAATTTCAATGTATGACTGATTGCAAGACTAAAATTCTGCCAACAGGGTAAAAGTCCTTCTAACAGTATCTGTTAGGAGAAAGAAAATATTTGCTCAGTACAGATCAATATTTGGAGAAGCACTGGAAAAGGTTAAGAAATAAGAAATTTAATGTACACTGTGAAAAATTTGTAAAAGCAAATCTCAAATTGTGTGGTAGAAAGAAAATAGTGTAACTCAAGTGAGCAGGCACTGCACTGGGAATATATTTCCCAAATGCCTCACTGGGACAGATGGCTGTTATCAAAAAAGGGTGAAATGCTGGTGTTGCTACCTGAGTACCACTTTCATTAGCTGCTTCTAAGATTTTAGATCTGACCTGGGTCAGTAGAGACCTGAATCTTGCAACACTAGAGGAGGAGGAAACCTCACACAGGAACCCACAGACTTAGCAACCTTTTCCTCTCTCTCCTAGGGCTTGTGCTGCCTGTATCAAACGAATGATATGGGGCACGGTACTGGACCTTTCCCACAGGTGGGCAGATCTCCCAGCTGGCCCTGGGGGCTGCCCAGTGGCCGTGGGGCTGTGAGCATTCCTGCCTCCACCAATGCACAGCAGGGCTGAGGGCCATGAAACACAGCACAGCTGGGTCTGGTCAATGAAGTCTCTGCTCTGCCAGAAAGAGATCTGCTTTCCAATTGCCCCAAAATGGAGAGAAAAAATCATGAACATTTTGTTCTTTTTTTCTGAAATTTTCAAAGCCTGATGAAATTTAAGAGGTTGGATTTTGAATTTAAGCACAAGTTCACATTTCATTTCACTGCTGCATTTCCCATCTTCTGATAGTGCCAGACTTTAAGACTTCCTTAAAGTTTGTTTCCGTTTTTTTACCAAGACTTCTTCTAGCTTTTTCTTGAAATAGAAGGAACCAGTTGTGTTTCTCCTATTTCAAAGTTTGAGTAAGCTTTAAGACATCAGTTTGAAGCCATGAGTTATAAAAGAGAAAAGAAGAAAAGCTATTTGAATTATTATTTTGGACACCACCATAAACACGCTTTCTGAAAAGACGAAAAAGCTTTTTAAAAAGTATTTCTAAAAAATACCTTAATTAAAATGTGAAATGACTTAATATGAAATACTTTCTCTGTCATGAAACATGATGCATATGCTGGACATTTGGACGACAAAAAAATTCTGTTCCGCTAAATTTTCAGAGTCATATGATTTCTTTTATAAACACTTAAAGGAGACAAGAAATTACCCTACATTCCTTGTGGTTGGATGAAAACAGAAAAAAAAAAAGTGGATTTCACTACAGATGAGATTTGTTAAGGCGTTTGAAGTTTTAATGTGTTCTAAAAAAAAAAGGAAACAATAAACAAGATCTAAAAAATAGCTTAAAAAATCTGAACTTTAAATAATACTCAAGTGTTTCCGTTCTTAATTGACTATCATTGCATTTCCAGCTGATTCATGGCAGAATCTTCAAGAAGGAAGTCTTAATGGCTCAGGAGCAGGCAGTCCCCAGGTGCTGTAAGAGAAACTGGCAACAGAGAAGCCCATCCTGGCTAAACAGGGAGCTTTGGCTGCAACTCAGGGAGAAAAGGAGAGTTTACCGCTTTTCGAAGAAGGGGCTAGCCACTCACAGTGATTACAAAGATGCTGTGAGGCTATGCAGGGTGGAAATCAGGAGGTCTAAAGCCCAGCTGGAAATTACTCTGGCTTCAGCAATCAAGGACAACAAGAAATGTTTCTATAAGTATGTCAGTAGCAAAAGAAAGACCAGGGAGAGCCTCCATCCCCTGCTAGATGCAGGAGGAAACATGGTAACAAGTGATGAGGAAAAGGCTGAGGTGCTTAATGCCTTCTTTGCCTCACTCTTTAATAACAAGACTAGTTGTACTGATGGAATCCAGCCTCCTCAGCCAGAAGACAGAGACTGGGTGAACAACCCCCCCACAATCCAGGAGGAGATAGTCAGTGACCTACTGCATCACATAGACACACACAAGTCTATGGGACCAGATGGGATACACCCGAGGGTGCTGAAGGAGCTGGCTGGGGTGCTCGCCAAGCCGCTTTCCACCATTTACCAGCAGTCCTGGCCGACCGGGGAGGTCCCGACAGATTGGAAACTGGCCAACGTGACGCCCATATGTAAGAAAGGTCAGAAGGATGATCAGGGAAATTGCAGGCCTGTCAGCTTGACTTTGGTGCCCAGGAAGCTGATGGAGCAGCTCATCCTGAGTACCATCACACAACACATGCGGGACAACCAGATGATCAGGCCCAGTCAGCACGGGTTTATGAAAGGCAGGTCCTGCTTGACCAACCTGATCTCCTTCTATGACAGGGTGACCTGCTTATTGGATGAGGGAAAGGCTGTGGATGTTTTCTACCTTGACTTTAGTAAGGCCTTTGACACCGTTTCCTACAGCATTCTCCTGGCGAAACTGGCTGCTCATGGCTTGGATGGGCACATGCTTTGCTGGTTAAAAACTGTCTGGATGGCCGGGCCCAAAGAGTTGTGGTGAACGGAGTTAAATCCGGTTGGCGGCCGGTCACGAGTGGTGTCCCCCAGGGCTCGGTTTTGGGGCCAGTCCTGTTTAACAGCTTTATTGATGATCTAGACGAGGGGCAAATTTGCAGATGACACTAAGTTGGGTGGGAGTGTTGATCTGCTCGAGGGTAGGGAGGCTCTGCAGAGAGATCTGGACAGGCTGGAGCGATGGGCTAAGGCCAACTGCATGAGCTTCAATAAGGCCAAATGCCAGGTTTTGGGGCCAGTCCTGTTTAACATGTTTGTTGGTGATCTAGACAAGGGGTAAATTTGCAGATGATACCAAGTTGGATGGGAGTGTTGATCTGCTCGAGGGTAGGGAGGGTCTACAGAGAGGAGAGATCTGGACAGGCTGGATCGCTGGGCTAAGGCCAACCGTATGAATTTCAATAAGGCCAAATGCCAGGTTCTGCACTTTGGCCACAACAACCCCCAGCAGCACTACAGGCTTGGGGAGGAGTGGCTGGAGAGCTGCCAGTCAGAGAGGGACCTGGGGGTGTGGATTGACAGCCGGCTGAACATAAGACAGCAGTGTGCCCAGGTGGCCAAGAAGGCCAATGGTATCCTGGCTTGTATCAGCAATAGCGTGGTCAGCAGGGACAGGGAAGGGATCTTACCCCTGTACTCGGCACTGGTGAGGCCATACCTCGGTTACTGTGTTCAGTTTTGCGCCACTCACTACAAAAAGGACATTGAATTACTCAAGCGTGTCCAGAGAAGGGCAACGAAGCTGGTGCAGGGTCTGGAGCACATGTCGTATGAGGAGCAGCTGAGGGAACTGGGGTTGTTTAGTCTGGAGAGGAGGAGGCTGAGGGGAGACCTCATCACCCTCTACAACTACCTGGCGGGAGGTTGCAGAGAGCTGGGGATGAGTCTCTTTAACCAAGTAATAAGTGATAGGACAAGAGGGAACGGCCTCAAGTTGCTCCAGGGAAGGTTTAGACTGGATATTAGGAAGTATTTCTTTACAGAAAGGGTTGTTAGGCATTGGAATGGGCTGCCCGGGGTAGTGGTGGAGACCCCATCCCTGGAGGTGTTTAAGAGTCGGGTTGACGTAGCGCTGAGGGATATGGTGGAGTTGAGAACGGTCGGTGTTACGTTAATGGTTGGACTAGATGATCTTCAAGGTCTTTTCCAACCTAGATGATTCTGTGAAAGACCAAACCAGCAACATGCCAGCCCTTGCATTTCCCTTTACCTCCCTGTCCCAGGAGAAGCCTAGGAAGGCTGAATTACGCTTCCAGGCTGAGAAGCTCCACCCTGAGCAAAGGCGTTCCTTGCATCTCTCTCTCTCCTCTGGGTGTCTGAAGTCTTAGAAGACTGAGAGCTTCTTGAAGATGAAGCCAGGCACTCCATGGCAGTGCACAAAGAGTAGCAACAGATCGTGCAAAGACATTAGAGAAAGACAGCTGTTGCTTTGGAAAAGCAGAAGACTGCAGTTCTGCCAGGAGGAATTGCTGGACTTCACCCTTAAGGTCCCTTCTAGCTACTTTATTAGGTGTTCTTTTCAAGACTGGGCAATACACCATTAAAAAAACCCCAAACAGTGAAACAACCACCAAAAAACCCAATAAAAATGCCTCCTCTCTTATTTGACACTTTGGCAACATCATCTGGGCTCCTCTGTCCCCTCTTGGTCTCCACAGTCCAGGAAAGATTTGTTGTGGGCCCAGGCCAAAGCCCTTGAGATGGTGAGGGACGTACAAGGGCAGGCAAAGGGAGTGTCCTCTGGTCTGCATCAAGAAGAGAAGGAAGGCTCAGGGGTGGACCTGACTGGTGACTACAGCTGAGCGAGTGGCACTAGGCCTGGGAGAAATCCCAGATAGATAAAGGGAAGACTGTCACCATAAAGCTGCTCAGACATGGCACAGAGGCCCCGAGGGGCTGTGGAGGCTCCGTGCTTGAGAGCATCCAAACACGGCTGAACAAAGACCCGAGCAACGGGATGCAAGTGGGGCTGCTCTGAGCAGGAGCTTGGACTGGAGACCTCCAAGTGTCTCTCCCAACCTTTGTGCTTCTGTGGGTCTTTGAACATAAGCTGTCCTGCCTTCCCCAATATTCAAAGTAGCTCAGGAGGCACATGTCCAATATAGTTGATTAATATTTTGGGGGTGGGAGGGTAGAGGACATGAAGGAATTATCAGGCAGATACACAGGCAAAAAATGTGCTGAAAGACATATGATACCAATGTATTTTGAGCTTGATCAGAGATACACTTTTAAAAGATAATTGTTTGTTGTAAGAAGTCATCATCTCTTGCAAACTACCAATTTATTCTTTGGAGAATTCAGTTGCCTTGAACTGAAGTGGTGAGTGTCCCTTCCCATCTGGGGAAGGCAGGACAGCTGCTGGGGATGTCCCTTCGCATTGGGGGAAGGCAGGAGCTCGATGGAAGCCAGGCCCTCTTCTCCCCTCTCCCTCGGGGCTCAGTACAGAAGAGATGGCACCTCTTCACGAGGGACGGTGGTGGGGGATGGGAAAGAAGGGCCCACGTAATCCTTGACCATCAACCAAACAACTGCTTATTGGTGGGAGATGTTGCAGGTGAGCCTGCGGGAAGTCCACAGAGTTTGTTCTTGGTTAAACAGGGCTTTCCCCTTGTGAACCGGGTTGGCTACAACCAATGACGGCACTGTCTCTCAAATGTTTTTCAATAACTCCCAGAATGACCTCCATAATGTTACCTGGCACTGAAGTGAGACTGATAATTTGGAAACAATACATTTGTAGGGTTCAACGCCTTTGTTACGATAATTTCTCTCCATTGAAAAAAAAGTAGTATCAAGTTATTGATGTTATAGCTTAAAAAAACCCAGAACGGAAGGCACCGCCAAAGCACGAAGGTGGGCACGGAAATGGAAAGTTTCTGAAAAAGAGCCTCCTACTAAAAGGCAGAGGCTAGGAGAGGTAACAGGAGTGCAGATGCTATAGCAAAGCACCAGTCACAAATTTGGATTCAATCTTTCCATGTTTGTTCCATTGAGAAAAGATATGGTTGACTTACACCTTTGGGAAGCTGTCCTGTCTTGGTAAAATTATGCAAAATTATGGTGAATTTGCCAAGTCTCTTCTAAATTTGTTCCAAAATTCACTGTCTTCATTGTTACAGCCACCTTGTACATCCTCCAGGTAACCAGAAGTTCTTGCCAAAATGAGGCAAAGCGAAAGGCAACAGGAAGATATCATCTACCAGAATATCTTTGACCATATCTAATCTCATACATGCCAAATAGGTGTCACCATGAAAAAGCTTTCAATCTTTCTGAAAATGAAGAAAATCACTGCTTAAATGGAACTTACATAGCCCTATGGGTGTTAAGTTGAAATGAAAGGCTAAAGAGGACACCAAGACGCAGAGCACAGTCATATGAACAAATGGGCATAGGTAAGGTACCCTTCACAGTAGTAGTAGTGAAAAGATGAACTCAATACCACAAAACCTGATGAGTTCACATGTTCAGAGTTCACTCTGTGCCTTTGACTCTGCCACTGCCTATGAATAATATCTTACATCAGCTTTGTACTGTTTTTATGGCTATGCAAAGCAAACCAGGCCTTAACTACAGCTACTGTACTTTCAGATGGTGCAGCTGAGATTAATTCACCTCATAAAGCTATGTTTCATTATCAAGACTGCAGTGCTTTAATCTGAAGCCATCCAGGAAAGAATAAAATTATAAACAATCACATACT
The DNA here is from genome assembly GCF_031877795.1 of Strix aluco. Lineage (NCBI taxonomy): Eukaryota > Metazoa > Chordata > Aves > Strigiformes > Strigidae > Strix > Strix aluco. The sequence continues at coordinate 14,532,435 of NC_133935.1, read as the reverse complement.
TTTTTACAAGAGCATTCTCACTTTTGCCCGTTATCTTTAACCTAAGATTGCTAAAGTTTCCTAGAAAACTGATGTCTAAATGAAGACTTCCAGGGCTATTCCAGGAAGAAACTGTTAAGGGGTCTGTCTTAATCACAAACTCCTGTAGGTGAGCAAAAGGCTGAATTCATGTTGGTTTATTGGATAATTTAGCTGTCGAGTGTTTTAATGTTTGCTTTGATTACTGACCCAAACACAGACAAGTTAAACTTAGAAATGGTTCAGTACAGAAATAACAGCAAGTACTGCACTTGGTGATTTTTCCCTTCCACATACACTGTTTAATTTGTAAATGCCTTATGTTTAATCTCTCAAGTTGATTAACTGCTCTTATAATTGGGTAGCATACACATAAAACCCCTGCATTTTCTTTTTACGTATTGCATTGTAATTACTAACACCATTTAAGCAGAGAGATAATTTACTGTGCATTTCTGGTGTACTAGGACTTCTGTGGTACTTTAGTTCATGTTTTGTAATAAATAAGAAGAAAAATGTTAAACTGAAAGTAAAAAAATTTGCTAAGGAAACTTAGTAGCAATCTATCCTGAATGAAGAAAGTGTACATTTAACACAGATAAACTGTACTGAGGTTACCTGTCAAGTTGGGGGAATAGTTATTTTGTGGTGATCAAGGTTCTGGACTGGGACCATAGACATGACTTCAGACATGTTTCCCTGCCTTTAATACATCATTATCCTGGGACTCTTCAGCAAGACAGGATGAATACAGCCCCAGGGTAGAGCTATGACTACTATGGAAAGCCACCTCATCATGAAAATTTGCAGGTATGCTAGAGCATGGAAAAGGTGGTGTACTGGTAGGTAAGAGGAGGACAAGGATTAATCCTGTTGTGCCTCAGTTGAACAGATGCTCCAGTATTGATCTACATCATGAGTCACTGTGAAACTACATTATTACTGCCTTTGAGGCTCCAAAATCTTTGTAAGAGGTACTAAACCTGCCTGTGTAAAAAATGAGATGGTTCACTTCTGATGTAGGAAAAAGGGACATTGTATTGATGAGAAGAGCTTTTGTTATGATGGGCTGAAGACCAAGCCTCATGTTACGCTTTCCATTTGTTAATCCATTCTTACTGGTGAGTACTGGCATTTTGATGCAGTTCCCAGTAAAGAAAACATCACTTATGGGCCAAAGAATGAGTGAAGAGAAATTTTAACAGTTAGGGACTCATTATGCTCTTTGGTTTCCCAGAAAGGGGGTTTGTGTCAGGATCCAGACACACACTGCATGGAACAGCTTGACTGGCCAGCATCCTAGGGGAGAATATAGTTTTGGATCAAATGGTATGCCCAGTAGCTGAACGACAACTTTCAAACCACATATAGAACTTCACTTTCCTTCCAAGGTGTTTTTTGTTTTTCCCTTTTACAAGGTCTACAGCAGCAGATGTTTCTTGGTGTCAGCTCCAATAGTTATATCTGAGATGTTTAATGCACAAACTGCAGGGTCTGATGTTCTCCTGAGAATCCAGCTTCCCTTAATGTCAACATAAAACAAAACCAATTCACACCATTTCTGCAGTCTTCATGGCAGTATAAAGAAGCCTGAAATACCAGCCTTCAACACAAACAGGAAATCTCCAATTCAGATGATTTGAAAGAAATAAGATACACACTGAACTATTTACTGGTCTGCATTAGCAGAAGAGTAGCTAGCAAGTAGGGGGAAGTAGTTATTTCCTTCTCAGTACCAGTGGGGCCACATCTAATCTGTGTCCAATTTCAGAGCACACCAGCACAAAAGAAAGCAGTAAACTGGAGAGAATCCAGAGGAGGGCCAAGGGGCTCAAGGACATGAGATATGAAGAAAGGCTGAGGAAACTGGGCTTGTTCAGCCTGAAGAAGAGAAACCTAAATGGGGATCTAGAGAAACCGAAATGCTTTTTTCCCTACCTAGAGGGAGGCTATGGGGAAGACGGGGCCAACCTCTTGGAGATGCTCAGTGGGAGACCATGAAGCAGCCATGGACACATATTGCAGTAAGGGAAATTCTGTTAGGAAACAAGGAAAAAGGTTTTTCCCCAGGATTGTACACTACTGGAAGAGGTGCCCAGAAAAGCTGGGGAATCTCCATCTGTGGTGAAATTTAAAACAACTAGAGAAGTCTCTGGAGTTAACTTTGGAGGTATACCTGTTTTGAGCAAGAGATTGGACTAGATGATCTCCCATGGTCCCTTCCAGCCTGAATTTTTCTATGATTCTACAACCTAATTTTTTTAAGTGAGGGGTGTGAAGAGACCCAACTTTAGAATGTTGAAGTGCTAAGGCTTGGACAACAGGCCCAAGCCAGAATTGACCTATAGATGAAGCCTGTATATTTTATAACTGATAACCATTGTGCTAGTAGGTATTGTACTAAGTTATAGCAACCCATTTATGCTGGTGTAAAAAGTGCTAAAGCATTGAAATACTGCAGTCTGAACAACAGGCCCCAAGCTGAAGCTGCTAACTTAGCATGTAGTCATTAATAAAATATGTAAACTCGCTAGTGAAAGAAAAAATATAGTAGTGAGGAGAGAATGTATTCAACTTTCCTTTCGCAGTCTTGTCCAAGGCTGAGAACCCAAGTATTTGACCTTGTTAGAAACTCCCTTGGTTCCCCCCCCGAGCCCTGGCCAAGCTTTGGGTGGAATCCAACAGGAGAATGAAACCAGAAATTTTCCGCTCAAAACGAAGGTGCCAGCTATTCTGGCTTGTCAATCTCTGGTATATAAGGCTGGACCCGCTCACAGCGACTTTGGATGCCTCACCTATGGGTGGATGCACTGCGTAGGATTTCCCACTTGCTGGGACAGGCTCTCCAAATCCTCGCTGTAACCGGGGCTGCCCAGCGACTGTGGATCTGGGTGATGATGATAATATATGCAAGTGGTGATGTATTTCTCTTAATTGCTATTCTCTCTCTCTCGTGTAGTAATGATTTGATGCATTAGCATGTATTTTCCTGTTTGTTGCTTTAAGTGCACTGCTCTGCTTCTTCTTACTGCATGTTTTCTGTATTACTCTGTTACATTATTTGGTTATCACTAGTAAAATACGCCTACTCTTTTCACTCTGGTGTCCGAGTTTAATTGGTATCCTTAATCAGCAAAACAAATGTCTAAACTGTCAGGTTATGCATCAATTTTTCTGACTTTTTAGCTGTTGATGTAGTTGGTAAATCTTTTGATTGTACACACTTTTGTATTATAGAGGAATTGCATGAGCACAAAGAAGAACAAATGACTACATTTCCTAGATAAATACTTACTGCATGGGAAATGACCCTTTTATCAAGATACACCTTGAATAGCTAATGATTCACATGATGCTTCTGAGAAAGATCCTTCTGAAACATGGGAAATAGCCACCAACACAGGAAATCTCATGAGCTATTTAAAGGCACTCTCCTCATGACAGTACCTGACAGCATTTGTAAGGCTGATGGTAAGCACAAAAGTTTTTAATAATTTTCCACCAGGTAAATCAGTTGCTTTTCATTACAATCATTCCTAGGCTAACTGCACTGTGTTGAACTATTCCGTGACAGCAAACCTTTACTATCCCTTCCAGCCACTCAGCAGATGCTTGTTTTTATGGCACAAAATGGCCTCAGTGTTTCATGTCAGGGATGACTGCCTTTTAGTGATAGCAGTAATTGCTGAACACACAGGGGTGAAGAGCATTTTCAGAGCTCTCAGAGTGTAATAGGACTAGGTTATGATAAAGCATTAAGTGTGGACTCTCTTAAGGGGTGTCTTGGATGCTGTAGAATTGGACAGAAATCCAGGATGTAATAGCCAGTTTCATGTGAGGCCATTTTTCCCTATAGTCCTTCTGTGTTCCAAGATTATTTTTGTTGCCTGCCATATATTGTCATGTTGATTGCCCAACATTTCTTTTATAGTGATGCAAAAGAATCATCATAAATGCAGAAACAGAGAATGTTCCCATCAGCGCCACAGTTCATAGCCTGAAATTAAAGTGATTTATTTCTTTCTAAATCAGATGGCTTGCTTGTTTTCATCTGAGCCTTGAATCACAACAGGGTTAAGTATTTCCTGCATCATAACGCTGAGTCTAAGTTACACAGTATGAATAGCTGTGTCAGTCCAACAGTTCACTCCAGGCTGAAATGGGAGGAGGACCGACTCCCACTGCCACTGCTTCCAAGTGAGCACTGCTTGTTCCCCTTCTCCTGCCACTTCTGGTGCTCACTGGACCCTCTGCTGAGCCAAATGAGATCTCTGGTCCTCTGTGTGGCCAGCAGGCATGGAACCCCACCCTGGTGTGGCCTGGGGTTGGGAGTATGCAGCTGAGACTGGGGGGTGCAGACTGAGAGATGCAGCTTGGGAGGCAGGGAAGGGAAAGGAGAGCTTCCCATCTCAGTGGTAGGAAACCATTAGATCACCTTAAGCCATAAGTGTAATTTCAAACCCACTCTTATTGTAGCCTGTAAACCATTTGTTGAAAAACGTCTTACTGCTTTTGAAGTGATTCAAGTCCCTAGATAATGTTGCCTTAAAGAAGTATCTTAGTGGAAAAATTTTGCTGACACAAACTCCACAACAAATTTAGAACAAAACACAGATGCAGTATGGCAAGTAATCTGAAAATGACGTTTCTGTGACAGGGAGGTGGCTATTTGTCTTTCACTAGTGTAGCGTCTTCTCTAGTTCTCCCTCCTTTCTGTCATTTAATGGAAAGTAGTTACCCTTGCCCCAGGCCTGCTGTTTTCATATTTGATGTGGTAGAATGAAAAAACATCTTTTTTGTTTGTTTGGTTTGTTTTGTAAAATGCTTTCCTTTTTTCCCTCTTTTAAAACTCATCTGCATTCCAGGTCTGTTTCTGCTCCCAGATGGTACATTTCACAGACATGGTTTACTGATGATTTTTAAAAGCCTTTTATTAATTCAAAATATAACAGGAAAAAAAGATCAGTATATAAAGAACATAAATAAAAGATCTATTTTTCCTTATACAGAGGTGCCACTGACAGGAATAGTGATAGTGACTGTTGTAGTAAATATTTTCATGAGGAAAGGTCAATGACAACAATATCAAATTCTCATAAAACTCTTGTTTCAGTAAATGAAACAATGAAATGAAAGAAGATATATCTGCTATGTGCTGTCAAGCAACTGTAAGCCCCATTGCAATAATAATATTGGGCACCCCTTCTTGTGATATTGAAGTGGCTATTAAAATGTTTACATGTTGTACCTGTCCTCTTCAAACAGCACTGAAAATTAAGGCAGTACAAAGCTGGAAGTAACTGTGTTCTTTACAGGTCCTTGATTTCAAGTAATTATACAAACATGCACACAGTGCTACTCTGCAATTACCTTTTGACTTTTACACCAGGAAGTCCAACATGAGCCTTTTACATGAAACTAAATATAACATCTCCATTATGTTCATGGAAGAATGGACCCTAATCTCTGTTGTTACCTTTTAGTACTTAGTAATTTATTTTATATATATCTAAGTAATCCACTGTATTAATTTTTGCATAAATTGCTATATTGCTAGATATGCATGCATTGCTGTGTATGAAAGTACTTAGTCATTTAGTAATTATTTATTAGGTCATAATTACTGCCTTGTTGTCTGACACAGACAAATACACTGAAATTAATGGGCTGGACAAGCTTCATTGCACTGCTGTTCTCATGGAGAATATGTCTTGACTGCAATACTAATTTGCACTGAACCTCAAGTGGGGACGTGATCTCAGAGAGGCTTTTTCCTAGGACTTGCTCACCTGCTTGAGGATGTGAACTGACATTCAAGCGCTGCTGATACACATGCTGGTAATTAAGTTACAAAACCTCATAAAGTAGTGAATCTAGCCATTCTTTTGACTGAAGCACTATTATTAAAAATTGCTGTATTTTCCTGGGTAGTCACTCCAACTATAACTAATGAGGAGCTAACTACAGAGCACTGACTCCACCTGTTACAGAGCAAACAAACTCTGAAAGCCCAGTATCTGGGAAAAAAAATGTTGGAAAGACTTGAACAAGAACTTAACAAGATGAACCTATCAATCCAGAAAACATAACCTATAACTGCTTCATATAAAAAGATACAAAATAATAGCATGTACTTGTACATTGAGATGAGAGATGGCAGAGTGACTTGCAAGATTTTATTTTTTCCGCAGAGTTGTAAATGTAACTGAACAAATAAATATTCTCATTTTCACAACCTGAAAAGAAAACTTTTATGCTTCACATAGAAATGGTACTTGATGCTTCACATAAGAATAGTTTCTTGGATAGTGCGAGGGACAGAAGCTCTTACCTAAGCAGAGCCACTCCATAAACAGGACAGTTTCTGTAGTCAACAGACTGATGTGATCTATTTATAAAAGCAGGTATATGTACTTTTACTGTGATAGACATGGAGTCACTATGGAGTAACCTGAGTGTAACAATTTTTAATACTGTTCATCAGTTTTGGTTGATAAAGTAATAAAAGACTGAAAGACTTTTGTGTGAATATGCTGTTCTGCCTTAATGGATGATGAGAAAGGCATAAGCTGGAAAAATGTGATGTTATGGAAAAATTCTCTCTCAGCAACTTGGCAGAGGGAGTGTGTGTGTATAATTGCAGAATGATAGTCTATTTTCAGGTACCAAACCACAGTGAGACATCTGCTCTGCCAGTACTGAAATTAGTCATCAAGGAGGCCATGAAGCTGAGGAGTCTCATTGAGAATGAGGAGGGCACAGGATCTGCAGTGGTCTGTTGTGACCCAGAGGGAGTCTGAAGAAGCTGAGTTCTCCAAAAAGCAGGAAACTCCAAGTCATTGGGTATCAGCTAAGCATAGAGACTGACTAGTTTTCAGGAATTCATTCTGAACATTTTGGTTTGGGGAAGCCATTTGCCTACTGAAAATCTCTCTCAGTGCTGTTGGAGGGAAAAGACATGCATTTCTCAGTCTGTGCTGGACCTGCTGAGATAACTGCAGCCAATAATACAAGGACTGCAGTGCACAGACCTGTCAGAGAATTAAAGAAAATTGTGGTGCCTCTCCTCCATGCATGGTCATTTAAGTGAGGTGATGGCTAGGAAGGGTGAGCTGGGAAAGCCAGAGTTAGCCAGCCCAGTGTCCATGTTACATTGCACTAATCTTTTTAAATCCTGAAACAATGTGCTTGTATTTACATTGCAAGCTCCTTAGCAGAGGATTATTCTTTATCACATTCTCCCTTCCTACTGTTGGGTTCTCACATGATTACAAAAGCATCCCTCCCACCTGCAGCATACAATTACTGGTCTAAAATGTAGCAGGACGGGAGAGCTTAGCTCGCTCTGCTCCTCAAGAAGCAGAGTTAACAGGATTTAATGTGCCACCTCCAAGGACCCCTCTCCCAAGAGCTCCTCGTTCCGAAGCTGCCACACTTGGTGCCGTGCAGGACAGCAGCACCACCATACCAGGGGATTGCGTAGGGTGGCTTTCCCTGCTTCTCCTGGGAACAGGAGCAATTGTGAATTTTCATCTAGCAGGGCAATAAGCCAAGACAGGAGCCTGAAACCTCTCTGCCAGGCATGGATTAGGCTGGAAATTAATATTTGAACTTTATATCCGCTTCTTCTTAAAAACAAACAAAAAATCCCCAACCCACACACATTTCTCAGCAGCCTGCCTTGTGAATGCTCACTGATAATAAGCCCTTACTCCTTTCTTTATACAACCTCACCAACAATTACCAAAAAAACCCCCAGCTTCCCCACTGTTACAACTGCTCATTACCAAGTCTGTGTAAGTCTGTAAATAATGTGAAAGACCTGAGTTCTCCAAGGCAGGTGTTTCTCACTCTCTCTGCCTACTGAGATCAGGACCATAGAGACTGGATATTAAATGTGGATTGATTAAATGTGGTTGCTTAAAAAGCAACAATAAAAAGCAGCCCTTAACATTGAGTAGGTATTGTCTTATTAACTTCTACAATTAGTATTGTTATAAACAAAGACAGAAAGATATGAAAATATTTTTAATAAGGTTTTCAACAATAGCAGCTTCTCAGTGACACTAAGCCATGAGAAAATAAACAACTTCACCCTCTCAGGAACTAAATAGAAAACCAATAAATAATTAACTGGAAAGCCAATAAAAATATGTGTGTTAACATTGTCATAAATAAGCCCTCAAAACAAGGACTGCTGATTTATTCCATGCATGTCAAAGAACGATGCTTCTGGGAAGAGTCGGGTCTACTGTGTATGAGCTGGGCACTTATTCTGGGCCTGGGTGCAAAGTCCCATCGTGCCCCAGGCACAACAGCAGTCCAGTGATACAGGAAGATTGATGGCATGTGCCCTTCCCCTCACACAGGCAGATGAGCCTTGCCTTGGCTCACCCAGCCAAAAGCCAAGGGGTGGGCATCATGATTTTAATGTTAAAAGAAGCAGCTGTTAAAATAATCCTGGGGTTAGGAAATGGTGTCTCATCTCTTCTAGCCGAGTGCTTATACTTTCACACTGGTCCTTAGGCAAATTTGATGAGGTAGTTATTCCTTTATAAAGTAACCAAAAGGATTCAGCATTCACTCTTTAGGCAGGAAATCCATTTTTTTCCTCAATGGAATCACTTTGCCCCTGTTAACTCTGTGAGGAATAATGTTTGCTGTCTTTCTCTAGTCCTGGGATAGTTCAGTTATTCCGAAAGAACTGACTAAATCTACTGTACAGTATGTACCTTAACACCTCCTTGTCAGGAAACTCTGTCGGAGTTTCTTCAAACAAGTAGCAGATGATGAGGCCATAAGTTTTGGACTTAGGTACTTAAATTACACTTTACATGTGAACATCCTTTTGCAGACTTGGACCTTTAAAAAATTGTGTTCTTGTTCCCAACCAATAGAGGGACTTTCAAAAATTATCTTTGGTCTTCCTTTTCATGTTTACATATTTAAATAACTTATCAAGTTCAGTTTGAAGTCATGTAAACAGTTTTAACACTCTCTCATTTGTCACACAACTCCTGACGGTCTCAAGTCTTTGATCTCACAGACTGAATATCCAGCACATTGGCACTGCAACGGAAATTGGGGAATTACACATGTGAAAACATTAAGGAACATTTATAAAATCAGGACAATTGTTTAGGGGTGGTGTCTTTGGGTCAGAAGGTATAATGTCATCTCTGTATGAACAAAATAATTTTTATCACTGCTTGTCTTATTTTTGTGAAAGGACAGTGAGTCAAGTCAATAAGCAGCAGGGAAATTATTATTCTTCTTATTCTTATTCTTATTATCTTCATCATCATCATCATCATCATCATCTGCTTCTTACCACTAAAAAAGTACACAGAAGAGATGAAGCCAGGCAAGCCTGAGAAAGGCCTTTAAATGTGACCATATTCTTTAAACCACATGCTTTATATATGGCCATGTTAGTTAAATTAAAAATGGTTATGCAAAACTAGTATTTATTATCCTGTACACTTGGCCTGTTCTTTCATGCCACTGAAGTTTCACAGAATCACAGAATCATCTAGGTTGGAAAGGACCTTGAAGATCATCTAGTCCAACCGTAAAGGATGGTCCTGTCCAACCTGTTTGAGCAGGTACATCATGTACCCTGCATCATCTAACTCAGTGGTTCTCCAGAAATTCCTGAAGTCACACAGTCGCACAAGTACTGAAGCCTGGAACAGGCTCTGAAATGGTGTAGTCATCATCTTTTAAAATTCATGAATAACATTAAAAAAATTACTAATAGTGTGCTAGAGCTTTCTTGTAACACTAGATTCATAGAATTGCAGAAAAATTAAGGTTGGAGATCCTTGGAGATCACCTAGTTCAGCTGGCTCAAAGCAGTGCCAGCTACAAGAGCAAGTGGCTCAGGGTGTTGTCTAAACAAGGATGGACACTCCTTCTAGTGTCTAGAGATTTGCAAATCTAGAGATTTGCTGATCCGAATCACAATCACTGATCATTTTGATAAGAGGACATCCCAAAAATGTTTTTTTGCCATTCTGTTTCCCAATACCAGGCCTTTCAGTAGGCTGAGAGAGGCTTTTTGATGAATCTAAAGAGATTGTCTAGCTAAAAGTTGAGAAACTGACCAAGCTGTCTTGAATTATTTAAATTGCTTGGGCCAAATCCAGCTCTTCCTTGGGCCAGACTCCCACTGAAGTCAGTTCCAGTTCAAATATGTAGATTATTCACAGTTTTCTGTCAGATTCATCCCTTACCCGAGCTCCTGATCTGGACTGGCTGTTGAGGTTCAGTCATTCAGACTGTTGTCATTAATTAGCATGAGGATTTTTATGACACTTCTTCTCTCCTTCCTGAATATGTGGTATCAAAGGCACAGTTGAATGCATTTATTTTTGTAAGTCAGGCTGACCTGAACACTCAGGAAGCATGAGAAGATAATGAATGAGGAGGTATAATGGGATTGGCCTAGTTTTAAAGGACAGTTGTCCATCAGTGACCTTGCTAAGTGTCTGGTCACAGAGTTTCCCTGTTTGTGTCCCTGTTTATTAGAGTTTCACAGCGTGTGCTTCAGAGCAATGCCTCTAGTAGCTTCTTAGTTTCTCCCCAAGCATCTCTCTTTGCTGGATCCCTCAAAGAGGATCAGAGCTCAACTATACCTGAGATGCCAGCTCCTGGCCAAACCTCAGCCTCTGACAAAGGTTATAGAAATGGAAAGGGGAAACTTGAAAGCATTGACACAAAGAGAGAGAGTATGGTACCATTAGCTTTAATCATCTTATGGCCTTGTGGGGGAATAGTTGCAGCACTGCTGGGCAGCCTGTTTTCTTTTCTCTTCTCATCTATAGATGGATATGGCTCAGAGAACCACCATGTGGGAGAAACATGGTTCCAGAGGAAGCAGGCCTAATAAGCAAGCAAAATATTTGGCAGGGAGTGTTTCTCTTGATAGGAGAACATAAAGGAAATACTATAATCTATTGTGTCTGAGGAGATCTGGGGAATGGCACAGAACAGCACTAAATAGCACAAAGGTTTAAATGTGGGTATGAAAGTGTCCATATGACATACAAATCCAGCACTGTTTTTTCAGCACAAATCCTACATAGCATTCAGTCTTTAGAAATGCACAGGCCCTGAGCTTGCTTTCTTTATAGAGGAAAGTAAGTGCAGTGAAATATTTCACTGATCATGATAGCAATATCTGGCAAGACTAAAATCTCAAGACAGTCTGGCAAACTCCAGCCAAAAAAAATACTGTGGGCTACTTCTTAAAAATGATGTGGTTTAAAGGACAGAGACAGAAAACTGCCTGTGCAATTCATCCATAACACAACCTAGCACCAACTAGATCCAGGTTCAGAAAACAGATGCTGTCACCAGTGCAGAGCAGGGAAAAGGTTTCTTACACAATATGCTGCGACTTGCGAAAACTTTTAGGAGCTGAAATAAGGTCACCTACTTTTTCTTTCTGAAAAATAAAAATGATGAAAAATTGCTAGCCAGGGTTTTGGAGTTCTGATCTAAAACCTCCAGGGACTGGTTTTAAACCACACAATAACTTCTTTCCTTCACCTTATGGTGGTTGCTCTAGGCTCATACTGGCCCAAGGCGATTAGTAACACACCTTTACCCACTCTCTGGGACCTTAATTGGCTCCCCTGCAATATGAGCATGGGCTATGAGGAAGGCCTCATATCCTTCCTCCTCCACCTCACTGCATGGGTGTGCAAGGAGGAAAATATAGTCCATCACATGTAAAGCAGCTGCAGTTGTTTCGTCGTGTGTGGGGGGTTTTTTTTAAGCAACCTGGTATGCAGGCAGAACTTGTCACTAGAAAGAGTAGAGGGGAGATTTCCTAGAGAGATGGGGCAGAGAGAAGTGAGCCTGTTAAAAATCATATGGCTGGGATTTTCCAAGGCTCCAGGGAAAATTAAGCAATAATTCTAGCTAAAAGTCAGAGGAGGCAAGTTTCAGTGGAGTTATATGTCAGTTCTTCTTGGGAATTTGGGCTAGACTGTAAAAACAAAGAAAAATCATTGAAATAATGTCATATGTGGGTTTGTCAGTAACATTTTGTATATTCTAGATATTTGAAAGAAATAATTTTGTTATGAGAAGCAACCTTCTAACAAGATATAGGACTAAAGCCCTATTCCAAGCTTTGGGAAATTAAAATTGGATCAAATCTGGTGGTTTGGAGCTGTCTCAAGTTGAATAGCTTGGACTGGGAAAGGGGCCAGTAGAATATCTATTGCCAGGAGAAACAAAGAAGAACAAGAGATACATGGTGTAGCCAGTGCACATCACCTGCTGGGCTATGACAGCTTATGCTAATGGAAGGAAGGATATGTTCCCATCTGGTAAATATCCTTTTTCCTCCAAAGATCTTTCTGTCTGCTCCCTAGCACTCCTAGAGCTTGCCATAGGCTCCCTAAGTTCAATGAATGATCACAATGTCCTGCTCTAGTCAGGGACTGCAGGAATTAAATATGTTCCTTAGTCAAAACTCACATGTAAGTTATATTTTTAGAAACGTCAAAACCAACTGGGAGGAATTTACAGTAAATATGCAAGAATGTTATTGCAAATTTTTTTAGGACACCAGTTAAGCTGTGCATAAAAAAGAAAACAAGAAACCAGGATACAATCAAATATCTGTGCTGAATTGACAAAGAGGCCATTCAGCAGTGGGAATATGAAGTTCTTACTGGCCTGATTAGGCCTTTATTCAAATACAGTCCCCTTTCCTTCACTGAAGTTGATGCTGTTATCAAAGGAAGCCCCTATTAATAAAACTTAAAGCCTGAGCCTTCTCAAGTGAAGATCACCAATGGCATGATGTGATCAGCATACATTTACATAATCCATCTTTACATGCAAAAAAGCCTACTGCAACATAGCGCTGATGTTGACTCCTTGTGGTATCAGCTAGTAGTAGTCAACAAGTAGTCTGTCTCTCTCTTCTCAGTATCAGGGCCAGATCCCAACCTTATAGCTCATTTTCCATTCCATCTGCTTTACCAAAGCCCTTCTGCACTCTGCTCTGACAGACTTGTTGCTGGTAGAGGCTGACATTCTCCTGCACCAGCAAAAGCAATAGCCTTCATCGTTGCCCTGAGTATTAAGGCTGCAACTGTGGGTAGCCTTGTTGCCATCACCGGCCCTGCTTTTCCTGCATGTCAGCCAGTGGGTAAGCCTGCATGCCACAAGGCAGGGTGTTGGACAACTGCTTTGGGTAAGTTGAGGGGACAGCGTGACTGATGTTTGGCATTCCCTGCTCTTCCTAGAAATCCCAGGCAAAGGAAGTGCTCTGCAAAATAATATCTTCTGAGCTATCTCTGCATGAGTCAGCCTGGGGACAGTATAACTGTGTCTACTCAGCACTCTGTCCAGGCTGACTTTGTTGAGTGCTGCATCAGCTAATGTTTACACAAGCAACAGTTTGGCACAATCAGGGCAGATCAATAGATTGAAAAATACGTTGCTGGGTGCACTCTAACTATACTACATGCAGTTTTACTTTGGACTAGATATAGTCTGGTGTCCTGAATCAAACATCCCTGATGTGAATATGGCCACAGTAAAGTTCTGATTCAACCTTCCAAACTTCAGACATTGAACAGAAGTCCTTAACTTCTTTCTCTGGAGCCTCCCTCTCTTTATTGACTTCCAGGGAACAGAATGCAACTGAGCTCCATACTTTGGCACCTGAGCTTAAAGTACAGTGGTGTGGATCTTGCCCCACTCCATGGACCTACTTGCACTCAAACCAGGTTCTGCCAACGTTCTGGCCATATCACATGAACTTGTTGTTTTTTTTCATGCTTGACATTCTCCTTATTTTGTAATTAACATTTTTAATGTAAAAATAATGAGCCAGACTACAAATTACCTCCCTGCTACATTGGACACTGTTATATCTGAAGGGACTGTTAATAACAAAAAAAAAGCTTTCCAAGCAGCAAAAAAGAAAAGTTTTCAGACTTCCTTTTTTGCTGCTTATTAAGACTTCTGATAGTCTTTTTTTTTTTTTTTAATATCCTTTTTCCTTCCACTGTCTAGCATCTCTCAGTCATTCTTAAATTTAGAGCATGTGTGTGCCAAATACGATTTTATGGCAATGCATCTTGTCCTAACCTGTGGGGCTTTTTTTTTTTTTTAAAATCAGTGGAATTTTATTCCATTCTTTGTGTTATTTAAATGGCTATGGGAAAGCAGAGCAGCTAATGAGACACATCTGACACTTCTTCCTGTCAAAGGGTAAGCTCAGCTGCGAAGCCTGAGCAGCTTGGGCTATACAGAGCTCATTAATCTCATACTTTAGAAGCTCTGTACTACAATTATTGAACCAGCTGTGAGCAGAGGGGCTAAGAGGTGGCTTCAAGCTCCCTCCACAACAGTAGGGCCTTGGGGACTCCAAAACAGAACAAAACACTTAGTCCAGCCACTGGGGAGGGAAAGGATGAAGCACAGCTCTTCTCTCTCACAGATTTCTACTACCTATTCTTTTATTTGGTAGAAGACAATTTCCCCTGGCTTTCTTCTCTGCCTCTATGCCCTGACCCCACAGATGTATGTTGCTCTTCTCTCATCTTCTCTGCCTCGTGATGCCTCACAGCAGGACTCCTCAGCAACAGCAGCTCGGTAATACTCACATCCAAATGTCTGAAAAGCATCATTCTTCCAAACTATATAAATAATCCAAGGATTAGCTGTAGAGCATTTGATCTTTGACCAAAACATTTGTTGCTATTGTCTAGTTTTCATTTTGTACTGCTAATATAAGTGGATTCTTTTGGATATGGAGTCTTGCTGGCTTGCTCTTTGCCAAGAATCACGGAGATTGAGGGCCTGGTGATACAAGTTTTGTTCTGCAAGTTCTGAATTTGTTTTTCTCTTAGTTTTCATTTCCATCTCTTATCAACCTGCATATTCTTTCCTTAAAAAGCTCACAGATAAGAATGGTATGAGTTAGCTGGGCTATGCTGATTTATTCTGGGTAAAAGTTAGCCTGCTGTGGAAGTCCACAGCTGGCTGGGAGAAGTCTGTATACCTGTACTGTATACTGTACATCAAATTTTCTAAACATATTTTTCAGTAATAAATCTTGTTACGTTTATCTTCACAGTCTTAGAATTACAAAGACCAATTAAGTCTTTAGGTCAGAAAGTTGAACTTGTCTATTGAAAGTCTTGGTCTTCAGGCTGGGGACTTCCCTTTGGATAGTGACCTCCTGAATATTCCCTCAAACATTTGTTCATGGAGGCACCTGCCCTTGGTTTTGCATAATATATGCAAAATGTATGTGAAGGCACGGTTTGATATTTTCCCCGTTTTCCCACAAGATGGCACGCTTTTCTTACGATAACTGTTCAGTGCATGCTAAAACACATAGAGTAATGCTTTCTGCATATGACGGCAATACAGCAAATTAACATACTCTGTAGAAGTTCAGTGCTTTATTTTGCTCATAATTAGTTGATTTACCCTGGTTAGTTGTCTTAAAGAAACTTGCCTTCTCTCTGAACTTCCTGTTCTCATCCTATTGCTTCCTTTCGCAGCCTCAGAGGACCTATGTCCATGCCATCACAAGGTAGGCTTCCCATAGGCTTGAACTTCACCGTGTGACACTTGAAGAACACATTTTGGGAACCATGCCCTTTAGCTTGATGACTGCTTCTTCTTGTAGGTAAAGGACAAACCATTTCTGGTGTTCAATGAAGCGAATACTTTGAGCTCCATGCTGAGCATAGGGAAAAGAGCAGAAACAAGGGTGTTTCTCATCAAAATATGTTTAGAAAATTTGGAAGTAGTTTCTGGGTTTTTTTGGTTTTGGGGTTGTTTGGGGTTTTCCTGGTGCAAAACATGCCACCAGTTATCCCTTATTTCCCATCTGTGGCAATGTACTTGACATACTCCAGACTTACTGACAAACTAGTTATAGTCTGCACAGGAAGGTACTGGCATCCAATATTTTTACCAATGATCTATGTACAGTTTGGTTGAGAGAACTGCAATCTTTTTTGACGTATGGTCTACTTTAAACAAAAATAGATTTGAAATTACTTTTAGTTTCTGTTATGAAGCATCCATCAGGGTTGTTTTTTTCTGGCTCAATACTCTGAACCACCCTATGAACACATCTTATGATGCATCATCATAGATATACTTTTGGACTGGTTACTAGCACCTTAGATGTCCTCGGGGTTGTGAACAAGGAACTTCACAGCGTGAAATCCCTGGTTCAGCTTAGTTTTAAAAGTTTAAAAAATAAGCATTGTGCTAGTAACATGAAAATGCTCACAGAAATTTTCAGAAACTATTTTTCCCTTTGGAATGGGACAAAATTAGTCCGAATGTGTCATAGGATTGTGAGTCTTTGACACTGTTCTGGACAAGTTATTAACCGAAGTCATGCACATTGCGTAGCCCTGTTACAGTAAATACAGAACCCTGCAATAGTATCAGTATTCAAGAGAAAGCTGTTACATCCCCCAGTCCTTCTACTTACATAAACAGTTTATTACATTTTTCTCCTCCTTTAGTCTCAAGAAACACTTAATTTTCCCTGACAAAAAGAGTCAATTACATTGTGTGAGAAAGAACTATCTTAGATCTTAAAGTCTACCTTAAGTCTTAAAAAGATGTTTTAAGATGTTTAGGTGGAGGATTGGTCTGGTCACTTTCTTTAGTTTTTTTATGTAATGGAGATGGCCAACCAGCATGCCTCAATATTTTTTCCTATCTCTATATAGAGACAGAGCTCAGCATAGCTCTGTCTCTATATTATGTAATTAAACATAATGCAAGGTATGTTTCTACTGTACACACTCCTCATATGCTGGGCATATATCTCTGTTTTTAATATGTGGCATTCTGTTGTGCAGAGAAAATAAAGACAGACCTCACTGATACCAGTTTAATAGAGATAATCATAAAATAAGCTGCTAGCCTACCTTATTAACTTAGCTGAAATATTTTTGATCATATGCTTGCAGCATCATAAACATACTAATAAATCTGTGCAATTGCTACATAGGATTATAGTAACCAGATCAGATGGAAGGAGAGAGAGTAAGAGGGAGTTAATGTTTCAGCACCACCCTACCCAGTGCATAAGTACATTGAATCAATATGTTCAGTAGCTGGAGAAGGACCTGGGAGAAGCAGCCAGCTAATCAGCTCCTCCCTTACTGTTTGCAAGTCTTTTTTTCCCCTCAGAACTGGTAACAGATGCTGAAAAGCAGGCTCACTGTCGGTGCTATTTGTAGCATTGTTTTTCTTTTCTTTTTTTCTTGCACACCATGAACTTGTCTTTTTTTCCTTAAAGTTTGCTATGGATACCTTTTGGAACAAAACACATGCCAACCTGCTGCAACAGTTTTCACTGTTAAGAGACTCAGTGCTGCTCCTCTCTGGGTGGGAATGTCCCATTCCTTTGCCTCTGTCACGTCACTGCATCCTGTCTCCCAGACAGAATGACTATAGGGCATAATGCATCTATTCAAAAATATGCTCTACTTGAACACTTCAAACCCTAATACGTCAGAATTCACATGACTTATTTCTCACGCTCCATTACATGCCAACCTCCTTTATCCCACCCTGTATTTCCCCTAGGTCACTGCTACTTCATCTCAAAGCAAATGGCAGCCAGGGACCTGCAGCACCACTGGCAGAGGTATGTTCATTTTGAATTGACTTCAAATAAAGTTTCAGCTGAATTCAGCAAACCAAACATTCTAATTTGGGAACATCAACACTATTCATTTCAGTCAAAAATGTTAAAACAAAATATGTCAGCTTTCCAAAATATTATTTCAAAAAAATGATAAAATATCAGCAATTCCTCTGGAATGCAAATGGTGATTCACAGTCTAGTCTATCTATAAAAGGGAATCAGTGTGTGAATGAGATAGAAAAAGACCTTCTGAGCAAAATGAAGGAAAGGAATATTAAAAAGCCCTGCTGTTCAAGCCCTCTACTACTGAGGGTCAAATACAGAAGACAGTATCAAAGTCACCAACTGACTGTGCGTAATGCCACATTATGACATCAGCAGTCCAGGTTTTAATAGTCTCTGGCACTTATATAGGCATTAGCCACCACCATATAACCCCTTGAATATTTTTTCTGAGGTGAATGATAATGGTTGAGCAGCCTAAGAGAGATGCAACATCCTTCCCTCACCCTCACAAGACTGCCAGCCAGGCAGAAGTCAATGGGACAGGGGAGTGTTGACCTTTATTGATTGCTCCATAGAACAGTCTAATCCTTGGTCTTGCTAAATTGTTGTCATCTGACTCACTGCTTGTATTTTCTTGAGGGTTTATAGATTTTCCTGTTGGTGTTTTTGTCTTAAATCTTTGGGTAACTGTAACTGACCGAATAATTCCATGTCTGTCTTTGTTCCAGCCTTTCTTCTGTTACAAGGCTTTGGTTTATGCATTTACTCACAGACCAACCATGACTTTTTTTTTTCAGGAGACCTGAGCTAACTTCAAAGACAAAGGAGCGGCACCAAACTGGGCCCTGTCTCCCCTACTCCATTGTTAAGGACAACCACAGCCCTTAAGGGCTGTTAAAGACTAGCAGCTCACAGCCTCTAGAGCACACTGGCTATGTACATGCTGTCTAAGCCTTGGTCTACATTATCCCTCTGTTTAGTGCCCCTGTTGGTCCTGTGTCCAAAGTGATGAAAGGGTGGTGATGCAGCCAACAATGTGTTCTCTTCACAGCATGATAAAAGTGTGTTCTGTATCCTGATGTATAGCAGGGCATATGTGAGGCCACACATATCTACAGGGATGGTGCTGGAGGAAGAAACCAAACTTGTCTGGGTAATGTCAAATCTTTCTAACAGGAAAGGACCTGAAGCAAATGATCCTTTCAGTTGCATCCTACCTTTCTTCTGAAGGAAACAAATTGACTGAATCTAACCATCAACCAGGGAGTGAACAAGTTTGTATGAAATATGGAAAAGCAGAGGACAAGTATCCTCTGAAAAAAGTGTGGACATATCCCAGGATCTTCAGAGCTATGTATTCAAAACAGATCTGAGGTCATAGACCTCAGACTACTTCCTTTTTCCAGACTTCATTGGCAAGATGTAGGGAGGTGGGGATGAGAGAAAGTCCATTTAAAATTTCTTTTAGCTATCAGTTTAAAAAAAAGGATGTTCAGAAGATGCTTTTGACTCTTGCACATATAATTTCAGCAATACTTTCATCCCTCATCTACTGTTTCTATCCCACACTCTTTCTAGACCCAGGAGAGAGAGGCATATCAATAAGTAGTGACATGTTATGAAAACCAGAGAAAAGAGCATGTGAAGCTATGGCCACACATTTTTTTTTTTCTCTGAGTAATGAAATGCAAATAAATAGTGGGATAAGATTTTTAATACAGGCATCACTGAAACAGTTTATGATCTCCTGCTTTGCATCTGTGGCAAGGTCATATGGATCAGTAGTGTATTGGGTTTGCGTGGCAAGGTTTTGGTAACAGGGGCATTACAGGGGTGGCTCCTGTGAGAAGCTGCTAGAAGGTTCCCCTATGTCCAACAGAGCCAATGCCAGCCAGGTTCAGGATGGACCCTCTGCTGACCAAGGCTGAGCCCATCAGTAATGGTGGTAGCACCTCTGTGATTACATATTTAAGAGGGGGGGGAAATCTGCACGGCTGCAGCTGAAAAGAGGAGTGAGAATATGTGAGAGGAACAACTCTGCAGACACCCAGGTCAGTGAAGAAGGAGAGGCAGCAGGTTCTCCAGGCACTGGAGCAGAGATCCCCCTGCAGACTGTAGTGAAGACCATGGTGAGGCAGCTGTGCCCCTGCACCCATGAAGGATAACAGTGGAGCAGATCTCCACCTGCAGCCCATGGAAGACCCCACACCAGAGCAGGTGGGTGCCCAAAGGAGGCTGTGACCCCATGGAAAGCCCATGCTGGAGCAGGCTCCTGGCAGGACCTTTGGACCCATGGAGAAAGGAGCCCACACTGGAACAGTCTTGCTGGCAGGACTTGTGACCCTGTGGGGGACCCATGCTGGAGCAGCCTGTTCCTGAAGGACTGCAGCCCATGGCACGGACCCACGCTGGAGCAGTCTGTGAAGAACTGCAGCCCATGGGAAGGACTCATGTTGGAGAAGTTCATGAAGAACCCCTCCTGTGGGAGGGACCCCATGATGGAGCAGCGGTAGAGGGTGAGGAGTCCTCCCCCGGAGGAGAAAGGAGCAGCAGAAACAATGTGTGATGAACTGACCAGAACCCCCATTCCCCATTCCCCTGTGCCACTGGGAGGGGAGGAGGTAGAGAAAATCAGGAATAAAGTTAAGCCAGGGAAGAAGGGAGGGGTGGGTGAGAAGGTGTTTTTAAGATTTGGTTTTATTTCTCATTATCCTATCCTGATTTGATTGATAATAAATTAAACGATTTTTCCCAAGGTGAGTCTGTTTTGCCTGTGACAGTAACTGGTGAATGATCTCTCCCTGTCCTTATCTTGATGCACGAGCCTTTCGTTATATTTTCTCTCCCCTGTCCTGCTGAGGAGGGGGAGTGATAGAGCGGCTTTGGTGGGCATCTGGCATCCAGCCTGGGTCAACCCACCACAAGTAGTCAACCCACACAAGCTACTACATGACTTTTTCCAGCAAGCTCTGGAGGAGAACAGTGGCTGTGGAGAGGATAAAATGCCATTTTCAACTTTCCTTCAAAATATCTGAATTTAAGAGAAGTTGTTTTTTGGTTGTTTTTTTTTTTAAGTCGCCTTAATCAGTCTTTCCTTCCTGCTCTTCTTCATCCTAATCACTTGGGATTTAAATGTATTCAAGTCATGGAGAGATAAAAGAATGAATGTGATTGTAATATTGTTCTCCTGTCTCTCAAGCACAAGCAGTGAGCTTCCTCCTGAGCAAGGTTATTATTTTCAGGGTGGGGGAAGATAAGAAGAGATTTCATTTTCTTGCATGGGGGACCTGTCAGGCACACTGAAAATCCCTGTGTTCCTGCAACCCCTGGACTCCAGCTCTGCACACACCGCTAGTCCTTGTCATTTCCCCATGCTGCCACACTGCAGTCTTCTTTCTGATTTCCTTCCATACCTACCCAAGCCCAAGGAAAGCAAGACTGTGTAGGACACAGATGATATTACAGGAGGGCCAGCAGCAAGGCTGGCCTTTGCAGTAGACAGCACTCTCTGCTGTGAAGAAACAGTTTTCCACAGCACCTTTTCCCTGGTTACCAGCCTGCCTTCCCTGTGAACCCTTGGCTATTCAAGGAGACTGTGAGAGGCAGCCCCTCAACTCCACCTGAGAGGCTGTATCAGCTCACCAGGCTGATTCCCACTAGGGCCAAGGAAGCAGAGCTGGGCTCTCCTGATGAATCACTGATGTCAGCTTGAGAGGGAGGAGGAAACAATGGGCTAAATGAGCCACTGAGTTCAAGAAGAGGAGCAGGGTGAAAGGAGCAACTGTTAACATCTGCCCTCAGGTATGCCAAACATAGAGTTGTAGGGTTTCATCCAAGACAGTGGGTAGCAGGGGCTTCAATTCTTGAGGCCATCAATTGTATCTGTGACATTGGACCTGGTAATTTCCCTGCAGCTGCGGGAAGCCAACCTCCAGACCACCTTGCTGCTTTTAATAACATAATATAAGAAGGAAATCTCTTTGTGATAGGATTTTAGAGACAAAATGCTTAAACACAAAGAAGAACTATCAGATCCTTGACCTCAGGTCAGTTTGCAGGATGGAGAGTTAGATCCATGCTGAGATCTAGTTTTGTCCACTGAAAGAGGCTTAATGAAGCAACTAGACTCTGCCAAGCTGATGAAATAAGGCAGACTCAAGTAAAGCTCATAGAGCATGAATGATGCATTGGCATTGTCAGCTTGGTAGAGCATCCAGAGTACTAAATTAAATACTAACTTTCAAGACAGAAAGGAGTATAAAACCTGATTTCAGAGAGTGCAAAACATCATCTAATGTGGTGACTAAATTAATGGCTTCTTTTTACAACTGGGAAGACCTCACTCAATAACTTCATTTTACCTGAGTTTTCAAGTTCAGGCACCATTCACTCAGACAAATTATTTGTAGGCACATTTGGGCAATGCTGTAGCAAAAGATGAATAGGTGTAGTGGATGGGTGGCTGCCTGGCAGCACAGAAACTCCTGTCCCAGGGGAAGAGTTCCAGATCCACACTGTCACGGGAGCACCTGAGAGGCAAATCAAAAGTCATTGGAGCATTGAAACATTGATCCACATTTAGAGTACTGTGCTACATCACTGATGGTTGTTAATTACTATTAATGTTATGTTTCACTGGAAGGAAGATGTGTTGATACACACCTTCAAGAAATTTTTGCAAAAGCCAGCTGTGCTGAGTTGCGTAAAGTTGACATTATATGAAGTTTATTATTTGGCATTTGGATACTGAATGAAACAGACCACACCCAAGTACCATCCAGATTTTTCCAGTGTGACTCCAACTTTGAGAGGAAGAAGACTAAAATTGTATCAAATAATAACCATGTCATCACTTTTTGACATTGTCGTGAACATTTATGGCTAAATAATGTTGTACTGGGCATATAAAACAACACTTTCAGACTTGCAGAGAGAACAGACTGCCTAAAGATGGCAATTTAGTAAGATAAATTTGGATCTCAACTAAAGGGCACCAGAATAATGTAAATGCTAATACTTCTCTCTCTGGATTTTACCTTTAAAGAGTACACATTTCCGATTTCTCTTTCCCTCTATAGGCTGAGGAATATGCATTGCCATATAGCTTTTTATTGTTCCCATTGGATGCTCAGTCTGAGAGCTGCTCTAAGTAGGACTATAGTGACATTAAATTAAGTTTTACATTCAAGAATATATTCCATCTGGGTTTTTTTTCAAGTTATCTTTCTAGAGCCAAGCCAACCAAAGGGAAAGAAAAAGGTTTTTGGTGTAGCAGCAAATACTTTGCATTGTAACATCCCTAATGTAGTAATCTAGACAGCAGCCTAAATGTTAATTCAGTCTTTTACTGTCCCAGTGGGGAAAATTTAGCAGTATTACAGAAATCATAGTGAAATCTTATGAAAGGGAGAATAACTCATGTGCTGAAGAAGGTAAAGTTGCTCTGGGCTTTGAAATTGTTGCTCTTTATACTTTTTTACATTATAAGTATCCAGGAAAATGCAGTATTTTATCTCTCTCTGCTGTTGTCAGGTGGGATATCAAAATATATCAGTGTCCTGCCTGCAAATTTCTTATTCCTAAAACTCAAGTCAGTGCTGTATCTGTCAACGAACACCTTTATGTTTCATGACTAGCAATGGTAAAAAACTCCATATTTCTGTTCCACAGTAATTTTGAAATTTTGAGCATACAAAGTTACATATCAAAATGAAATACATTGTGATATTTCCAATGGAAAAGGAAATTTCTTTTATATTTCAGAGAAATAATATTTTTTTTTTGTTTTGAAATGGAATTGAAGTCAAGCTTTGTGCTCTCTTGCAGAGCACACATCTGAACAAAGAGACTAGTTACTGCAGTTTGCCTTTGACATCCTTCTTGAAATGTCAAGGTTTGACCTCCAGGGCTGTATTTTTCCTGTTCTGCTTCCTTGATGAGAGTTTGTACCACTTGTTTTCCTCTGCCAATATGGTCAGAGATTAATAATGGTGCTGTTAGCGAGAGATAATTAGCAGTGTTTGGGTTTGGGGGTTTTTTTGTTTGTCTTGGTGGGGGTTTTTACTTCCTATAATTGTTCTAAATTTGATAATTGTGCATTTTCTCATTCATTTCAGAAAATAAGAGAAAAGCCTGAAGTGTTTTTCATTTTACATGAATGTGTAGCCCTAGACACTGTCACTTAAAATCCGTGTGCTGGAAGAAGAAGGAAGGTAGAAAAGGAAATAATGAAATAAACCAGAAAGAGAGATGGATGGCAAGGCATAGTGAAGGCCTCACATTTATTTTGGGCAGTTATGACTAGCCCTTTGCTTTGTAATAGAATACGAGGGAAAAGAGGATTTCTTCTGGCTCTGTAGTGTTGATAAGCAGCAGTTACATTTCTTGGAGATGTATAATCTGGAACTGAAAGCCAGAATTTTCAAGGATATACTTAAAACTGAGCAATTAGTCCCAAGACAAATTCCTGACTCCTCATTGCTTTTTATATATTTGTTCAGCTTCCACCTTTCCTTGTGCAAAATCAGAGATTTGTTTCTTTATTATAATTGCAAAAGATCCTTGATTTAATCAGCATCCACATGGATTACACGAGGACACTGACAATCTCAAAGTTGTTGAGTATTTTGGCCTCAATCCAGCAAAATCATCAAGTGGAGTCATTACTTCCAGCATGGACACTGTTTCCCTGAAATAAGCATACTGCTCCTGTGCATATAATGTTTGCTGTTTTGGAGTCAGCAGCCTTCAGAAAAGAGTGCCAGGCAAGCAAACACAAGGGGAAGAGAGGGGGAAGCAAGCACAGTGACTGGGAGCACTGCATAAAACAGCCACCACTGTGGTTTCAGGAATCAAGGAGGCCATCTACCACCAACCAATGACTTGATCACTCTCTAGCATATACAACTTGCTGTATGATTTTGTAAACCATACTTTTTTTGGCAGTTTCTGATCTGCTTCCCAGAAAGCTTATTGCAAATCTGGACACTGGGACTAGACGTATGCTCTTGATGCTCTAGGGTATGGGAGATATCCTGCCAAAGGTGGCAGATACAGCATGGGAGCACAAACCTATGCCCCTATGGAGAGGTCGCTGGAGGCCAAGTGAGGCATCCTGTAGAGCCTCAAATGGCAATAGGCACATATGTGTAGGCAACTGAATTACATCCCTTACTTATAGTCACAGCAAATAATGAAAGCACACCACATCCTGCTAGATGTTCCTGGATACTTGGTCAGTACACGTAATTACTCATTAATGTTAATTTAGGTAACAAAACCTGCATTTGAAGAATTCAACACTCACCATCTTCACATTGTGTTGGCTAAAAGGACACTTTGCTGAATGCCAGCAGATTACATTAAGATCTCTTTAAAGCAGGAGCTGCCTGCTTTGGTATGTTTTGAGCAAATCTGGTGGATACTTCAGAAAAAATCAAGAATAAACTCTAGCTTTGCTGTTGATCTACTGCATGGCCTCAAACAAGTTTAGAATGGGAATATAAGGTCTTCTCTTCAGGAGGACAGAGAAGAAAACAAAACCCAGACAACTTACTTATCTGGACTGTGGGAAGTAACATGAGATAAAAGTTGAGGTGAAGACAAGTCAATGTATAATTACCACAGAAATTAATATGTTGGTTTAAGCTACATCTCCCCCTACAAGTATCAACATTTGACTACTAACTCAAATGGCACCCTGCAGACAGAACTGTCTTTAAAAAGATTTTAATTTACACCAGTTACCACATTAAATATCTCACAGGAAAAATATATCTTTTTGTCCCTGCTGAAAATTAAGTAAAAATGCATAAAATACATTGAGACTAGAAATATTCCTACAGGAAAATTTGCTAGGTAGACTACATGTGGAAAGCAAGCACTAAAAAAGTCTGACATGATTTGAAATTATTTAAGAGTGCTGTGAAATGATTAATCAAAGATCTTCAGCCTGGTCTGACTGTAAAACACAGCTCTGTACTGGTGGAGACAAACTAGTGAACTGTCAATGAAGTACAAGCACAGACAGAAGTTGGGCTAAGGACCTGGAGCAAACTAATAGTGGGAAAAGCAAATGTGAATTATTTGAGGTGCTGTTATTCACAAAGATGAGGATTTCTGACTCTCTGAGAGTGATGTCTCCCTAGCCACAAATGAGAACAAATAACTTCAGTGAGGTCTCAGCCGGTATAGCAGAAGAGGTTCCCATGACACAGAGCTGAGATCTTGTGGGTATCCACTTAGGTTATGAATCTGCTGGAGAGAAGAAATCACATAACTAGGGCTACAAAGGCAAAGGAAGACTTTTTCTGTCTGTTTCTAGAGGCTTCACTGTATAACCTTTATGCTTCCACTTCCAAAAGGAGATAGGATCCAATCTGGCTCTGTTAGCGAGCATTAAAAATAATTTGATTCTAACCTCTGCTACTGTCCTGCCTAAAAAATGAGTGACAGATTGACTGATGGAAGAGAAAAAGTGCATAGGACTTTGAACTGCAGCAATCATTACTGCACCAATATTAACTAAAAATGAAACTAGCAACACTGAAAAACACAGAGAAAATTGTGAATAGGCTGACATAGGTATAAATTGCACTGCAGATCTAGTGAGCCTCCTAATAAAGGTACACACAGCTGAGCCACAGACTAATGCACAGTTACTTAAAGGCAGTAGAATTCATAACAATTAGCAGACACAGACCAGCATACCCAAATCATTATGGTAATTTCACAAAATGGGAAGGATACACAATCCCAACTCTTTCTTTCTTTCTTACTTTTGGGAGGGTGAAAGAGTAATGCCTTATTGTACTTGCCATTTCCAAGACTGATTAAGGAAATACCCTCTTCTACAAAGGGTGAAGACTGTAAGTGTATTTTCACACCAGAGTGATATCTCGCTGTTACATACAATGCCTGCTCCTTGAAGAAGAGAAGTCAGGATATGCTACATAAGCTAATTCATATGTCAGTCACATATTTCAGTCAGCAATCTGTCCAGTCATCTTGCTCTGAGGTAAACAAAACCAGAGTCTGCTGGAGTGAGCAGCTGCAGAGAAATCCACAGCCAGCTGTATGTGTGCAGCGACACTCCCCACTATAGCTTGTGCTGCACTGCTCTGGGTTGTTTTGCTGGGATGCAGCTTGAGTGGATTTCTGCAGAATTTATCTTGTGAGATAGTTATACAGTGGGAGACCTTTGCACATCAAACTGGTTTAAGAAATGGTTCAAAACTCTATTATTTTAATGCTTTTTTCATTGCTTTTCCTTATCACCTCAAGTTTGTAGCAGAGCACAGTGTCCAACAACATGCATGTCAGAGGAGTGGGACAGCAGAAAGGCAGGGAAAACCCATCTTATGGACATTGGTGGAGGGAAATCTGGAGGGAGACTCAGACTACTGACAGAGTTTACATTTAAAGAGATTGGAAGTGTTTGGTTAGGGGGTTGGATGACTGGATCAATATGGTAAAGTCAGCAAGTAGGCACATGAGATGTAAAGGAAGAGCAGCTCAAGATGCATCCTGGGCACTGGAGAGCAGGAAGGTGAGAAACTTCAGGAGGCTTCCAACTTGCCTTACTCCACCCTGAAAGTTCCCAAACTCCCAGACGCAAAACTCTTATGAAGGGCAAATGGGAAGAGGAAAGGGGTGGGGGGAATCAGATTCAATGTTGCTGGACCTTCAGGGGGAGAAATCTGGGGACAGAAAGCAGGATGAAAGAGTGTTTGCACTCACGAAGGTGCAGGTTGCTGGGGCTGGGGACACAGGATTTTTGGGGAAGCTGCTGATAAAGATGAGGTATGGTGGTCCAGAGTGTTACACAGAATACAGGAGAGAGACCAAGTGACTCAGAACAACTGCCATCTTCATTAAGACACAGTAGTTTCAGACACTGTCCTGAGCCAACCGCAAGTCAGAACCATGCAACACAGGGCTGCTGGTCAGTCACTAATTGTCACAAGCAGCAGAGTTGACTTTAAAGCCATATATGGGTACCAGCACCTATTTCTTAAGAAGACCTTGGGTATCGCTGGGATTTTTGTTTGTCTCACTCTCAGGAATCTGCTTATACCCATCCCTGTTGCTTTTGTCCATTTAAGGGCCAGAGAGAGAAAGAAGACACATTTCCCAACTATTTTGTCCTGCCAATAATTGGGTATATATATAAGCTTTGCTCTGTAGCAGTGTTACACTTGAGGATGCCACGTCTAAGGAATCTGACCTTCTAAGTAAGGGAAGCAATGTTTTTTATTGTGATTACTGGTATCACAGTCTTCATTGCAGAGCACAGCAGTGATTTTGACTAAAGGTAAGTATGGCTGCTGAGGACTGAGAAATTATTAGAACTGGGGATCAGCTTAAAAGCTTTTACTTGAAGTCCATAGAATTAAACAGAAAAATTTCCAGGTGATAGGCACCCACTCCAGGAGCTAGGCATGCTGTGACTTATCTTCAGATGAGTCCAGCCCTGTTCTCAGCTTTTGCAGAGGCTGAAGGTAAGACTGCAATAAAGTATTTAGTACTGAATCGGTTGCTGATATGATGATAAATTGAGATTTCTCCATAACTTCATTGTCCCTCTACAGGGCATTACTCTGTTATGTGTTGACCTTTGAGACCATGTGAGTACACTTGTACTCATGTCTCCCCTCTGTCTTCTAGGTGGAACAGAACCAGGGAGGCACTAAGAAAAAAGTGGGAGAGGAGTATTAACTTCTTTGATGCATGTGTCTCCTAAACCAGGACAGAGAGCTCATAAGCTCCTTTAATTGCTCCAAGCTAGGCACAATGGAGGCTTGTTCTTTCCAGAGTTGCCTATGCTGTTGTTCCAGAGTTGCCTATGCTGTTGTTCTTTTTTACCTAACAGAAAGAAAGTGTTGTTCCTTGTCAGTGTGGTTCATTGGTACTGGTACAAAAGCTCGTCTCAGAGCTCTGACAGCTTTTGCAACATTATCACAAATTTTCATGTAACTGGTATTTGGTTGCATAAGGTAGAACTGCCGGAGCTATGGTAGGAACAGTGAAGTTTTTAAAGCACAAAGTTCTCTGGCATATGGGCTCTTCTGACCTCCTTTATATAGTGTGGTCTCATCTAACGGGAGTTTTCCTGCGCCTAAACAGAATGGTCTAAGACATTACCAGGCTGGAGATTATGAGATGCTATGAAGGATCACACAAGGACTCCATTCCATTTCAGAGTAGATTACTAGCAAGGGCAAGTCATAACCCAGGTGACTTTGCAGTGAATTGGATTAGAGACATTTTCAGACCTTCTTTGTGAAGGGGAAGGAAACTTCATCTTGAAAGGCTAAGGAGCACAGATGGGGTCACTTTTTACACCTCTGCAGCTACTCCTGAAATGACTGTGCTATCACCGCACACCGCATACCCTGCTCAGACAATAAAGCAACTGTATATTACACAGCAGCTCCACCACTGGCTGCCTTGTGCTCCCCACATGATGGGATACTGCTGGGAACTCACCTTTCCTGACTGCTGTGTACCACTGACTTTGCTCAACCCAGGGACTTCCACTCTTAGAAGGGAGTTTAAAAAAAGATTTAGAAATTAACGTAAGCATCAGCAAATCCTTAGAAATATTGACAGGTGTCTGTCATATTTAAGACACAAAATGCATCTTGCCAGGCTTTTCGAAGTGCTCAAATATCAACATTTTATATTTAAAAAAGTAAAGGAAAAACAATTTATTTAGAACTGAATGTGTGGTCTGGTACCCAAAAGATGAGAAATAAATCATTGCACCATTGTTGTAGTTCTCCTCAGATCCAGGAAATTCAGTGTGTAAGCTGTATTTAAAAAGTTAACAAATTTTCACACAGAAATATAAGGTAAGACATTTGAACAACTTTAACTCAAACTGTATAGAAGTATTATTCAAAACATTATTCAGAAAAAATGTATCACTGCCACAGAAATAGCTTCTTGGAAAATATTTTTACCTCCTCTGGAAGCACAAATATTGAACTTCTTTTATCATAATCAGTGGTGTTTATCACTTTGGTGATGAACAATCACCTTAAATTCTGAATGATTCAGTTCTTGTGTCTGTTTCTCATACCAGCCTGACATAATCACACCTGCAGAGTGATGGAAACATGGCTCTGTGCAGTTATTGTCTCTAAAGTAATCCCTATTTACCCTGGGATAAAAAATCTAAATTATGGCCTTTCTGACATACACAACCTCACCCCTTATAAGAGACTCTGCAGTCACGAGAGAGTAAACAAATCTGGTCATGATAGTTGAGCAGAGAAACCAAGCTTCCAACTTCAGCTTTGTGGCTCTCCTTCATTTCCCAAAACCATGCTAAATACAGAAAAAGGTGTCAAGTTATCAACATGCTGAAAAAAGAAACCCCCAAACCTCCAAGTCAGAAGAAGCTACAAACTAATTCAAGCAGTCTTGTGACTTCTCTTCCAGTCTGGCCTAGCTTAGCCTAGGCTATCCCAACACATTAATAGTTGTGTTTCCTAATACTGCAGGTTTTGCGACTACACTGGGACAGACACAAGTCACAAAAACCTAAGCAGTGCGCAGTAATGGGAGACAATTTTAATAATGCACTCAATAGGGCCATTTGAGCAATGGAATTATAGTGGGCACAGTTTCTTGCAAGTGTTTACTTTTGACAAGTCAAGTGTTCTCATGAAGACAAATTGTGTCAAGCAGAGTGTTCAGCCCACATACTTGTCTATTCCCTGAGGATATGAAGGCTGGCCTTGATATCTAAATGAGGTCAGGGGAAAATTTCCATCTCTTTGTACTATCTTGCTGCTTTAAAAAAAAGAAGAGAAAAAGAGGCAGACAGTGTGAGACACAGCAGAGACTTCCCAACTACTGGGGCCTGTGTGGCTTTGACTCGGGCCAGCAAAGGTCAGATGTGCAGGCCTGGAGTCCTTTGTGTGCAGTCTGGGTTTTCTGGTTAGTGCTGCTGGAGCTAATTTGCCAGGTCGCTAGCAACCTCCCTGCAAACTGAGGAACTCACAGAGCAACATCAAAGATTGCCAGAACAGACTCAGAGCTTTCAGCAGTAACATGAGATTGCCAAGGACATAGCTCTGGATGACATATCTAGGGTTATTTTAGCAAATGAGTGTTTATAATGCAATGTAGATGTACACACACAGCAGCCTCAAGAAAAATAGCATGCCTCATGTATAGCATTACGCATAAGATAGGTACTATTGCAATTTCGCTCTGTAGACCTGCATAAGACACAATGCAAACTATCATATATAGCTTATAAAATAGCTTAAACTTCATAATCAATGAGAAACACTTTTCCTATTCTTATTCTAACATAATTTGCATCATAATAGAGCAGTGAGGCCTCAATGAGGAACGTGACCCTGCTGTACCAAGCACAGAACAACCCACGAATAATAGCTCTTCCTTGAGTTCAATTTTATGTGCAGTGAAATGTTATAATTAGGGCATAGAACCTATCAAATAAACCTGTGTTTAGAGAAAACAGTCTAAATGTATTTTCATCAAATGTACAGGAAGCAATAGACTGCTCTTAAAACTTGCCTTACGAAAGGTAGGCACCAGCTAAATGAATCTATTGTCTGTGTAATGAAGCTGTCCAACACATTCTTTGGGATAATAAACTAGCACTCCTCGGTGCAAATCATAACACATTCTTATGTGCAATAACACAGGGACAGCTGAACTAAAAAATGGCTCAGACACTAAAGTATTGGCCCTTCCCAGCCTCTTCCCTTGTTCTGGAAATCACATTAGAGACTGCATGATTTTCCTGGGCTCCAAGCAGGTTGCAGGCAGAGAGCTTCCCCACTGCTGTTTGTTCATTTGTTTTTTAATTACCTCTTTTTGCCTTTCCTTCCCCTTTCTTCAGATCCTCCAGGGCTGCTTGGGCAGAGGGTGGGAAGCAGCATCCTGAGACATTTCTTAGCAAGGAGTGGCCATGTGCTGGAATTTAGTTTGAATGGGTGCATGCAGAAGTTGCTTCTCTGTGTGTGGGTTGTTTTTTCTCTGTCTTTCTGACAGCCAGACTATTTAAGTCTTTTCAATGTTAATGATGTGTGCAAGGAATGATTTTGTTGTTTATTGAAGCAGTTAAACCATAATTGGAAGGAGAGGGTAAAAGGAATGGCTTTTTTCATATACTTCTTGATATCATTTCTATGCTAATAATACTCAGATTGCTATGTTTGAGGAAGGACATTATATATATATTTGTATGGGGAAAAGAACACACTAGCAGGGCAGGAAAGGTGGCTAAGGAGAACGATGAAAGAAAAATGCCTGTCTTAGTCTGAGAGGGTGGGAATAGGTAAGACAAAACAAATTGCAGGTTGACGGATTTCTTCCCTGAGTGCCTGACACGAGAAGAGTTACCTACAGCCCAGTTTGTAGGACCATTTCATAGTTTGACCGCAAGCCAAAAAAGCCTGTTGGGTTTCTGTGCTTCATTTGGTTTGCTGCCACAAACAAAGAATACAGCAGCCAGCAAACATCCAGCAACTGTTGATTTCCTCCTCTGCAGCAGCAGTAAGCTGTTTTATGGCTGCATCAGCAGATGGGGACTTTTTGGCATAAATGCGGAGAGATACTGGAACTATGGAATAATATTTTCACTGTTTGGCCACACAAGCATATTTGGAGGCATATGGCAGACATGATCTGGTTATTGCTATGTGTGTGATCTATTAATTTATGCAACACCTGCTGAAGTTAAGGGTGGAATTAGTTTTGCTTAGGTCTAGATGCCTGTCAGGTAGTCACCCTGGACTATTTTTATACTTGCTGAACAGAATTTGACATTTTACTGGGCAAATAGTCCTGATATGCTTAAATGTCCCCTTGAGTTTAAGTGAATTAGTGTCTTTTTCTCTCTCTCCTAACCTCACATGGAGGCTAGATAAAGAGCCCAGATATAAGTGTCTATGCTGTAAACAACTTAAATGAAATCCCACAAAAGATGTCTGGACCTGACAGAAACATGACACATCAATAAGGATTACTCCTGCAGCTATTCGTAACCTTGTCTTTGTTGCTCCTAAGTGGAAAGGTTGCAAGTACTACTTGTCAGGAAGACTCCTCCTGGATCCTGGCAACAACAGCTACCAGAAAAAGTTGGAATTTAATGGGCAGTGCTTTTAATCACTGGAATCAAAAAAACTGTCTTGGCTTGCTAAGATTCTTTTTTTTTTTTTTTTTTTTTTTTTGCCTGCACCAAGTCTTTATTTAGATTTACTGTCACTATGAAGTCAGAATCTCAATGTTCTTGTTTACAAAGCTGAAGACACATTTAAAGGAGAAAAACAAGCCCACTAACACTCATACTCAGAATTTAGCTTAATATCCTGATTCAGCTTGCATTTATATCTTTTGGGAAGGGAAAGCAGCTGTACTGGACTCACATACAACTCCCATGTGAAAATACTATTTCTCCAGGTTACCACCTTGAAGAGTGGGATCTTATCCCAGTGTCTTAATTTCCACCTTTGAGGGACATTTTCTTCCTCTTGCAAATGTACCTCAAAGCTTGTTTCACCCCTCTCTCTCCCCTTGTTCCTTCCCTAATTACGAGTTCTTGGGGTCTTTCAGGTAGCTGCCACGCACCCAAGAGAAGGGTAATGAGATAGCTTTATGTTTATTTGAAAGGGAATCTCTTATGAATAAAGGAGGACCTCAGAATACCAGGTTTTATATGCTGTTCTAATTAATTTTTTCACAAAGTCAGACTAATTCCAATTATAAGCTTACATTATAACATTTTGCAAACCATGTGTCACAAGAGTTTTCTTCCATCACCAGCATTTCTGGGTTACAGGTCAGCAGGGCTTTATATCGCTAACATGTGACAATTAAGCGTACACCGCTCTTCTGGAATCATCACATTACACATGACCAGGCCAAATTCATTTGTACAAATGCACGCATTCCATTTAGGCTTGAAAAAGTGCCTGAAGAAATAAAGTCCCATAATGCCCAGAATGTAATTTCATTTTGTATTCATCTGCAAAGTTTTTCCCCCCTTTCCCTGAGGTGCAGAGAAGGATCTGCAGAAGTGTAACGATCACTTTGTTTCTACTTCAGCATTTTGATTGCTGTTTTTTGTCCACCTCACAAATGGTGTTAACAGGGTCACCTGTCTTTGATCATTAGAGAGAACGCATGTCCTTATTTGCATCCTACACTTTACTGGAAGTGTAGGCCTCCTCATCAGGCTGGAAGGGATGAATTCAGTGGGTCCATTCTTTTCGTGATGTTAAGGAAAGAAAGGTCAGTGTCAGCAATTGCTGATTAAGTTTAGCAAAGTGAGGAAAGGAGATTAGCAAGATTGAGCTTTGTCACCTCTTGTTTTTTGGTTCACATCTTCAGTGAATGAAAAATCATCTGTAACTGATTAGAATTCATGTCTGTCAGAAGGTATTTCAAAGAGACAGTAACCTCTGCCTGGCTCAGGCTGATGTAAGTGTTGAAAGTCCACCTTTCCTTACAGCCAGTTCAGCAAAGACAAATGAATATTGATGAGACTGGAAGTTTATTGGTCCAGAGAAAGTCAAGGAGAAACTTTTCCCTGGAATTTAATGACAGTCAAGGATTCTTAAGGATGCTGTGGTTTTTGACTACCACTTCTCTGCTACCCTCCATGAATAGCACATGAAAACGGTACAGAGAAAGCTTTCATTGAGGATGGCTAGAAGTCCAGGCTTTGTCTTATTTAATTTTATTTTGCTATTACCAGGGACAGAAGCCCTGACTATTTCATTCAGGAAAGTGCCAGACATTTTTTGAGGAGTGTGAAAAGTCAAGTAGATTCCTTAAAGAAATAAGGTTTATAAAGAAGGGGAAAAAAAAATGCCAGCAACATTAAGTCTGTAAAAGTGAAGCTCATTTCTCATCATCAGTGGTATAACAGTAAATCTCAGAAAAACATTGCTAGGGCAAATATGATATACAGGAAGAGTGGGAATGAAAGCCAGCCTATCCAAGATATTCTGCATGGTACTCAAGGGATTACATAGTAAATTACATAACACAGGAGACTGTTTCTTTTACGTTATTGTACTTTAATTTTGTTAGGTACTGACTGAATTGCAGACTCAGTTCATTGCTCCAGAAGAACAGATGAATTCAAAAAAAGAGCTAGCATTCTGCTTTTCTTGAAAGAGATCTCATTTTCTGTCTGTAGGTTCTAGAAATGTGAACAACCAAAGAAAAAGGGAAACTTGAAAAGAGCAAGACAACTTCTTAGTTCAGGCTACTGTTGTAACCTGTTAGTTATTTGTACATTTTTACTTACAACAATTGCAAAGTCCAAACCTCAGAGAATAAATTCTAAAACATTTCTTATGGACCTCTTAACCTGATTTAGAAGTAGTGCTGCAATATCTCACAAGCCATTGAAAGGGCTCAAACCAATGAATTTCTGATTAAGACTGAACTGTGATGCATGAAAGTTTTGCTTCTATTTGTTTCCCAAGGACTCCTCAACTGTTTTTCCTAGGCCTCTTTGTCTGTCTAGACAAAAGTAAAACTCCCCATATAACTCACTGATAGCAGCCTTCAATGGGCACTTGGGCAAACTAAGATAAGGGGAACTTGAACAAAAGGACACAGAGATACCATCTAGGGAGGATGATCTAGGATTTAGGAGGAAGACACCTGGACCTTTCCTCACAGCACATGCTCTGGAAAGAGCGGACACCGTGAAGAGGACCATGTACTTCTCCCTCGACCACCGAAGACCCTCACTCTATTTTCACTACGCATGCTTGGACTATGTAAATGAATCCCGGGAACTCATTATCATAAAACACCCCTTTCCAGGAAATCTAATGAATATGTATGATTTGTGTGTACGTAAACTGATGTCCCTTGCTAGTTCGTGGGAGCCCTTATGGTGGAGAATCCCCAGGGCAACCCCAGCGCTGCTAATAAAGAATTCCTGCTGAACAGTTATATTGGATTCTGACTGTTAATTTATTCGTTTCACCATATGATATATGTGCATATTAATACTGTGTACAAAACATAAGTAAGAAACAGATATTTCAGTGACTGGAGCTAGACTCTTCTTCCAAACAGGCCTATAGCTCAGGTGACACCACAGTGGGTACTTCAATGTACCCACCATATCTCTCATCTTAGAAGAGATGCTGATGTGATTCCCCCTCCTCAGGAGAGAAAAAAGTAGTTGTGTTCTCTAGGACAAAAGAGGCAGTTGTGAAGGATGGAAAGCTATTGAGTGCTCTTCATGTTCATGAACTACCGGTTCCCATAAAAGCCATCTGGAAGGTATGTGCTGGGACTATTGCGATTGTTGTCTTATTTCTGTTTTTATTCTGGAGCATTTCCCTATGCTCTTTGTAACCTGTAAACAGAGCAGAGGTAGGAGCATCTGGCTACTTCAGATGACAAAACCTGTTTGACTAGCTCTAGGGACACCTGATGTGACCCAAACAGGAATCACAGAACAACCTCTGAAAAGTTTTGAAACCAAATTCTGACAAAAGATCCTTTGAACTAAAATTCTGGAGAAATAACTCCTTTTGCTTTACTGATTTATTTCTCCCATTTCCCTGACTGTGACTGTACTGTTGTACTATATGTTTCTTTTCTCTGTGTGCATTATATTTCAAATGTTCATAATACATAACCCAGGTAACCACCTAGAATGATTCACTATTTATTATGTTCCATGTCCAAATAGCTGAATCCATCCATTGTTAAACAACAGCTATGTAACAGGAGAGCTGCATGAACATTACCACATCTCCACAGGCTTTAAAATGAGGTGGTTTGGGGGTTTTTTTTGGCATCACAAGAAAGGAAGAACCTTTCTGCATTGTAGAAAAACGCCTTTGGAAGCTCAGGAGGTCAAAGGTACATGCAGATTACTGAAATGAGACAAATTAACAGAAGAATACTCCATCAGTCTTTCCCTGTTCCTTCTCTCTGCTCTCTACCCTGGCAGGAACGTTAGGCTTCACTCTAAGTAGTCAAAAAGACTTCCTTTCAGAGAGCAAGAGAAAGAAGAAGCAATTCTTATCCTGAATGGCTCTCTACACTCAACTGTCTGTGAAAGAACCCTTCACTAGGTTGCAATTACATTACCATAGAATTTCTATTTTGAATTAAACATAGTAAATTTAAATCTAAACCCAAACCTTTGAACAGTATCTTTGAAAGTAATGAGAAAAATTAGTAGTGTGACAGTGTATGCCCTTTACTGCAGTTTAATAATTCTTTGGAGTCCATTGCTCCCAAATGACCTATTTATCTGCTTTGAGCTAAGAATGTGTACAAGATGTGGCAGGGTGATGGCCTGATGGGAATGCTGATCTCCTAGAGCAGAACTTTTTTTTTTCCTTTGAGCTAACAAGAGTATTTGTATCTGCCTGTCTCCATGACTCATGCAGTGATTGTAAGTTATTCCCCTCTGGGAGCCAGAGGCTACCAGCTCATCTGTTTTACTGCATGCAGTAACTCAGTTGCACTCTCTGGAAAGCTTTCTTACATAAATAGCTCTGTTGACAAAGGCCCCATTTCAGGATTCTACATTGGTTTCAATGAGATACTTCATATTTAAAGTTCAATATTTGCTAAAGCAGCTAGTAAAATAAGATTTAAAGGGAGAAAGTCTGTCCTCTCCATCATAATTTTGTTGCTCCACTGGTCCTCATGCCGCTAGAGATGCTATCTCTGCAATGTTATCAGTATACTTCCCTGCTTTCTTATGGATGGTATGGAGTCTCCTACACAGAGGTCCATATGCAGTTAGTCAAATGACAAAGTGAGAGGGAAGCAGAGACTTCAAAGCTCAATCATTTCCTCATTTTTCTATTCTAGCAAATGACTGGTTTCAGTGGCTGTTTCTGTAAGGCCGAAAAAGAACCTGCATAGAAGGTTGCGGTTGTTGCATGATTCACCTACCTCAGCAGGAAATACGAGCACATCAGGCAATATACCTCACTATCTTTTTTCTGACAGAGTCTGGTAACAGACATTTAGAATAAAACCGAGACAAATACAGAGGAAATTTGTGTCTCTAAAGTCTTCCTGTCCTTGAAAATAGGCCCATTGGGACTGGAAGTTATACCTGCATTTTCAGTAAACCTTTGATGTTTTATCCTGGAATAAGCTTCTAAGAAATACTTTGACTGATCCCAACTCCAGATACTCTGATTTACCCTACTTTGATAAAGCCTTTCCAGTATACATAGAGTTGTGAGTAAGAGTGTAGAAACAGACAAGTCATATTTACCTGTGAACCAGTCAGCACAGGGGTCAATTTCACTACCTCTCAGCTCTCCAAAATCTGGTGACCTGGTCTCAGTTAGTCACAAACAACCATTTGTAGGGCAGGAAAAGTGGGTCTTCTGGAGCGTGCTTCATTCTGAGACAGCAGCCGAGACAGCTGAAGTGCATCACTTCCCAAACACATGCCTGGTCTTCTATGCCCTATGCCCCATCCTCTATGCCCCAGACTGACTGGGTTAGCTGTTCAAGAGTTAAACAGCAACACTAAAAGCAGAGTAAAGGGAGATTAACCTCTCCTCAGGCAGTGGACACAAGGAGACCCGAAGTGACTATGAAAGAAAGCGTTTCCATTGATAGATTTCATGTACCTATAATTATTTTCCTGGCAGTTCTTTAGCTTTCTAATCATTTTCTGCAGTGGAAAAAAGCATTGGTCTGCCACTTAGATTAGAAGATTGGTACATATGCAAAGTGAATAGTATGTAAACCAGCACAGGATGCAGTTTTTCCAGATGAGCAGCCCTATGTAAATATAAGGAATTAATATACTCTTTGCTAATCCAAATTATTTGTGTGGTAAATCATCTTGGACCCTACAATTTTATTTTAAATACCAACAAACCCCACCATTTTTTAAATGAATTTTCATTTGATTCCACTTCTTTCTGTAAAAAGTTCCATTTGAAGAAATTTCTAGCTTGAGCCCATTCAGCTGTAGATTCCTTGTCATGCAAAGCTTTATGTAACAGTAAAACCTAATTATCCATTACTGCTACACTTGTACTTAGTTTGTGTCCAGCACAAATTTTAAAGCAAATGTCAAGCAATTCATTGGGATGACACAAACAATACAAATGAACCTTAAGTGAGATGTTCTTTATCAGCTGCTAACAGCGTCTACCCATTCTTCATCTCAGAAATTACATAGGTAAAACATTTCATGTGCTTAAGAAGCTTTTAATACACCTATATGACGTCTATAAGGAACACAAAATCAGTTAAATTAAAATAGAAGAAAAAAATAACATCCTATGAAAACCTGACTTACCATTTTAACTATCTAAAGGATTCCTGTTTTTCTTTCAAATGGTTTTGCACTCCACATACTATGGAGTTTTTAAACAGTAAATGAACAGTTTTTCTTGGACCTTCTGGAAACTCCCTCAAAGTGAATTCAAAACATCAATTAAATCCCTGAACAATTCCACGTTCAGCCAGATAAATACGTAGTGCAGCAGGGTGCAACACCTGTAGATGTACGCCACCAAGTTTGTGGCTCTCTTCCACAGAGCAAATATATTGCAAAATTGCTGCTACAGGTGTCCCACAAAATTCTTGCCTTTCCAGCTCCCTTGCCTGTTGAAGGTTGTCAAGGGTTTCCACTCCACACCATAGCTCAGGCTTATCCTGTTGCTGGGTGCAGGATTACACTGGTTTTGTCAGTGTAAAAGTAGTGTCAGCCACTACAGCAAGCAGAAAGTTAGCTAGGCAGAAACAGTATTCACCTCCCCACTGTCTCACTTGTTATGTGGGCACATCACAAGGTTTCAGACGTATTAGAACAGCACCAAGCACCTTGGCCATTCATATCATGGGTGACAGGCACAGCAGCCTTTTTTCTCGGGATGGTGTGCAATCATAGAATATTAGGGCTGTAAGGGACCTCAGTCTAAATAACTAGTTTATTCATCTGCCCCAAGGCAGGATCTACTGTACCGTTGCAACATTGACAGATGTTTATCTAACTCTAATGTATTATTAAAAGCTACTGGTAACAAGCATGCCACAACAACCAGACAAATTATCCCTATGTTTTGCCATACTTCTAGTAACATTTTTTAGCAATACATTTTGCCAGAAGCTTTATCACCATCTTTCTCAGTGCAATTAAAGTTAAATTTAAACAGTCTTGTTAAGAAATCCCACTCATTCTTGGGAAACATAATTTCATTTCCCTTTTATCACTTCTGGAAAATTTTAACTTTACTTCAGTAGGGCATAGAGGTACCAGAAGGCTCTGTTGGGTTTCTCAGTAGTCCTTTTTTCTGGTTTGGGAAGGAATTTGCCTTACAGAGTACCAGAAGATGGTGAGTGCTACTCTGAGTTATTGGTTTCAGTTATTTACTGATAAATGCAGGTTGATTTTTTTTTTAAGGTTTTCTTTGAAAAATATCTCAGCTATTGTCTAATTAAAAAAATTAAGTTATATGCTTGTAGAGAACAAAAGCTTTAGAAAGCGTCTGGTATCTCAAGCAGAAATTTACAACCAGTGTTAGCACAGATACCCAGCACCCTCAGTAGCAGAATACAGGCAAGAAACACACTCTTACAAAATCCTACCTGAGTAGCTAGCCTTTGTGCTTCTGAAAGTAGCTCCTACAACACCAGACACAGGTACAGTGCTTATTAATTAGGTGGGAAGTTATCTGTCTTTCTGGGGACTTGTAGGAAGGGCATTGGAGAATTATGTCCTTGTTGCTTCCTAACTGGTTTCTAGATAGCTTCCACCTGGACCCCCGAGGGTAGCCACCCGCTGCCTTGCTGGGGAGGATGTATTGGTTCATTGGTACAAGATTTTTCTACCTACGTAGTAGATGGGGGAGAAAATTAAGGCGGTGCTTGGGCTAACCACACAAGTGGAGGTTTAGTGCGAGCTCTGACGTTACTGTACTTCATCAGATCCATTCAAATGAATGAATGCCTTAAAGTTATAATCTTGGTTTATACCTGCTTTTACACCATACCCCTTCTATAACTCATGAACTTGTCCCTATAACAAGCCTAGAATATTTGTATTTATAACTGTATAACCTTATTAAATTTGGCTTTCTAGGAGATGAAAGACAGTAATCAATATAAACCAGACAATTCCAAGGGACACCGTGATCCCATCCTCTGACTATGATGCTTTGTAGAGGCAATTGGTGAAGAAATGCCTTCTTTAAAGGTGAAGAAATGCCTGTAATTCAAAAAGGAGTACCAAAGCATGTCTGAGAGCAGTGCACTTTACTTCCCTTCAAACCTCCCTTTGCAAATAAATACATTCTTGCATTGGGAAAGTTGTTGATTTCCACTGCAGGGACAAGGAGAAGCATAAAGAAGAGATGGGAAATCAAGCAAAAATGTTATCTGCTGGAATCTGTGATGGCCAATAAAGTAATTAATAGCACAGCTGTTAAAAACCAGTTGGAACTAGTTTGCAGTGACCCCTGCAATCAGAAGAATAGACAAGGAAGGAAGGAAAGGAAAATAGAGGTTTTACAGCTGTCAGTGGTAAATAAATTGTTTGCTTCTACCCCTTTACACTAAGTTGTTGTGTAGACACATTATGCTCCTCTGCCAGCTGTGCAGGCTATGGGAAAACAATCATAGAATAGTTTGGGTTGGAAGGGACCTTAAAGATCATCTAGTTCCAAACCCCCTGCCATGGGCAGGGACACCTTCTACTAGACCAGGTTGCTCAAAGCTCCATCCAACCCGTCCTTGGCCTTGAACACTTCCAGGGAGGGGGCATCCACAACTTCTCTGGACAACCTCTTCCAGTGTCTCACCCCACTCACAGTAAAGAATTTCTTCCTTAGATCTAATATAAATCTACCCTCTTTCAGTTTAAAACCATTACCCCTCCTCCTATCACTCCCTGATAAAAAGTCCCTCCCCATCTATCCTGTAGGCCCCCTCAAGCAGGTCCACGTCCTTCTTACGTTGGGGCCCCAGAGCTGGACACAGTACTCTAAGTGGGGTCTCACAAGAGCAGAGTAGAGAGAGAGAATCCCCTCCCTCGACCTGTGCTGGTCATGCTTCTCTGGATGCAGCCCAGGATACAGTTGGCTTTCTGGGCTGTGAGAACACACTGCTGGCTCATAGTCAGTTTTACATCCACTAATACCCCCAAGTCCTTCTCCACAGGGCTGCTCTCAATCCGCTCTTTGCTCAGCCTGTATTTGTGCTTCGGATTGCCTTGACCCAAGTGCAGGATCTTGCACTTGGCCTTGTTGAACTTCATGAGGTTTGCACTGGTCCACCTCTCAGGCTTCTCAAGGTCCCTCTGGATGGCCTCCCTTCCCTCCAGCGTATTGACCACACCACACAGCTTGGTGGTGTTGGCAAGCTTGCTGAGGGTGCACTCAGTCCCACTGTTTATGTCTCCAACAAAGATGTTAAACAGCACCAATCCAATACTGACCCGTGAGGAACACCACTCATCACTGTTCTCCACTTGGACATTGAGCTGTTGACCACAACTCTTTGAGCGTGACCATTCCTTATCCACAAAGTGGTCCATCTGTCAAATCCATGTCTTTCCAATTTAGAGACAAGGATGTCATGTGAGACAGTGTCAAATGTTTTGCACGAGTCCAGGTGGATGACATCTGTTGCTCTTCCCTTATCCGCCAACACTGTAAACCTGTCGTAGAAGGCCACCAAATTTGTCAAGCATGATTTGCCCTTAGTGAAGCCATGTTGGCTGTCACC
Organism: Strix aluco; assembly: GCF_031877795.1. NCBI lineage: Eukaryota > Metazoa > Chordata > Aves > Strigiformes > Strigidae > Strix > Strix aluco. Next base: position 14,490,014 of record NC_133935.1, on the reverse strand, counting down.
AATCACCTCCTTATTTTCCATGTGCCCTAGCATAGTTTCCAGGAGGATCCACTCCATGAGTATCTACTCAACAGCTTCATTCTCCCAGACCCCACCTTTGCCTTCTGCGTCTTGGGCAGTGTGGCTGGAACACTTGCCAGTGAAGACTGAGGCAAAAAAGTCATTGAGTAGTTACTCTCATAGCCCTGGTATCTTCCCATTTCCCTCATCAAATCCTTAATCTTCAGAATAACACATTTGCTGCAAAACCCATGAGAAGGGAACAAAGAAGACAGTTGGTTGGAGACCCAGGCTGTTGGAAACCACCTGCATGAAAATGTGCATGCACACACCCTCCCTCATTTTTTATACTGTATGTGAGAAAATATTAATTACTGCTGGAAGTATAGTGTGACACATCTTTTGATTAGTCTCCTGGGCCAAAAGGGTAAGGGAGGCAGCACATTCTTTAATACTGAACCTATTGATTAACTCTTGCATTCTGACCAGGAAAACTTGGTTGAAACAATAAAGTTTTAGGGATATAACCTTAATTAGAGTCAATCAAATGACACTGAGCAGTGAAAACCACAGTTCTTTAGAGAATCCTGGTAGGAACTTCACTTGAGCTAGGATCAAGTTAATATGTCAAGGTGGCATTTGCCATGATGTGTGCTGCCTTCCAGGAGCTGCCTTACCCCTGGAAGGCAAAGACCACTGTAAACATAAAATCAATGGAAAAGAAAACATTAAATGGTATCAAAAGCAGTCACAGAGCAAGTATTGAAGCAGTATCTTGTTCATTTAAGTAAACCATTATAAAGATCACTTCTCAGTATGAAAGCAAAACTTTCCGTGGAACAGCAGGAGTTGAGTGGGTTTGGAGAGATCAAAGGTAAGGGTGCTACCCAGTTGTGATAGCTGGCAGTGTGAGGTGGGTATGTGCTTTTTCCAAGGAACTGAACAGAAACTAGCACTTCCTTTAGTGAATCACCGAATTAGCCATAGGTTCAAAGCAATGACACAGGAGTAAAATTGTCTAAGCGTGTTAAAAGCCTAGAGCTGTTACTTGGACTTCAGCATACCTGCCCACAACTGAAAGAGACTTGAAGAGGAAGAAAAAACAACAAAGATGTTCAGACTGCTGGATGAGGCTATTTCCACCTTAAGGTTCATACTAATTTTGTTTGTTCTGCTACCTTTTCTACTAATCCTGCTAGACAGAAAACATACGCAATACAATAAAAATCCAGTCCTTTCCTCCATGCATTTAGGCATACAACAGTTATCTCCAGAGACAGGTACATGATGTGGATTATCTGAGCTCAGCACATGCTTAGGGAGATGAATATATGTGTCCTCATCAGTGACTAAAAGGAGGTGAAAAAAAGAGGGGAGGCTGACTGTGACTTGAAAGGTGTGGGTTTTTTTTCTGTCCTCCAGAAATAAAAGCCCAAAGCTTTTGTTTACTTATTCTTTTACTATGTTACTGAAGATGTGAAGAAAGATGATAAAAATGTAAACTGGTAAATAATTCAGAAGGAAAACATTTCCAGTCCACTAAATAAAACTCATAGAGTTTTAAGACTGAAAGAGTAAACTGTGGTAATATAATCTGATCCCTACCATCACTCTCTCCTCTAACAGTTTTTGTTGAGGCTGAAACAAGTACATCCTTCCAAAATTCTCTGCAACCTCGATTTGAATATTTCTAGCTTACAGAGTATCCACTCCAATCAACAGATAACTTATTTCAATGACCAATCATTCTCACCTTTAAAATCAGTATGTTATCACTATCCTGAACTTGCCCAGATTTAACTTTCAGATATTGATTCTTATTACATCTCAATCCATAAAACTGAAGAGTGCTATTCTTATCAAATTCTGGTTTCCACAGTGAAATCTTAATATATGGCTTTGCATCATGTTTGGAGATATCTGCAATACTGTTACAATGATGTTGGCTGCTATTCATTATGTTCCTGACTGGAAGAAAACTAAGAGATAAACAAGTGAGTAAGCAGTTTCTGTAAGTCAGTATAAACCAAACCCCAAGAAAGTTCCAAGAAAAAAAAAGCAAAATGCTGGTAATTAACTAACAAATAAAAGTGACATTCCTGATAAGTTTTATCAGAACAAAATACCTGATGCTCTGAGGCTGCCTATGACTCTGGGTACCCACCATTAACCTAATAAGTGTCAGGTGCCTATCAGCCTCAGGAACAGCAGCTCAAACTGAAGGCAAACTACAAGACTCCTTTCCCTGAAGCCAGCTGTCTAAAGAACTTGTCCTACCTCCACTGGCATGCTGAACAGCTGGATAGCTGACCACTGACAGCACCTGACTTAGGTTAGAGGTAGTAATGACATAGTTCCTGTCTTGCTTTCAGGACTGGGTAAAACAAGTTACTGCCTGTCTGCTAAAGTACAAGAAAAGGGCTTTGAGTTACAGAAAAAAGGCTGAAAGGCAACAGAAACTGGTTCTCACTTTTCTATGCCATGTCACCTCATTGTGCATCTAAATAAATATTTAAGGTCCAAAATTCAGAGGCACTTTTAAAAAAAAATTATTAAGTAGGTAATCTAATGGCAACACTCAAAAAAGGTGATGATCTATCTTATAAACATTCCACAAAGTGAAATCTTAATAAAAAACAGGTCACTATATTAAACTTGTATCTATATTACGTTAGATATTTCAGGTCAGGAAAAAGCAGTACTACTTTTCTAAAGATTAGAGTTGCAGTAGAATAAACATAAACTTGTCTTACAAAAGTTGAGAGTTAACTGCACAGAATAAAACATAATGAATTTAAAACGAATATAAATTAAATGTACTCTTACCCCAGGAAATCACTTTCAGCTTAAATAATAATAGCGCCAGATCTGATTGCATTTATATCTGAATTGTTTCTCCAATATTGACAGTTCTTCAACTTTTATGGCAAGATGAATAACAATGAAGCTTTTAGTTTATTCTCCAGTTATGGGAATCAGGTAAATAGGGGAACATACAACATTTTCCCAAAATAATAATAAATTTCTTATATTACTAATTGAGAAGCAACAGTTGAAAACATGATCAAAGTACATTTCAAGACTCAGAACATAAAGGACAAAAAGAAGCCTCAACTTACTGTTACAGAATAAATGAAAAAAAGGTAAGATATCATGGGCTTGACTCATGCCTTTCATGGGTGAGACAGAGCAAACAACAACCCATAGTGAATCTGGATATGGCTTCTATTTAAGAACTAACTGATTATTTCACACACTTGTACTCTCCCACCAGCACTATCTTCTCTAGGTCTTGACTTCCCTCCCCAGATGGGAGATCCCTCCGGGCTTGGGAAGGTCAGGCTGGAAGTCAGGCTGGTTCCTGCTGTGCAGCTACTTGCAGTTTTCAGTCTGCAGTCTTACCACCCAAGGGTCATGGGCATCCGCTAGCATCTGCCTCTTTTGATCTCCCCCATTTCCAAGATCTTCCTTCAGCTGGGATGTTCAGACATTCACACACAGGCACACACAATTGTCTGCTGCCAATAAAAAAAACCCCTGCATTCACAGGTTTGGGGTTTTTTTTGCCTACCACAATGACTATTTATTTAATGTTTGTGATTGGACATATTGCTAAGCTACAAAAGAACCTCAGAGATTTTCAGAAGCTTCTAATGGCCCTAAAATTGTCCATGAATTACCTACAACGGAGACATTCTTCACCAGGAAGAACTGCCTCAACTTAACAAATCAATACTGGATAACTTGGAACAAATTGAGAAACCAAACACTGAAAAACTACCCAGATCAACCTATATTTATTTAAGAGTTTAAAGCATTTCAGCTATGGAACTGCCATGAAGTGTTATCTATAGCTTGGCATCAATGAAGTGCTAGAGGAATGAAAGGTGGCAGTATGGCACCAACCTTTAACAAGGGCTCCCTGCCTCTGGTCAATATCACAGAAGAGAATGAATAATAAATATGATATATGTATCAGCATGACTTTTGTTCAGGGAAGTCATCCATCATATGGACAGAATCAATGCTCAAATGGCCAGTTTGTCACCTTCAAAAAAGGTGGCAACAGTGCTCCTTATTGAAAGCCCTTCAGCCCTTTCAGTTTGGAAGGAAAGACTCCCTCAAGGACTGACAACTGCTTAAAAAGTATGAAAGAGAGCACTGAACTATATGCAATCAGTTTTTACAGTGGAAAGGCAGTTGCCATGATCCTCCTAGGTTCAGTGCTGGGATCTGTATTCTTCAACACATAAATAAATAACATGAAAAAGGCTAAAAAGTGACATGACAAAGTTTTCAGATGATACAACAATTTCTGGGTACTGAGATCTAGTGCAGCCTACAGCTCTGGCTACACTGAAGTGCCACAGAAGGATTGCATGATGTTGAATGACCGAGCAATAAAATGGCCAGTGAATCTCAAGGACAATGAGTGTAAAGTAATGCACATGTGGAAAAAAAAACAAAACACACAACCCTGTACAGACTTGTTGATAAATTGTAAATTAGTTATTTCCATTCAGGAAAGAGCTCTTCCACACACTGTAAATGCTTCTCTGGGAAGATCAGCTGGATTTTCCAGTAGGTGTCAAACTGGCAAAAACAGATGGTTTAGCCAAATAAATGTCTCACTGCTGACACAACTGGGAGGCCTCACTCCCCCCTAACCCCCTTCTTAGTTATTTTCTTAATTTCTCCTCCTATCCAGACCTCCCTGCTCTTTTCTCCCACATCCACTGATCCCAAGTGCATGACCCCTCCGTCTGGCTCTGCAACATGACTGATCATAACACAAGCCAACTCAACTCACCAACACTTCTTTTTATTATTATTTAAGTGACTTTTCTGCCATTTCAATGAATTGGTTTACTCTGTGTCTGGACAAGCACTAGAAATGCACAGGCAAGCTGGGGTTTATGAATCCAGGATCTGGGAGCGCAGAAGCTGAAAGGAAGAACAGGACCTTTCCCTTTTGGCAGTAGTGAGCTGTTATCTTGGCTCCAGTTGTATTATGAAACCATAAGCTAGTGCTCATTTCTAAGCATTTGCTACTGGTTCTGGACAGCAAATGACTTAAATTAATCTTTATTCTGATGCTGCACTGACATTCTTATATTCAGTGAATCAGACTTTGAAAGCAATATGGATAGTTACCTTCAAGCCACATAGATAATTCTGTGGACACTGTCCCAGAACTTTAGTAGTTTTCTCCATTAAGTAATCATTCAGGTAATATATCTTCTAGCTCTTCTCCCTGTTTAACAAATCATGAGGAAATTTAACTACAGTTTATATATACACACAGATATTTTTGGATGTCACAATTCTTTCCTTGCTTTGAAGTGAAATACATCCATCTTTACTGGATTTTTTTCCTGAGCACAGAAATAAACACGTTGTTATAGCCCCAGCATAAATGTTACAACTGAACTTTTTCTGCCATTTTGGAAATAAAATGATTTCACCAATATTGTGAAGCCCCATTTGTTGCAAATCTTGTCAGAGTGAAATGCTTTAGGGATTAATTACATGCTCTGACTTATACTTTTATAAAGCTACTACACAATGGCATCCAAGGAGTACTCAACGATGAATCCATTTTAACTTTTGAAATCTTACAGCCTGAAAACAGATGACTCTACCTGGGGACAGTCTTGATCTGGGCTATGTCTCTGCCCTAACTTGATGTGTAAAATCCAAATGTGGAAATATGGTAGCAAATCAATCAAAAAACTCCTCAACTTGGGAGGAAGACAAGGTCAGCAAAAGAATGCATTGTTCACAGTTGTTACATTCTTTTTATTTAGGACATACAAATGCAGCAGAAAACTGCACAAGGTTGAATGTTTAAACTGAAGAAGGCCCAAGAAATAAAAAGTATCTGCTCACACAAACTCGTCTTTCTAAGAATAAGCCATCCTGCATTACTGTTATTGTGATAAATGGTAAAACTCCTGGGGTCCATGCACAGGGCAGCTAACAAAGCACAAGAAAGGGGAGCATGTCCAACACTGAGATTTCTGATTGTTTACTCTCTAAAGAAAAATGAAACATTTAGCACATGTGTTAGCTCATCTGTTGTTAATTAACACGTTTTAAAGTCAATCAGATTTGGCCCACATTACAAATACTGGCTTTGGTAACTGTGCTTGTGTGTGATTTTTGTACCATTCCTTTGCTCTGGAATAGCTATTTCCATACTGATCAAAACATCAAGAAGCTCTATGTATATGCTTGCTGATACAGCTTGGCATAGCACTGGCCAGAAACATTTGAAGCTGTGTCACACTTCTCTTCCAGCAGCATAACTGTATCTAGGCTAAGTGCAAACATAGCAAGGCCTATATGCACCGACTGATTTTTGTGCAAACAGGAGGTCAGTGGAGTCAGGATGACAGCCTGTCTTAGATGGGAAGCTGCTCGTATTTAAATGAGCATTACAATTCACTGTGGTAAACCTTAAGAGAAAAATAACAGCCACAGCCAGCTAACAGATTTGTTAAACAGTCTTCATCTTCCTGGTCTAAGTGGAATTATGAAAGTGCGTTAGTATAAACATTTGCATTTAATATATTACATCATCCTGGAAAAATTGTCATGAATAAATACAAATCCAAGCACAAACTCTATTCTTCTAGTTTATAGTGAAAAAACACACGATCCTGTATTCTCCTTTTCAAATACCCTCACCCTGCAAAAGAACAGGTAGCCAGCTTGTGAAGCCATGGTAAATCGCTGTTAGGTAATATAAAAGAGGGAGGCAGCTCATGGCCAGCACCTGGTGCACATGGCTGGAACTGGGACAGTGCAGCTCTGCCCTACCTCCCTTCTGATTGATCTTGGGCACTGATGGCTTTCTCTGGCCCCTGTTTCCTCTCATGTCTTCTGTTTCCCTTCAATATGTAAGGTATGTGATCAAAGGTGCAGAAGTTAAGCACAAAGATTCCTCTGAAAGTCTATTTGGGCATTTAGTTCCATGTAACTGAAAAGTGAATTTTAGGCCAAGGATTCACAGATTCACAACCAGGTACTATGTAGGATAAACCCAGCCTTAAAATGACTTGTCAAAGTCCTAGAAAACAATTTGCATTATAACATAGCATTGCTTAAGACAGATAAGTGATTTAACTCTCAATTTGCAGTTAATTCTCAATTTAATGAGACTTTGCAAATTAGAACTTTAAAAAAGGGCATCTGTGTAATCTGGCAGTTCAGCAGATGGATGCCGGGGGAAGGAAAGCTATTTTGTACGTCTATAAAAGCTGACACCAGAAGTTGACGATTATGAAATGTGTGTCTGAACTGTTGGTCTAAACAGAGCAGAAGCTGTTGATCTGATGGTGGGTCGCGTGAGGGCTGCATCCAGAAACGTGTGGGAGGATTCAGTGCCCAGCTTCAGCACTGAGATATCACAACTGACGTGAAGCAGGAGTGATCAAAGGACAACACCAGACAACAGCTGGAGAGAGTGTTGCCCACTGATATAGAAAACATTGCTTCTTCTCTCCCAACCTCTTAAGGGACATACAGTAATCATTTTTCTGGCCTATGGAAGCCTGGAGGGAAAGAATAATCCTCTGTGTGTTTTTTAATAGCAGCGGTGTTGTAGCTTTGATGGCCAGAGAAAGCGAGGCTTGGAGCAGGGCTAACATCATTCATCAGAGCTGATATAAAACATCTTCAAGCACAGAGTCACCTCCAGGGTCTCAGAACCTGAGAGAACAACTGATTTTTCCAAATGTATCAGCAAGGCTAGTTAAAAGATGCTGCGTCTCCCTACCAATCTTGTTTTCCTGGAAATACTGTTCTGTAGTTATCTACTGTAAGGAGCTACAACACAATTAAATTATCAAAAGAGTGAGGCCTGGGGAAGTTCCTGTACCAGTAGTGAACAGCACAAGAGAAAGAGAATAACTGCTGATGGGCACAGTAACTTTTCCCTTTTCAGCAGTGTTTAAGGAACACATCTTTTATAGTTTCACTCAGTCATTTATCATTGGATTCAGTGGATGTGACCCAAGTTTGACAGAAAGCATAATTTTACTTAGTATAAAGCAGACATAAATGTCAGAAGGAAATGAAATATATTCTGAAATGAAATAAGAGACCCCAGTCAGTGCTAAGCTAAGCAGCCCCTCTCTTTGGGTGTCACTAGAGTTATGGCAGTTTGTCATGTGAATATGATTCTTCTCCTTTCTCCAGACATTGCTTTACAAAACTAATTCAAGAAGAAAGTGATTAATACTAACAGCAGTCATTATCGTTCTTCTGTGAAAGCAGCCACACAACATTTACCACATTGACTGAATGAAGTGACTTCCCACTGGGGCAGGGAGGCTAATGACTGAGAGCAGAAGGTAAACCTAGGACACTAGCCAACAAGGGGAACAAAAAATTAGAAGGAAAAAAAAAAGTTAAAAAGCAAATAATTAGTATAAGCACAATCAAAGACAGCTTGCCTGTTTTATTGCCTGCTGATCCCATTTCTTTCCAAGCAATGCAAGAGGCCACATGCTATGACAGTGCGGATGTATCGCACTCAGGAGTATGTTTATTCTTTTGATCACAGGCCTTTCTCTTTGTTGAAATGCATGCTATGAAACTGGCTCTGACAAACCTCTAAAAAAGCCCTTCCTAAACAAGCACAACGTGATAAGAAACCAAATTCAGTTCTCCTTTATGACTGATTTTCCTTTAACCTCTATCATCTTTGAAGGAGATATCAGAGCAGCTAAAGTTACTTGCTAATCTCAAGCACCTTCTGAAAGTAGACTCTAAAATTTGTCTTGCCACAACAGTCCTAATCTCTGAAAATTGCTATCAAAAACTGCAGTAAAACAGCCATTCATCCATCCGTTCTCAGCTCTTGTCACAGTAACTCAGAAAGATATATAGCCATGCTGACATGTGCTGAAAGCTAGATTTCAAAGAAGGCCATCTGCATGCAAAACTTGCTCTGTTTTCATTGTCTGAAATAATGCCTACTTCTGTTTTCTTGGTTGTTTTGTGTGTGTGCCTACGTGTGGCTTTTAATTGCACTTGCTTGAAATGGACGTAGAAGAAAAGATATCATCTCAAGCATAAGGCTGGAATAATGCCACTGAGCATATTCACCCCTTTTGCTCCTAAAGGCAAAGTTCTTAACAATGTGGTCTTTGCTAGGGAAGTGTCATATTTTAGGACTTGATTTTTTTGTACGTTAAAATAAAGAGATTTATAAGCCTTTATATCCTGATTTCATCCAGTTTCTATTCCTTCTCCCCTGTTTCTATCTTGCCTGCTCTTCTTATGCCTCCACTTCCTCCTCTTTTTTGTTCCATACAAGCCTAGTTTTTCCTGACTATTTTCTCTGGATCTTTTGAGCTGAATCTGCTTCTAAAATATTCCGAAAAGAATTTATTCTGAAAATAACATATATAAAATTTTGAATTCTACCCTTGAATGTAGTTCTTGATGCTGGTACAGAAGATGTCCAAACCCTTGTTCTAAAGAAATAGGTGGAAGAGTTATCAAAAATAATGGCAAAACAATGCTTTTGTCTTCTGTCAGAATGGGGCTGCTACAGAGAAGCAGGAATGGCCATTTTAAGGCACAACTCACATTGTATTTTTGGTAAGAAAAGAAACCACAACTGTCATAGCATAACTGCATTAACTTCAAAGTAAGCCAAAAGCTGAATTATTATAATTTAGTCCCACAAAAAATGCATTTGAGAATCACCCTCACTGTGCACAACCCAGATGTCCTATGTCCCTTCCCTGAAAAAGTACAAGTGCTCTATTGTTAGTAAAGGGCAGCAACAGTAGCCTCTAACAGGCTGGGAGAGGAGTGCTGGCAGGGCTAGAAGGTAGTGTCTATAGCTGAACACATTTGCTAGCTCATCAGCGAGCCTGGCCAGGACTTGCACAGCTTTTGGGACTAGCAGCCCGAAGGGACAAGCTCTATAAAGTTGCAACAACAAAGCTGTTCTGTGCTTATTTAAGCAAAACTCTTCCTCTGAGGCAAAGTCTGAGAGCTCCCCATGGAAAACTTATTTACATATTTGAGTGATACATCACTCAGTTATGTGAACATTTCTCAGGACTGTAAATCTGGTAGCTAGTCTAAATCTGTGATCCCACTGTGGTTTTTTAGCTTCTTCCTTGTTACAGGCAGAGAATAATTTAAATAGATAAACCCTGTTAAAAGTGACTGTTTTTCTTACTGCTGAAGGAACAGTAGCAAGATGAGCTGCAATTTTTCATCCAGATGGTGAAGAAGTTTGTGACTGTTTTTAGCTCATGGACCACAGACCATAGACTTTGAAGACTTGCAGTCCCACACATGTCTCTGAAAAAGGAAGAAAAAAAAATTGTTGTTCTGTCTTCTAGTCAACAAGGCTGGTTTTGGTCATTGAAGCAGTGCAAGTATATGATACAGCTCAAGTCCAGTCAGTTAGACATTTGGGGAATCAATGGAAAGACTTTTAATATCACGTGGTATGGAATGGAAAGGCAATGTATCTGTTACAGTGTAGGACTCAGATCTTATAGGGAAGTTTTCTGGACATCTGTGCGTGTCTGCTACTGCACTGGAGTTGGGGACTGTCATAGCTGTGCGGAATTTATGGGAGAGGAATTGCATGGGGTAAGAGAACAGTCATAGCAGTTTATCAGCAGCAGTACTGCAGAAATGCACTTCTAGCAAAAGGATAGCAACAGGCTCTTCCTCCCCCACCCTTTGCAGGAACAAAGTTTTAATAAAATTCTGTTTTTCTTGTGTGACTAAAATGGAAACCTGGACATCTGTGATTCAAATGCAGGCTCAGAGATGTGGTTCACAAACATGAGTGCTGTGGTCCTCAGTGCTGCACGGCAAAGCGTGTCCGGCCACAGCAAGAGCAAGCACTAACACTGCACAATGAACAGGACTGCACCAGCTGCCTTCTTGTGCACAGAGAGGTTTTTAGGCTGGAGGCCTTTTGGTGGAAACCCTCAATGGCTCAAAAATGCTGAAGGTGTTACATAGACCCTTTGTGGGGCTGTACAAACACCTCTATGGACTTTGCTGAAAATGCTTTGCTGTGGAAGCAGATTTCTCCTTGTACTTCAGAACACACAGAGGACAACAAGCCCTACACGATTCCATTAGCATTCAGTGCTGGGCCCTACTGCTGCTCCGGAGTTCAGAGGGGAAGATCATGCACCTTTCTTATTGCTGATGACTTGTTTCCAGCAAGGATACTGCTGTTGATAAATTACTCAATACCACTGCCCAAACCCCTCGCTACTCGGGGCTCCTTCTCTCCCTGTAAAGTGCAGCCCCTGGGACGCGGGGCAGGAGAGCTGATGAAACAGTCAGATTACTGCAAAATGGGGGAGAGCAGGTGGGATTGTAAACAGCAGCAGACATGGAGAGGAGACATAAAGATGTGAACAAGTAGCTTTTGTTTCCTGCTACTATCAATGTCAAGTTATTCTGGCAAGACCAAGATTACAGCTAAGGCAGACTGTATCGCAGGGAGTCCATTATTACTGGAGAAAAGAGGAATTGACACAAGCAGCCTGCAATCACTTCTGTGAGGTAACCAAGGGTCAGCTGGTGACAGATTTCACCTGGTGACCTGACTGGAGAGAGAGACAGAGAATGTCAAATGCAGCATGAAAGCAGCAGGGCAAAGCCAGGAGGCTGCGAGGTGTGCACTCATGAGAGCCCTCCTCGGGTGCTTGCTGTAGCTCTCTGGGGCCTGGCTTCCCTCTGTTTCTGCCTTGCTTCATTTCTGTCCTCCACTTCTTCTCAAAAAAAGCAGCAGGCGTTTAGTAAGGAAGAAGCAGTCCCCCCTGGAGAACACAATCAAATATAAGTATATGAAGAACAGGCCTGAAAAAAATAAAGAAAGAATGAAGGAGGTAAAGAGACCAAAAAGGGAGGCAGAGGAATAAAAACATTTCAAAATCCAAATATCTGTTCATTCAGAAAGAGCACCGTCTTCTGTCTGTACATACCCAGCTTTTCCCTGGAAGGTACAACAGTATAACTCCCAGGTCTGTCCTTGGCAAATCACTTTATTTTGCTGTGTCTCCACCTGCTACATGGAGATGGCTGCTGGCATACTTCTTTCATCATGTGATCGGATTTGCCTGGTCAGGCTGTAAACTTTTAGGTGCAGGGACACCCACACTCTTATTCTGCTCATGAACCACATCTAGCAACAGTTGGGGGCCCTCTGCCTCTGCGAGAGCCCCCAGGAGCTGCTGTAACTAAGTCAGTGCATGTGTTGGTTTGAATGTTCTGTTTCCCTTTAGCAGCAGCAAGTCCAGCAGCGGCAGCAGTGGGATGTTGCTTAGGCTGAGCATCCTCTGAAGCTGTTAATACCAAAGTAGAGGAGAAAACAAGTTTAGGGATAAATGAACTTTCATCTTCACAAGTTCGTGGCAGGGAAGGAAGGAACAGCAACTGAAGTGGATGAGGTACTGAGATCTTCCAAAGACATGGAGATCTAGGCCCAGAAAAATGTTTGGATTACCAAAAAGTAACTTTGTGATGGTCCCAGAGCAGACCTCAAAACTAGGTGCCCAGACTTCTTGTACAGGCCCTGGTAAGCTCAGTAGCTCTCTGTAATTCTTTTCTTTAAGGCACTGTGAAGAGGAGGTTAGTATCATTATTCCCCGCTTACAAACGAGGAAGCTGAGGCACAAGGAAGAGACATGGCCACGCCAAATATGCAGCCTGATCCAGCTACAAGATTGCTTGAGCTGCTTCTATTCTCTCGTGCAAACAAAGGAGAGAACCACGCTGTTCAGGGTTAGGCACACACAACCCAAACTAGCTTTAGTTGGTTCTTCAGCAACAAAAACTGCAATGCCTTCAGTACTGCTAATCTTTTCTGAAAGGTATGTTTGAAGAGATGGGTAAAATGTTTTCTAAAATCAACTGAGTGCATTAAGAAAGGAAAAAAATAAGCTCTGGGACATACAAATTTCCAACCACATCAGAAACAGAGCTAATACTTCTACATCAGCTGGGAAGGGGTGGAGTACAGTCCTGCTATGAGATAGTGTTGTTATGATATTTAATTTAACAGTTTCAAAGAGAAATGGAAAGTAAAGTGTTTTCATTTAGTCCATGGTTTTATTCTGCAGCAATGCTATGAACATAGTAATTCCCAAGCTTGTCCTAATTTCCCTGCAGAGTTGTGGTTTAGAGGTTAGAGATGGAGAGTTTAGGGATGGAGAGCTGCTTGGTGCAAACTGTTCTTTCACCAGATTCTGGGTGTTGCTGGTCTCTATTGTACTGGTTGTTTGGTTTCACCTACCTCTTATCAGAAGAGCGTTATCTACTCTGGCAGTATATGTAGATGTATAAACAGGATCAGAACTTTCAAAAATAGCGTTCTTGATTTTTTTTTTCCAGTATGCATGCTGAAAGATACAGATACATTTCTGACTTCTAGTGCAAGTCAGCTGATTCAGAACTGAAGACAGGCTTTCACTAGAACATTTAACCTTCAAAACCACCATTATATCAGTGTCATTTCATTGTCCTAGGATATCTTCCAGAATATGTGTTTTTGAAGTTACGCATATATATATATATATATATACACACTCATACACACAGACTTTTTTCTTAGAAGGGGTTCCCTATCTACATGCTGTATATATGCCAGGAAAAGCATTCATTAGTGAAGATGCAAGTGTTGAAAAATGAGTGGAAAATGAGGAAAATCGAAAATGCCTTCATTGCTAGGGCTCCACTGCTTAAAACCAAGCTGGAAGAAGGGTATCAGTTTCCAGGCAATGTTAATGGTGCAGAAAAGGGTGTCTTATGTGAAAGGACTCTGGGGAGCAGCAGCAGTGTTGGAGAGGCAATGATGTTGCCTCTTCTAAAACCTCTCGACCTAAATCACAACTGTTTTAATGTCTGTAACAGATTCTGCAGTCGGGACAGGAATGAACAACCTACTCACTGTTTACATCCCCTGAAGGTACTAGGGCAAACAACTCATTTTAATGTGGTTTCCCCTATAAACGTATAACCTTGGACAAGGATGTTACATACATCACGTTACTCCCACAGAGAGATGTTGTGATAGTGACATGCTAATTCTGCCAGGGAGGTGCTGAATCCATTTTTTAGGAAAACAAAGGGAGAAGTAATTGCACAATATGCAAAGGCTTTTGTAACTTTCTTTAAAGACTGAGGAATCCCCAGGGTTTTATTTAAGCAGGGAAACAATAGGCAAAGCCATTTGAAATGCACAGAGGTATCAGTGCAGAATGGGAAATGAACTAGCAGTAGCTATAGGTCAGTGAAGGTTGCAACTGGAAAAAAAAAGAAAAAGGAAACGCAGATAATTATCCTTTCTTTCCTAATTAACCCTTGCTTTCAGTTTCTGCCCAGCTTTCCAGCCCTGAGGGAGAAAGCGTTTGCAAGGCAGATGCCAGGTGATCCAGTTCAAGGTGTCCCATCACTTCTGAAGCACAAGCAAGTTGCCTGAACTTGAGAATAAGTTGGCAGCTACAATAAAATCTGCTGTCACTTGTTATTTTTAGGTTAAGGGAACAAGATACGTGACCACAAAGGAAACTCCACCTGCACGCTTCTCTTCTAAGGCTGAGGACACTTTTTTTGTCTTAAAAGGTGCCACTCCCTTATGTAAGATAATTTTGACAGGCTTTCAGAAAGTCAAGCTGCCCTCTGCAAGCCTGTGCAAACTCTCTACTGAGTAATACTGAAACTTAAGTTTAGAAGCTAGTTCTTACTGGTCTTCTTAAAAGACAACCTCTAGAACAGAGCTTTTCTATGCTTTTTAACTGACCTCTATCTTTCTTTCTTTTAAATGGTCCTATCTAGCCAAACCACTGAGTTTTTTACTTACATGGAAGAGAAATTTCTGTCTGGCATTCTCTAAAAAACATCGAAGCCTTCTCCAGAAAGGGTAACAGGCAAATGTGACTCATAATTTACCAAATCCATGTTAGGGAGGAACCAGCTATCCTGCAGGAAAAGGAGCTGTCATAGGTTGATCTAATTCCCACTAATTCCAGTCAGTGCGTAAAATCTTCCAGCACCACCAGAGTTGGATTCTGAATCAGAAGAAAAAGGGGTTTTCATGTTGCACCCAGCCCCTGACTTCATAACATGGAAATAAGTCTTACATGTCACAGAACATCAGAAAGAATAGCTTGAACAGGACATGAGGCAAGCAATGCTACAAGCTCTTTACAGCTGTCTACTTCTCAATCATTCCTCCCAGCCAAAGCCTCCTGGAAAAATTTAAATCTCTTTGCCATAGCTCAGACATATATTCTACAGAGCAGAAAGAATGATGGGAAAATTAAATCCACACATTAGACTAAAGCGTTTCCCTGCTCAAGGAAGATGTGTTACATCCACAGCAGAAGAACAAGAAGCAATTGATCACTATGCATCACAGGACAGGATGGAGTTGCTGAATTAGTATTGAGCTGGAGTGTTCCTTCTCCTGCTAGGAAGCAAAGCTGCATTTCACAGATGTCATTTAAAATGAGACACAAGATTTGTATTCATCTGCAGATCGGGTCTTTAATGACATTCACTTTCCTGGTCTATAAGTCACAATGAAATGACTAGAGCTCTCCAGCAGCCAGTATATTAGCTCCTCAGCCACAGACCTTCCAAACATCAAATGCAAAGTGCACAGCAAAGCACCCTCTTGCTTTCCCTTATCATCACTGATTCACTTGAGATATGGGACATACTGTCACCCACAAAGCCATGAAAATTGTGGAACTGTTGTGTGACCGGAAAGAGCTGCTGCAGAGTTGGGATACTGCCAGAGGCTTTGTGTCTTTGAAAAGTTCTCCACTTGCCTGAAGTCTTCACTAGAGAAATAAATGGTGTTATTCAAAATGCTGTCCAAGGGAAGCCCTTTCCTAAGACTAAGGCCCTCTTTGCAAATAAGAATTTGTTGCAAAATAAACCGAGATAAAAAACATAAAAAGCAAAAAAAACCACCCCTGAACTAGCTCATGTGGCTGTGGTTGTATGACCTAGTATGGGACTTCATGTTAGAGAGCTCTTAGTTCTTCTAGTGCTCCAGACTGATTATTTTAGGTAAAAACTAAAAAATAACGCAATAGAAAGATTAATTCAAGTTGCACCTTAATCCTTATCTTTCCTGATTTTGAGTGATTTACCAATGTTCTTCAATGCTCTGTTTAGGTGCTCCGATTGAGTATCTAAATGTCATACTTGTTTGCTGAATCAAAGTGTTGTCTCTAATCCATACTTAGCCTGCAACCACTTTAATAATAGCACTTAAATAATTCATCGTGCACCAGCACAGAGGCTTCATATGATCCATTTTGGAGGTGTCTCCCAGAGTCACACAGTCCAACCCACTCCTTTGCAACAGCCCTGGTGTTGCTGGCCATCAGGAGCCAACAGCGTTGCCCGGCATCCTTCCCAAAAAGTCAAGAGTTTTCACGGGCTCAGACGCTCAGCAGCTTTATAGTCTTCTCCTCAATCTGTCAGACAAGCACCAATGTCTGACCAGAGAAGGGAGCAGGACTAGACAACTTGGGGCAGAGAAAAGAGCAGAATTATGGGAGCCCTAAACAAGACTATTTTAAGGTTTTACCTTAGAAAGTTCTGCCTCTTTCCATTTCAGTCTTCCATGATGTGTTCTGAAGCTCCTAGGTGTGACTGACTCACGGAAAGGGACAGCCAGGTTACCTAAAATGTTTTGAAACTGGCTTTTAAGTCATTCACAAACATTTAATATTGTAACTAATGACAATGGCTGCACTCAAAAGGAGCTTTATCCACTGTTCCAAAAAGCAAAGCAAGGAGACAGCAAAATGAAGCTGGTTAATTTTTAAATAACTTTTTTTGCCATAGCTGTTTGCTCTTGTTAAACTTATTTCTAGCGTTGGCTGAAATACATACAAAATAAGCGATACTATTTCTAGCCAAGCCAAAAATACCTGGAAACCAAAGCTTACCAAGCAACACTGTTCTCATTAAGTTCAGATGAAGATTAAAATCAGATTCAGCTTTTAGGAACCTTACTTAATCTCCAAACCTAACAAACCTAACAAAGTTTATTCATTGTCAGATATTCTACTCAAAACCATGGCAGTGGTGAAATGTCATGAAAAGACAACCCAAGATCCATCTTGCATAGAAAAATACCTGGCACTGCAAATATAGAGATTCGTCTCCAGATCAAAGTATGAGTTGCTTTAAATGTAGGTTAGTAATAGAGCCCATGTGGTTTTTCACACAATTAACAGAGTTGTAGAAATAAAGTAAAATCTTGAAGTCAGTTTTTGTTTTCCTTTTCCTTGTTTTAGTAACCATGGGTATGAGATCTCTCAGACACTTTGAGAAGTAATCCAGACTTCTTTCACCTATGGGAATAAGAATAATCAAAGGAACACCCAGGGAAATAATAATAACAATAACAATAACGGCTTTTTCAATATTGTATCTTTTTAAAAGGAAGAAATCCTAAAGCTCTGAGGTATTCTAAGGTTTCCTCTTGCCTTCCCCCCTCCCCACTTGTTTCTTTTAGTTATATCAAAAATGTCCATTTCAGCAGGTAGGACAGTTTACCTTCCCCTAAAGCTCGGTAACCTAGTGAGCTTTTTGCCCTTGAGGTATAGGACGTCCCTTCTTCAGCTTCAGTCTTACTTAATGTCTTTTACTGCTCCCACAGAGGTCTTCTGCAAAAGCAAACTAAATGCCTCCAAGCTAACAGGAAACAAAAACCCTAGCTTGGGATAAACAAGGTACCTATGGTACCTTTGAGATTTTCTGTGTGTGTTTTTAAGAGGTCTCTCTAAAAATGAAAATGGCATATCTCATAACTGAAACAAAGAACTTTCACTTCAGATCCATCAGACATTTAATATCACAGCATTAACTATTCATTATGAGGATATATGGAACAGTTCAATAAATGATGAAATAATTTCTCAAGACACCAAACCAAGAATGCTGTAAAAAACATTCTCTTACACAGATCAGCCACTGACTTACAAGTCTGCTGTCAAAGACCAAAATGCTCTCAGCTCACTGAAGACTGTATGTGTATATCTAGGGTCTCATAACCATTTTCTCCCAGGTTATGAGAAATGGGTTTCCCATTTTTCTCTTTTCCTCTCCTTTTTTCCCCATCTCTCCATTGATCCTCATCTCCTTTGTCAGCCTCAGAATGAAGAAATCTGTAATAAAAATGACACTGAGAGCCAGATGATTCAGATCATTCGCTGCCGATTCAGATCATATCATGTATGGCATGGAACATGTACGCTAAAAAGCTGTATTTTATCACATCGAGAGATTACAGTTGTCACAGGCAAGTACAGCACAGACGATCATTATTCTAGGAAGGAATATGTTACAGCAATGATGCTGTTAGGTGTTGAAACAAGTGTTTTATGTGTTACCAGCTGACAAGTGAGGTGAGAAGATGCTTAAAATTAAGTAGTTAAAAGTCTTGCAGATTCAAATCTTTATCATGTTTCCAGGCATTCTTCGTGCTGTAATTATTTGTAGCTTAATATCTTTTGTAGCTTAATAAAAACCTAGTAAGTGTAGAAGAAAAGGTGTAGATTTGCTTGCAACACAATAAAGTTAAGAATTAACTGATATTTTGTTGCAAATACAGGAGAAATGACCTTTCTGATTATTCACAGCTCATCTTTTTCTCCCTGATAATGTAGAAATAGCTCAAGGAATCCACTTTTAACGTTGATCTGCTTGTTCATATTGGAGCCCCTTGAGGACAAGATATTTATTTGCAACCAGGGTTGCTCTTCAGGTTTTTGTATTGTCTTATCATTTAAGAAACAAAATATCCAGAAACCTCTGGGTTTGCTTACACCTCACTTTCTTGTCCCTCCAGCAGACATTGGGGTGGTTGAAGTCTCCCAAGAGGACCACAGTCTTGATCATGAGGTTTCTTCCAGTTGCCTGAAGAAGGCCTCACCTACTTCTTCCTGATCAGATGGGCTGCAGCAGACACACACCACATCATTGCCCATGTTGATCTCTAATCCTGACCCATAAACTCTTGACTGGCTCATCAGCCATCCTATGGCAGAGCTGCAGGCATTCCCCCTGCTCGCTCACATAAAAGGCAATTTCCCACCTCACCATACTGGTCTGTTCTTCCTAAAAAGCCAGTACCCATCCATTGCAACACATCCCTGTGAGCCCACTGAAATCATAGCTCTGCAACTACTCACAGACATCAAGTTCCTCATGTTCACTCCCCCTGCTGCCTAGAGTTCCTCTGGAGTTACCAGGTTTAATTTCCAGCACTAATACCTCTGCAAATAATTTGCAACCCATCTCTGAAATGTGTGTACTCTTCTGTGTTTGCTCTTCTCCTGAGAGTACCTGGATAACTAACACTAATCAGAGTGGCCACATGCACCTTCCCCTCCACCAGAGCAATGGTATTGCAGTTACAGAAATTTATTTCTTGCACATTATCGTACACCTGTTCCAATAGAACTGTGTTTTCCCAAAGAGGTCCAAAGAGATGCTTTTGTAAGCCTCTTCTGACTATTTTTGCCTCCTCTTGCGTTTTTATGCGAGTCTTAGAACATAATCTTTGAAAAGAATTTGTATAGCCCCTTAGACAAATCTCTGGTCACTCTACAGAATTAGGCAGATGACTGCAGCCCCTCAAACCACTGTGGTTTGCCAAAGTCCTGTTCAATGGCTGAGCTATAAAAACAGACCAGAGGCGGGGTCCTGGCCACTTGCAGTTGCAAAGTGATATTTAAAGTCATTGGTGTGATTGTTTCATCTGTAAAATGGACAACCTAGATTAAAACTGGAAGCATATGTTTGACTGACTCAGCATGATTTGCACCACTGTAGCCCATTTACAAAGGACTTCTTTCTCAGCTGGAGCAGTGGGATTGTTCTCTAATCATCTAATTATAGCCTGCATTTGACTTGAAGACCTGAAAGGAAAGTATACCATCCTGCAGCACATGAAGAAAAACTAGGATAATCAGGAAGAATCTTACAAATTGTTCCTTTTCTGTGTGTATGAATTCAAACTATAAACAGATGAAATGATAGCACTACCTCAAAATGCAACACATAATCTGAATTACCCTATGGGCCTAAGGGACCTCAGGAGATCTAGCCCACCCTTCATGAGAAACTTCAGGCTACAGGCTGATAGCAGATGCAGCTTTGCATCCAGGAGGGATGTGATCACTAATGGACATATTCAGCCATCAAAGCTGATGAAGTACAACTTGCCATATCAGAGCTTTTGCTGGTTTTATGGGTTTTTTTTGCTCAGGGTGATGGCTGGACTGATACAAAGGATAGCTCTCATACTGTAGCTGCATTCACTCTTGCTGCATTTTACTAGTATAGCAGATGAGTAGCTCCAGTAATATAGACAGGTCCTGCAGTTAAAATGATCATCTGGTTTCACAATTGAAAAATGTAAAGGCTACATGCAGACCATGCTGGTTTTCTTTTATTTGCTCATCATTTGTTACAAATAAAAAGACAATAATAATATTGATTTTGTACCTTAAACACAATTGAGTAATAGAAGATAAATTATCCTGAAATGACATTTTTTGCAAGTCAGGGAACAATAGCCTCATAGCAGAGAGGAAAAAGTCTATTACCATCAAAATATGTTTATCAAGGGATACTACAATACTCAGGCCATGTTATTTCAAATTAATGGGGACTGTAAACACACTTTTCTTGATATATCTTATTTGTATCTGCTGAAGTCATATACAGCTGTAAAGCATCACCAGAAGTGGTACTCTGCAGAGAAATCTCTGATTAAGAAGCTGCAGTATTTTCATCATTTCAATTAACTAAAATAAATGGGGAAAATCTCTAATGCCAGTTGGCAAGCAGTATAAATCCCATTTTCCTGGGAGTAAAGATCCATTAATCATCGTTGTTACACCATGAAGGAAACTAAAACGTATTAAAAAAAAAGAAGCAGCCCTATCTAGACCTGTATAATTACAGAAGCACAACCTTAGTACTGCGGATGCAGTTAAATATGAAACTAGTGAAAATGGGCTAGTGATGTCAGACATAATTTCTAAGTGGTAATGGAAATAAACTGTACTGTTATAAGCCATTTTCACACTACAGTACTAATACAGAAGTGTGAACACAAATAAAAAGAAAGAAGGTATTACACTTTTAATTGAATTAATTACAGCAGCATGTAACCTGAGCCTATGTAAGGCATCAGAACTAGACTTCGATTGAACAGCTTTGTGATTTTGACACTGTTCAACATCCAACATGGGTCTCAGGGTAATTTTTTTATATTTTTCAGGCTATTTGTGATCTTTTTTCATAGACTGAGCTGTTACAGATACTCAGCAGTATTCTGCATAGTAGTCGGTGCTAGGATCAATGCAAAGAGTTGCAGGTGATGTGTCCTTGGAAAAAAGGAAAAACACCCAAGTGTTTTTTTATAGTTTTCTTTTTAGAATTTCAAGCCTTTGTTATTTTTCTTACTGAAGTCTGTTCTTTTTCAATAAGCTGTACAGAGAGGTTGCCTCCAATGCACAATATCTGATGAAAACAACTATAGAGAATGCTGACTCAGTTGCAGAGGACACCATATCCAAATTCATCTTTTAAATCACCCAGAAATCACACATTCTCAATGACTAAAAATGTTTAAATCCATATAAATTGCATAAATATTTATTCCTTGTATGCATTTTGTTAGACAGGTATTTTAATGCTTTTTTTTTTTAGCTATACTTATTTGTATTAAACATATATAACCCCTCAAGTAGATGAAACTTCACAGAATCGCAGGCCAAGGAGGTTGGAAAAAGCGATCTAGACCTCATCTTAGGTTTAAAGAGATTTACATGAATAATTTCAGACAAAAATAATTTCCCCTTATATCTGTTTTTAAAAGCATTTATTGATGAAACTCCATAGACTCTCAGAAATCAGTTTCAGAACCTCACTATTTCTTGATGTCAGATGCCTCATTATAGTTTATACCCATTTTATCTTGTCCACCATAGTCAACAGAGAAAGATGGCTTCCAGTCCTCTTTGTGAGAGTGTTTTACATATTAGGAGGTCTGTTATTGCATCTGTTTTCTGGACCTTTGATCACTCTTGCTGCTCTCTTCTGTTTGTGTGAAGAATGTTCAGAGTTTATCATACTGAAATTCAGGACTTTTGATCTCTCAAAGCTATTTGAAGCAGCAGCAGGTGTAAAACATCAGCTTGCTATAGACTTTTTACCTGTTTGCATTGTATCACAGAAGAAAAGAGATGCCAGCCAGTCTTTGGCCGAGGCTTCTGGACTCCACCATAATGCATTTCATAGGTTTTGCAGCAGCAAGCTCCAGTGGAGCTTCAGCCAGAATTTGGAGACATGATTTTTCCTATTTCTGCCCTTGACCATGATGCTTTTGTCTTGAAGTGTCTGCTTCCTCGTATAACCTCCCACAGGCAAAACAGTGCCTAAGAACCAGGCATTACTAATTATATTTTTCAGCTGTTTGCCAATGCTATCATCATAGTGGTGAACTCTAGAAAAGATTACACACCATTCAGTGTTTGTTCATATTCTAAAGGACTGTCTAGTATATTCACAGAATGTTGATAAATAATTGAAATACAGACAGTCTGATGGCTTGTCACAGGCTGTTTGAACTGTCAGACTGTTGGCAAACCTCGGGTTTTCAGTTGCAGTGGATTTCTGAAAAATATTGCAGACACGCAAGTTCACTCCATTCCTGAGCCTGCATTATTAACGATCTCTCCAAACTTAGTTTAGATGGAGATGAAGTCATGTATTGAAGCTGCCTTAACAGTAGCTGGTAATTTGTTGTTTGTTACAAGAGGCAGGGGCAGGCAATCGATTAATTCATTCAGAAAAGGAATCAATTACTCCCCTAAGCATATGCTTACCCTTGTAAAGAGCAGTTTACAGAGTAGGATGCTTCACAAGGGCTTTGGGGAAAAATAGAACTTCTGGCTGGATTTTAATTGCCTGTCTATTTACGTGTTTGGGATGCTTGCATCCTGTTTCTTCTGAAGTTAGAGTCCAGAGCCCTGAAGGACTACAATGCTACAAGATCATTACCAATTGTTAAGGGACTATGCTTTCTAAAAAAAAAAAAAAAAGGGGCACATATTGTTTCTTCTCTATTGCCCCTGCACCCCCTCCCAACATCCAACTGATTTTAGAGAAACTTCTAGATAGAAAATGTTTAAACTTTCCAAAGACTTTTTTTAAAACCTCCTTCACAAGAAGCTATTGAAGAAACCTGGCAACCAGCACAGGGAAAAGTAATGCACAGCTTAAAACCCAAACGAGAGAAAATTAGACATAAGTGGCTATTTCTCACTGTTGACAGAGGTTAATACTAGAGTGACCTAGGGTCCAGCCTTAGGACTGGACTGAGGACATTCAAGACATGTATTAAAGAACTGAAAGGGAAGGTGAACAGCAAGGTGACTATATGCCCTTGATTATTTTAGATTCTTGTGGCCAGTGAGGATTATAGGAAACTTTGGAAAGACCTAGAAAGCCTGGAGAATGTGCCAGATGCATTGAATCCAGATAGCTATGTACCATTTTTGTCACTGCTGTAAATTAAGAAAAAACTGCTGCTTGTCCCTAAGAACAGCTAAAATATTGTCTCAGGCTTATCATATTTTTGTTATTGCTGTTAGGCTGTTTTCTGCTGTTTCAGCTCTATTCAGGAACAGGTGAGCATTAGTGCTAATGCAGGAAAAGAGGCTGGGGCTCAGCCCAAGACGGGGGCAGGGGTGTGTGTGATAATCCTCTTCAGCAGCATTTGCTACTTTAACAGTTCCATCAAACTGCAGTGTAAGTGATTTGTCCAAAGATCAAACAAAATCTGTCACATAAGGAAATCACCTCTCCTGAATCTGGAGACAGCCACTTAATCATTTGGAACATCCTTCTTCTCAGCAATGGAAAGCAATGAACAGCAATAATCTATTGGCTGTCCACTGTGTCTTTCTATACCGTGGATATCTGTAATTCTCCCACCTCTGCTGCAATGACAGCAGCACACTTGTGAAAGCCATGACAGCTTACACCACTGTATCTCATACCAGTTGCATAAGGATCCTTCACACCAGACCCCAATACATTACCCTTTGAATAGAGATTTTCCTCCTCATCTGCTGTAGTTCACAGAACCTCATCAACCAAGGCCTGCAAGATTATATACTAAAAAGATGTTTAACAGTGCTTAAAGCAAACCTAGAGGTGACAGCTGTGAAAAATGAAGCAATTTGCAGCCAACCTACACAGGCACTCCTGCCCCTGCTAGCTAGAAAGATGGGGAGCTGCCTCAGGGACAGGAGAACCCAAAGCTTTGTCACACCAGATTAGTTAACCTTCAGCCAAGTAGATTCGTACTTCCCAACCTCCATCAGGATTGCTCATTACAAAATAGAAAGAGTTGAGTGCTTATTTTGTCAAAATTTACATTTATTATTTCTGTATTAAGGATTATTGGATTGGGTGACTGCTTCTCAAACTTTTCTGTATAAGGAGTCTACACCAAAACAGAAGAAAGCTTCACAACTTTCAACCAGCTGTAAATAAATGGAACTTGGTCATTCCCAGTGAGAAGAGATACAGAGCCTGAAAGTGTAGAAAGCCTCTGGAAAAATAGTGCTTGGTAATTGTTGTTCACTTATATACTGCCAATATTAAACACACTTTTGCATTTTAGAAGGGCTGCTGTGTTTGTCTATTTCAGGAATAAACATTACAACTGCTTTCCTGTGCTTTTTGCAACACTATATTTCACAATGCTATTTCAACCCTGCAGAATATAGTGGTTTTACAGTTCAAGATTAAATAATAGCACCATTTAGAAAGCAAGTATTGAGCCAAAGAACTTCAAAGTTGCAACATTCACTTAGTCAAGCTTTTGTGTATTCAAAAATCACAAAAAAAACTAAATGAAAAAGCATAATCCATTCATTTGAAAACAGGTTCTAATTAATATCTTCAAGTTTAGACTTATTTCTTTTGCTCTCTCCCAAATTACAGCATTAAAGATACCCCAAACCTTTTTCAACTCTCATCTTATTATACTGAGCTAATGCCCTCTGGTGCAGAACTACCGGACTGTGTAGTTTATTAGTGAATGCATTGCAATAGACATTGTTTTCCTTTCCTACAGAATAAAAGCTCTTTCTGCTGCCCTGGCCATAAAGATAGCTTTGCTGTAAGAATCATAGATATAAATGCTGGCCGTATTTTGCCATTTTATATGTTTTTTTGAAGTGTTGTTGCAATGCATACTTTACATTATTTTTGCTCTTTCTTCACATTGCCTGATAATTTTCTATGTTCCCTAATAACACTAAAAATTTCCTGCTTTGCCCCTTTTATATATATTACCTTTAGAGATCTTCTCTGCAGCTGTCACTTTCCAACATCATTTCACCCCAAATTCATCAATTTTTAATCAGAGAGAAAGAAATGGTTTGCACCCTTTCCCCAAGCCAGGAAGACCATGTTTATTTCTGCGTTTCCAGTTCTCACAGGTCTGAGTGAGACTCAGTTTCCTTCAATCTTACATTTTCATTCCTTGATTAGCAGGTACAATGCATACAGCTGAATGACTGCAGTCCTGGTACAATCCTTAGTTCTGGAAGGACATTTATTCTCAGTGACAAGTCACAAGTCCTGAAAAAGTGATATTCAGTCTAACCACCACCTACAAAGTGCAACTACTTTGACAATATAGCTATTTGCATTGCATGCAATCCTGCATGCTTCTTCACCTTCTTGTCTTTTGTTTGTTGAAAATTCCTCCCTGCCACTGGCTCTACTGTTTAACCACATTTTATTTTCCAGCCAAATAATATTTCTTGGCACACAAGCAGGACAAATTCAGAATTCTTCAACTTGGTAGCAATATCCTGGGCTGCTGTACTACATAGTGCTTGAACCTGTAAGTATTTTCTACTTTTCATCATATCTTTCCAGAGGGAAATTATAATTGGCAAGATCACACCCAATTTTTCAAGGAGTGACCTGCTAAATACCCATGAAACAGAAGGATGCACAGATTTTCTGGGGGTTCAGATTATATATATGTTGGAGAACTAAAAAAAAAATAAATCAAACGTCTTTATTTTTTTCCCCTCTGTATACTTATGTTGTATCAGCCTGAGTTCCTTTACTGCAAAAGTAACTTGTTGCAGGAACAACATTGAAAGCTCAAGGTTAGCTTTGCAAAAGCTAAACACTGCAAATGAAAACAATGAAAACTATTTAACACTCTCCCCAATATTTTTCTCTAATATTTCTGAATAAAGGGAAGCACTACCTCTCACAGAAATCAAATAGAAAAGATCAAAGTTTTTGAGAAGACCTGCCTCCTGTGGTCACTTGACCTGGCTATCAATTGAAACAATCTCATGTGGAAATACTTGCCTGAAGACACTGGAAAATAGAGAGTAGACTGCTAATCCACAAACCTCTGAGACCTAATATTACATATTTCTTTGGTGTAGTCACATAACTTTGGGCAAACTGGTTTTAAAATGCTACCAGTACTGGCATAGGTATGGAGACAAGACATTCTATACGCTACTGTATCAAAACACAGATAAACTGAGTACATTGCAATTCTCAGCTTGGACGTTAATCTCCCAACTATCTAAGGCAGGAACACAGAGCTCATTTTTGCTGCTGTTTTTTTTTGTTGGTTGGGTTTTGGTTTGGTTTTTTGTTTGTGGTTTTTTGTTTTGCCTTTGCAAAGGAAGTAGAAGATTCCCATGGCTATTTCCATACCTGCTTATTACCTGCCACTCAAAACCAAGTACACAAATTTAACTCCTCATTACAAAGGAAGTGTTTGGATCAAACTGCTCCAAGTTCTTCAATTCTGAGGAGGAAATTCTTATATATTAGGTATCAGTTGTGATAAAGATGTCTGATGTGATCCATTTATGTAGAATTCAACTGACAAAAGTTTCATCAATTCTTGTTGCTATTCTAACCCTGCCAAAGATACACTGATGAAGGTATCAATTTTTAATTACAAACTTGTATCAAAGTCCAGGGATCAGGGAAATTCCTACCTCTTATTAGCTGGTGATCAATGCTCCACGAGTAAGATAAATTACCCTCTCTCTCTCTCTGAAAAGAAAGCGAAGTAACTAAGAAAAAAAAAGATCAACTTCTATATTAGATGTTACTCTACCTACTTATACAGAAGTTTCCCCCAGGCTACAAGTGATTATTCTGTTTTAATCAAAGAGCATACAAAGCATACATCCCAGCTTTAAAACACAGAACTGAGAGATAGAATAATCAATTAATCTACCTTTATGAGAAAAAAGCTGACTGAATTTCTCATTATGACAAAAGAAAGCCTGAAAAAACCTCAACTGCTGATAACGTTAAAGAGTGACAATGTTTCTTACTATTAGCCTGACAAAAAATAAATTTAATTTCAAAACTTCTCTAAGATAAGCTTTATATTTTTATTTAGTCAAATACCTTAATAGTTGACTCTCTTACTTGCTATTAGCCTTTATCACTGCTGCTCTTACACTAAATAAAACTGAAGAAACAACTTGCTGCCCTCTCAGTATGTGTCTACAGCAAGTATTGTTGCTTTTCTTAATATGACTGCTGCCAGGAATGACAAAGGCAGCTTTAGACTGCTGGTTTCACCCATCAGCTTTTTAACAGCAGAACACAGAACATTTGAAAAAATATTCTAAATCCTCAGTAAATGAATGAGACATGACCAATCAGTAGGTGGTCATCACTATCTAGCAATGGTTTGAACATTTCCTTGGGAGAGGATCCAGTAGAACACACTTTTTTCTGTAGTAAGTTTATACTAGAGAGGTCGAACTCATGTTACCTCTTTTAAATCATCATTTCCTCACTCTGGTAAACTGTCACTACATGAAAAGAACAAAAAAAATTGGTTGAAACCTTTTAAAAAAGGTGACAGTTTTCTGACTAGATGGCCATAAAATTTTCAATGGGTTTTCACAGCCACTAGTTGGAAAAATGCATTTGGAAGTCCACAATGTGTCGCAGCTGTTCTCTGCAGTGAAAATGCTTGTGCAAGTTTCAGTCACTGGGATTATGGATTATATGTCACAAATGCACATACAAATCTTATTCATTAAAATACCAAACGCTTGGGAAAAGAGGCTGGTTTGTTGAACACAAAAACTGAATGTAATACCTTTCTTTGTCTTAGAACCTCAACAACTATTGCCCTCCACCCCTGCAGTCTGAAGCTCCTATGTTTATGAACTTGGTTTATAATTGTTACCGAAGAGTGCTTTGTCTCTAATGGAAATTGTGAAGAAATGAGGTCAAAATAGGAAATGGTCTATGAAAAACTCCTCAGTCGCTACAGGATCTTATTTTTATATCCATCACTTGCCCACCTTATTTGTTGGTATAAAATTCTAAAATACTGCAAAGCCTACTCCAGCTCCTCTCTGGATTCTAGGTCTGTGTTTTTACCCTTCTGCATTACAGTTGGTCTTTTAAATCCTGATCTTCACTACACCATTTCCTCTAGTTAATTAAAAGTAAGATGTCTGTTGCTGAGTCATCCTGCTATTAAAATGTCTAATCTTGGAGGGGTGCATTTGCCCAAGTATATTTTGAATTATGCTGTATCACAACTAACAAGAAAATTGGAGTCACAAGGCCAACTACACTGTAAAAAGCAGTAGAACCACAACACACATGATGGCTTCTATTTCTGCCAGCAGCATGATATAACCACCAACAGTTCAGTATATAAATTAAGTACCTAGCAGGTTTAAGAAAATTATCTTGCTCCCAAGGTTGAAACAAAATAAAGTAATTTACATTCTTCCTACCAACATGTAGCATTACAAGGGAAGCAGACAAAAGGGCACCAAGAACTCAAACAATATACAGGTTAAAACATGTGTGTTACATCCACATTATTTCAGGGTAGGACCATGGATCTCTGCGGCATCACTGATACTACTGTATTTTGCAACCACTTTGTCTTCCAGTAGTTTTCAGGAAAAAAAGCAAGGAGAAAGTAATTCATATTATTCCAATTCTACAACTACTCAGAGTATACCCGATGTGAAGAAAAGCAGTAAGGAGATAAAGCATCTGATAAAAAAAGAAATAGGACATACTACTACAATATTTAAAGTGGAGAACAAGCCTGTAGTAGCAAGAAAGTAGAATGGAAAAAGTATTTAATTTCTCTTTGATCTCTCCTCCTGTGATTTTAATTCCCCCTTTCCTATTATAGATGACAGACAGCCTTAGACAGAATAGCTTCTAGTAACATCTACAAATGGGTTCTTTCTACTTTCTAGGCACCTATTAAAAAGAGAAAGTTGCAATAAGGGTAAAGTACAGCTTTTGAAATCTGTGCATTCAGGAAGGACAGATAAAAATGAGAGAATGGGAGCACGTGTCAGCTCTGGCATGTGGAGGACAAGAGCAGTTGACAGAATGTGATCTTTAGAAACCACTCAGATTTTGACATTAATTTATAGTATGTTTCACTGTCTGTACATCTCTAAATCTCACCTCTGACAGTAAAAAAACCCTTCAATACCAACCTCTGAGCTTTTCAAACTGGGAACAAGGGAATTTTCCCCAAAGCGTGCAATTTTACTTTTTTTTTTTTTAAACAGACCAGAGAATGGCCAATATATATTCAGCTGTTTATAGGGAGAACACAGCCTTAGCAGCACCTCCTTATGAAGTATACAGGTTGTGAAGCATACAGGTTATGAAGCTTTATTGCTGTAGGCTGGGTCTTTTTTCTTTTGAGTCATTGTTTAACATGGCTTTGTAAATATTTAAATTTACAGCTATCTTCAGAGATGTCATTAATTTATAAGCTTGGGTTTTGTTCTTACATTTTAAACTTCTGACACTAGAAATTGATGTGCTTCCCATCTGTTTCATCTCTCTCTGAATAAGCTCTCCTGTGCTTTTGAGGTTATTGACATTGACTGCAAAACACAAAAAAAACCCCTTTAAGGTATATCAGGTCCTGAGAGATAATCCTTCAATCATCTTACAGTCTAAGTGCACAAAAAAAGAGGGAAAGAAATTAAGTTTTCCTGTCAAGAAGTGAAATACAGATAGGTTTGTACATGGTCACAAAAGAAATCTGTTGCATTGATCCCAGTTCTAAGAATATCTCAACCGATTTCTCAAAAACTTGACCATTTCCTCTCATATTCTATTTTTGCCTACTGTTCAGGATTTGTCTGTATGTAGATATTGGTATAAAGTGTAGGACTAGCTTTTCATAGCTATTTTCTCAAAGTATAGTTGGGAAGTATCCTTGAAGCACAACTGTTCCTATATAACAGATAAGAACACACAAACATTTGCTACATTTTTTATTTCAAAACAATGTAAAAGATACATTTCTGCTGTAAAAGGTAGTTATACCTTTGCTTTATGCAAAGGAGCAACGAAAGAAAACTCAAAAGCATTCTTGGTTTAGGAAGCTTCCTAAAGCACATGCAAGAAAAAAAACTGAACAAAATAAAACATATACAAGTAGCAAGAATAAGCTTAGGGAAAGACTTTTGGAACCCAACATTAGAATTTATTTGCTCTTTCTAGAAGTCTACCATGTTACGATGGCCATAGCTCATCCACTACAATGACAAATTACTGTAACAGTCTTTAAGAATGGCAGCTATCCTCTCTCTTCACATGCTAAGAGCTAGATACTGGGAAGTTTTCTGCATTGCAGAAACTGAATTAAGTAATAACCCCATTCAGATACCTGTCTTTATCTTAGTTCTAATTAAACCTCTACATCTGCCCTGGGCCACAGTGGACTGTAGCATGAAGCTCAATTAGGAGACACTACAAAAGTCTAGGGCATCTTGCAGCTCTCCCAGGGATATCACCATTCTAAACAGAAACCAAGTTGAATCATTACATAGGGACATGCAAATACTGATCTGGTTTGGTAGCTGCACTGAGAAATTGGCCAAAAAAAGAGAAAACATTTTGTGTCAACCCAGAACATTATTTGTCAGTTTTTCACTGAAAATAAATAAAACATAAATGGGTGGAAGGATTTTTTTTTTGTCACAGTATGCTATCACTCTTTAAAATAAAAGGATACATTTCCTATTTAAAAGTGTATTCCAAAAAGAAAGGCAAACTATAACTTCATTTCCATGAAAAGTTACTTACTTCTCAAGACATCCCACCTCCAAACACTTTTGAGGCAATATAGTTAAACATTGATCCAACTAGAAAATGGTTTCTTTTACTTTGAATCAAAAGCTTTGGTGAACAAATTGAAGCTTCTTCTGAATGTACTGAGGAATTACTTTCAATTAGAAGAAAATGCTTAGAAACATATAAATGAATGTTTCAAAGGCAAGTAATTTTATATAGGCACCAAACCTGAAAAATTATTTTTGAGACTGAGTTTTGGTTCTGTCAAATTTATGCTTAGCTTGAGATAACTGAAAGAAATTTTCTGTTAATGAATTGTAGGTTTGATAGATGAATTGAGACATGCATTCTATTGTGGTTTTGGCACAATGTCCTGCCTCTCAGCTTTAATGGCCACGAGATGAACCTCAGTTCAGGAAAAGGAAAGCCTCTATTCTTAATTTTGAAATGTTGCAAAATGATATGGAAAACAGGAACTCACTGAAAAGTACAAAATAATCCTGTATTCTGTAGCAGCCCGCCGTATCCTGAAAACAGAGACATTCTCCAGGACACGGGAGAACACAGATGTGCACACAGGTGCTTTCTAAGTGCAATCTGAAGAGTGAAGAATCAAAAGATTCCAGAACTTCTATTTGAAGGAAGGTTCTCCAAATTAATATTACATCACAATAGCAAGCAGTGGTACCTAAATGCAGCTTTTCCTAGTATGAAATTATTAGAGACATTGTTTTGACTGCTAAGGCAGGGAGAGGAGCGCTGCTCGCAGGAAAAAAAATGTTCATTCACTTCCCGAGCAGGCAAACACTACATGCTTTTGAAACCTTCCAGTGTACTACATGAAACAAAGTGCTTCCCAAACAACTCATCTAGTAAGGTTATGTCATAACTTAGTTGAAAGCTGTTCCAAGATGTCAGATTATGAATAAAACAAGAATATATTGATGAGAGCTTTGAGAATGTTTCTCTGTTTTGAGAAAATTATAATGAAGTGATGCAATTAAAACAATTGCTTTCTTGGGCCAACTTCCTTTTGGAAGGGAACTGAGAAATCCACTTGTTCCAAAAGATCACCCATAGACAAATATTAAGAAAAGTCTTCACATGAATAGATGAATTCAGTTAGCCAGTCACTGAGGAATGCAAGTGAAAGGAATTTACATTCTGGACTTTAGCTAGTATTTCTTCCTACAGAACTGTCCATTAAAAAAACAAACAAAAAACCAGTAAGATCAACACAGGAACTGAAGTACACACATCAGTTGCCACTGGCCATCACACTATTTGAACACGCCCTTTTCTCTAACATTTGACTGAAAGGTTGTGCATACAGCATTAAAGTCCCTGTTTTCAAAGTTTAGCACAGAAAAACAAATTAATTTTCTTTTGAAATATTTTTTCCATATTTATAGTTTTTCCACTGTGACACCTTCCTGTTTTTTCTTTAAACATGTATATTTTAAAATAAATCATATCAAACAATTCAAGTAATTGGATCTAAATCTCTACTGACAAGCAAAGTTATAAAGGAAGTTCTGACAAAGTCACTGTAAAGATGCAACAAGAATAATGAATACACATTTCTATGCCATCTTATACTTCAGCTGTGCTTTCTGTAAATAACTGTTTCAAATTCTTTGATGGAAGCAAAGGAGAGAATAAATTGCTTTAGTCTTCACAGGTAATGTGAGGAACATCCCTTTACCTGCAGACTGTCTCTCAGAATTTAACATAAGAGATTTTCAACATTATGCATTACCATTTAAGCAGGAAATGTAGACTACAAGAGCACAGAATAAAAACCTCTTTTAAATTGACATAATTTAAAAACCAAACAACTTCATATATTTAGTTCTCAAAGCAGATTCCATTCCACGTTTAAGTCTTACGTACCTGAACATTTTAATCACTGTACATGTGAGCTGGAGCTTAGATGCCTTCCAGGCAAATAAAAGAGTTGTAGCCAGATCTTAATAAAACACAGGAGCAGAAAGGGAAATAAAACTCTACATTCTTATATCGCACAATTCAAGTTTATTCCATTCATTCTTGCAACACAAACTTAAAAATACAGTATCATTTAGCATTTGGATGTCTATGAACCATGATAATAATGAACCCAACTGTGTCAAAACAGTTAACAATGGTGAAAAGAAGTCAAATATCAAAATGCACAAAGCACTAATTTTCTTCTGTCACTGCGTAGAAAGATGATTGTTTATCCATTTACAAAATATAATTAAGACAAGTTCATTTTGAAATTTTGCATGCAACACTGCAATTGCTTGACCTAGGACACTCCATTCTTACCAGCCTCTTCTACAAATAATTCAATGTTATGTTCAAGGATAAAGTTCCATTTAACTGCTGTACTCCTTTTCCCATTTGCTCCCCCTTAAGAAAAAGGAGCAGGGGGTACAAAATCCAAAATATACTTGAGGTTATAACTTACTCAGCACAAATTTCAAAGGAAAAGTTTTAAGAACCTAAGAAAGATTTCCAAAGTATATGTGATTCCAGTCTGACAAAGTATTTAAATTCTGTTTATAGAATGTAAAATATTTTACAGTTTGGTGTTTTCATCTAGTTAGGACGTACTCAAAGATAGAGGCAGCCACCCATTATTTTTTCCCCACAATATAGCTAACAAGGGAACAAATGAACAAGCCCAGTTTTTAGATAATTACAAAAACATAAGCTTTTATTATTACTTTTTTTTTTTAAACCCTGGGCAAAATGATCAAATCACCTTTTATGTAGTGCAAAAAGCAAAATTTTTCTTCTTTATGAGCCAAACATTAAATGCCATCTTTTAACTATCTCAAAAGGCAGCTTGGGTATATATTACAGCCAAATTAACACTTGTCTCACTGAAGTTCGTCTGCATTTTTTTTTTCTCAAGTGAAGCAAGAAAAAATAAGGTGTCCACATAATTGTAGAAAAAGGGAGGCAAAATTGCCTCTGAATAACCAGAGGAGTTAGTACAAAGATGTTGTTTCTTTACTATAATGCTCACTTAAATGAGTTGAAGGGAACAGCAGAAAGGAATAGAGAAAAAAACACCAAAAAAAAAGACTATGGCCAGACAACTCGACACTAATCAACACAAAAAACTTGAATAATCAAGTTTTTCCACATAAAAACAGATTGCAGTTTTCTAGACTAGTATTTTATTAGCTAAGTATTTAATAGCATAATATGGAGGCAAATTTATGCCAAAGATGGTTACTTTCATAGATGAATAAAGAGTTAAACCTATAGTCTGTGTTCACACTATTACAATGACATGACAATCCAGCACTGATCAAAGATTAAAGAATTCTCTTTAAATAGTCATTAAAAGCACTGTTCACCAAACATGCTTTTTTATCAGCAGCTCACCAATTGATTTATCACTGATTTCCAACCTTTCTGCTCTTCCTTGCCACCCATCTCCAACGAGCAAAGAGTAATTGCACTGTACAGTTTATGGCCAGAGTTGATTGTTTTCTTCATTGTTTTTCTTATGGGATGTGTACATGTAAATCAGTTTCTGCTCTCATTTTACAGTCTAAATACAAGGCTTTTTATAGCCGAGACATTCAATCACAATATGCAACATGATTCAAGTAAAACTAAGTCTCCATTAAATACAAGTGGTAGTCACCAGCCTACTTCTACATATCCTCTTAATTTCAACAGTGATATCAAAATAATATCGGCTACTTTTGTTTAAGAATTCAGCATGAGACTTTATATACATTTGTTTTTTGTATTGTTCATGTTATCAGAAAGTTTGACATCTATATTCCAAAAAAGAGGAAGATGTATAGTTTGTGGTATACACTTTTCTGCTATAAAACCAGTTTTCAGTAATCAGCAGCCTAATTAAAATTTTCAAGATGAAAGCCAGAAGCTCAGACATTTCTGAGGACCATAAGATGTGACAGGAATCCCTACAACATCATTAAATACCTTCCCATGAATCATCAAGGCTGTCATAGTACTGTCATACTTACTGGTATAGTAAATCTTACCTAGAAGTCGGTGGTTAATGTGGTGTGGTTGCACTGGGAACTTTCAGAACAAGTCCCATGCCTTAATGAAATTTAAGAGGTTCATTTGGTGAACAATGAAAATGATTCAAAGATATGCACAATTAAAAGTTTTTTTTTTCCTCCAGTAGTTAGAGCAAGTTAAGACTTCTACTTGTACATCTTCCTGTTCCTAACACCTGAACTTAGAAGGCTTACATGTACTTTAGAAGTTTACCAGAGAAGTTTAGCAACAATATTCACCTGATATGAATGTCTAAATAATTACCATTCATTTTCCACATGTGACTAGATTATTCCTACATAGCAAACAGCCTGTAGCTTTTGCACATGTCTATACATTTTATGCTGACATGGTGAGTAAAGAAATTCCATCTTACAATCCTTTTGGAAACAACTACAGTGACATTTCGAACTCTCTCAAAAACAGTTGCTTAGAACATCTGCCCTGGACTAGAACAAACATGGGAAAGAAACCTCAAATTCAAGCATCCAAAAGTACCTTGGCAGATATTCTGGAGTGTATCATGTCTCAACTGATCTTTCCTGATTTACTCAAGAGTCAGAAAAACATTAGTGTGACATCCAATTAGTCAATATAAAGAACAGCTCCAATAACTAGTATCAAAAGTCCTCAAAACTGCAACATAAGCTTTAGGCAGAATAATAAAGCTACCCACAGAGAGAAGAGAGAAAAGCAATC
Source organism: Strix aluco (assembly GCF_031877795.1). Classification (NCBI taxonomy): domain Eukaryota; kingdom Metazoa; phylum Chordata; class Aves; order Strigiformes; family Strigidae; genus Strix; species Strix aluco. Next base: position 14,454,074 of record NC_133935.1, on the reverse strand, counting down.
CAGCCACCTACATTACTACACTTCAGATTATGGCAGACACTAATAGCATGGGACTATTGTCTCCTTCACAATTAGTTTCAGGTACATAGCACAGTACTTCCATCTAAAGGAATCCTTCAACAAAAATCTTAGTACTAACCTAGGAGGTTTACAAGCCAAAAATTCAAGATCATGGTCTGTCTTCCTTCTTCCATTTTCAGTAGAAATGGGAAGAGATTGTGCACTGAAAAGAGATTGTCCCACTAGAGGGACACTGTTCATAATAGTTTTCAACCCTCTCCAAACAGATTATCTTTGATACAAGCCCCTAACTAGTCTGATTCATAAAGAATTTCCCTCCCCCCAAAGTATTTAGCTGAAGAAGCTGGAAGATGCAAAGAGTGACAGACAGGCAGCAGTGTGAGGCCACAGGAGAGACACTTAAGATATCAGTCCATCCGTCACTGAAGAAGAGTTTTGATTGCCTGGTTGTCAGTGGCTTCAAAGGCAGTTAGTCCATCTGGGCCTTTCACAGACTTATCAGCACCCTGTAAAGACATTGAGAAGGACTGTCAATTCATAAAGCCAGGCTGTATTAGTATTAAGTGTGTCACAACAGTTACTTACCTTGGATAATTATATTGATTACATACAGTTTAGTGCAGTGCATTGTTTTCATTTAGGAACCAAACAGGCAAGATTTACATACAAAACTATTCAGCACACAGGTAATTTAAGTTTCGAACTTTATACTGTGGAACTGGAAAAAAGTCACTAACTTTTGTCATAAGTAACAGGTGGATAGAAAGGATAAACAGAAATGCACCAACTAGACAAACTGCAGAACAGTAAGCACGAACCCAGCCTCAGTGCCAGAATTATGGAAGTTGAGCAAAAGAAAGGAAGCAAAGAGTGATCAACTAGTCATGTTTGTTCTGAGCACTATGCAGTCATATACATAAAATGGAAAAGCCAGACTAAATTGTATATAGGGTAGTTAAACAAAGGGATAAAAGTTAGAGAACACACGACTGACTACAGAGATAGAGAGATGTTTTCTGAAAATGAGATTCCAGAATAACTCTTCTTGAAAGATATGTAAGTCTCACTTTAAAATATGTGTATTTGCTCAATCAAGTGACAGGAAAAATATTGTGGGTACAGACACACTTTGTCAAGAGCATGTACTGCAGAGGTTTGTCTTTATGCATAAACTCTCTATAGAATAAGTACAAATCTCTTCTCACATTACAAGGAAGGAAGTGCACAGATTAATAGTTACTATTGAAGACACCTAATAGTTTCCTAAGAACATAATGGACCTAATTACCAGAGCTTCTTTACCAATAAAAGTTTATACACATAAAACTCCACTAAACTTCCATATATGATACCATGTTTGTTCACAAGACAACTAACTCTCAGCCCACTAAACTTCCCATTGTAACTGTTTCTAACAATCTGATAAACTGGATCTGATATTACCATGATTTGCTGCCAGTACTACTTTTCACAACATAGAATATTGCCCTCTTTGAAATTTCTACTCTTTTTACTTGTAAATATTCAATCTGCCATCCTAAAAAGATGGTTTTATAGCGGTTTTTAAGGCAGCAATGCCCATCTTGTGGTCCACTGGCCAAACTGACCCTGCTGGAGCTGTTCATCTCCCTTGCAGTCCCTAGAGACCCTCAGTGCAAGGCATGAGCTGAACAGACTTGTTTAGTGGCAGTCAGCTGCGGGGCAGGGAGACAGGCTTCTGCTATCAGGGAAAGAGCCTAGGAAAATAAAGTTATCTTGAGAACTCCAGTAACGCATTCAGAGATAGATACTTACAATTGCAGTAATTCCTTCCAGGCAGCTCATTTTCTCTAGTACTTTTCAGGTAGCAAAATACAGGCAATACATTTTGTGCATATGCAATGAAATTCACTCCAATGACAGGAACAATCATAACATTTACCTCTCCCCTGTCACTATTTAACATCCTTGGCCCAAACAGTATGCAGTATGCTGCAGTATCGCTGTTCTGTTAAGTATGAATGTGAGCTGAACCAGTCTGTTCCCAAGAAGTGACTAGCTGCAAACATACACTTAGGTTGAAACCACTGAAACCCATTCCTTGTGAAACATTTATTTTTCCCCTAAAAAAAACCCCGAGAGATTTAAGAGGTATCTGACAGTTATAATCTTAGTTATGCTGGGAGAAGAAAGGCAACCATGAACATAGTAATGGCTTCTTTTGCATGCTGATTATTTCTACTGCTTAGACAGCACTCTCAAACTAGAATCCACATGGAACTCAAAAAGGCTTCAAAGCTGTTCTTTGATGTTAAGCTCAGAAAACCTGAAGGAACTCAGACTTGAAGAAAAACGGAACTATGCAGTAGACCTGCCAGTATTCATCTTGAATAGGAGTTTAAAGAACTTTAACTTATAAAACTCTCCACCAACGTATGAGCATTTAGGGTATAAAAAGAGAACTTCTAGTTTAGACATAGGACTGCTTTCCACTCTTGTACTTCAGAAGAGTTACAGACATGCGAGACCAGAGTTTCTAAAACAGCTTTACTGGATGTAGGATAAGAGGGTCAGGACTACCTAAGGACACTGTTTAATAAACTCAGTGTTAATAAATTAGGAGAAAGGCCCCTTAGCTAGGTACAAAGATTCCTGCCTGTATTCAACAGAATAAGAAGGAAATAAAGTTCAGGTCAAGAGGACTTCAGTTTTCAGAAGTACAACACTGCCTGGAAGCAGGTTTAATGAAAAGTTCATAAAAAGTACAATGATTTCACAGTATTCTCTACTTCCCCAAAGTAAAAAGCTATTAACATTTTATGTTTGTGTTATGTTCTTTTCTTAAAATACACACAGAAATATATATATACACACACACTCTTTCTTTGGCAGGGTAATAACAAACAAGAATGTTTGTCCTCTTAAGTCACTGGGCAAGCACAGATGTTATACATGCTCCGAAGGCAGCACAATAACGACTAGGGTACAATTGCAGTTAAAATAAAAACACCCTGAAGGCAGCAGGTAAAGGCAATGCAGAGCTGTCACCAAACCCTGCAAAGCTGGAATTGGGGCACTTAATGAAGCTGGTAGAAGACTGCATTACATAGCAAACAGCAAACTTCCAAAACAAGTTGCTGGATGAAGTTAGAGGCAGATGTCAGCTTGTTCAAAAAGAATATGGATGAATTCATGGACAACAAATCTATAAACACTTCTTAAAGGGGATAGATGTGTGTACCTCTAAAACCCCCAATACAACAGCAATGAATGAGGGGAATAAGTGAGCAGAAGTGGTCATACTCACAACTTTTCCCAAATGGCATTCCTTTTGCCACTGTCAGGAGAAAGAAGAGGTGTTAAATTGCCTAACTCTATAGGACTTTTCTTATAACACATTTTTAGTAGAAAGCAGAGATCAAATTGCATTAGATAATTTACAAAAAGCAGAACTATTTTGAAAGCTGAATAAATGGATGAGATTTGTCACATCTTTTGCAACAAACTGCATCCTCCATTAAAAACATTCAAAAAGGTTTAATTGTCTATTGTAACATGATATTTGTTTCTCCTACACTAAAAAAAAAATCTTTTTACATTACAAAAATAAAAGATTCTTAAAGAGAAGCATGGAATAGTTTTATATATATATGTATCTCTTTTTCAAATAGGTATCCCTTAAATCCACTATCCCTGAAAAAACTAAAAGCAAACTGAAATACAGGAACTGATGTTGCTTCAGTACTCATTATTTTATCTGTTATTTTGTTTTGTAGAAGGTTGGTACATAACATGACCAAAATAAAAACCTGGTATTTTGGAAGACAATTCAATTCTGATTTTGTCAAAAACTACTAAAAATTCATTTCCTCCCTAATAGTAAAATATGCTCCAATATTATGTTATTTAACAGTAATAGTACTGAAAAGGCAGAAGTGAAAAAAATGGACAAAAGATATGCACTTCTGCTTCACTTTGAGGTCATAACATGCTGCAAACAACTTTACTGTTTAAAGTTACAAAGGCTACTTGAATATACCTCAAATTCCTAGAAAAATATTTTAAGATTAATAAAAACAATTAAATACTGTTAATGTAGTAGTAAGACAACAAGCCCTGCTGCCTTTGAACTTTAAGGAGGAAGTGCTCTTTAGACCAAACCTAATTACTTTCATGTATTACATTAAGTCAGAGCAAAGCAGCATTTTCAACTGAAACTCAGACACTGCTAGAGCAGTTTAGGTATCGCTCTGCAAACCTCCATAGGTCTACTTTTTGGGATGTCTGCAGTATGATACTCCACACACTTTTATCAACTTGAAAGATACACTAAGAATTCCAAAAAGTATTGCTAGGCTACATACACTGTATAAGCAAGGCTTGATAATTTAGAAAGGAAGGATTATTTAAAAAAGGTAGTTTCATAGGAATAGGCAAAATGAATTCTTCAAGAGATATGCTTTAAGGATATAGTATTTTGATCTCTTGCCTGACCAAAAAAAGTATTTATTAGAAAAGCATGTTTCAACGCTGACCTAGAGGGTTTATACTACTCTGGTAGCCACAACACCATAAGATTTAACTAATTCTGCTTCAGTAAATTCACTTATCCCTTGTTGAGGGCAGTAAAAATCATCTTCACCCATTATGTATTTCACTGCTCAGTGTCCTTCAATTTTTGAGAATTAATGAGATACTATATTATTATCTACTGGTAATAATAGGTTAATTAAGCTTTCTGGATCTAGCATACATGTAGCAGCCATTTGTTATTCTAAACATTAAAATTTTGTGCCCAAATGGAAGCTAAAGTCTTTTGTAATGTACAGAAAAGTTTCAAGTATAAATCCTCACATTTTAATTTTTCCCACTTAATATTTTACAGTTTTATAACTAATTGGCAATTTCAGACCAACACTGGACCTTTAATCCCTATAGGTTTGGAATGAGTGACACTATTTGAACATTTTAAACATGCCAACAAAAACTTTGGGTTTGATTTTTAAGTTTAAATTACCACATTATCAATATTTTGGTTTAGTTCATATTGGGCAGGCCTGAACCATCACAGATGACCACAGCTGTGCTATGGTGAAAACCATTTAATGAATCCAATCTGTGAAAATCATAACAGTAATTGATTATGGCTGATCACGATAAGCACAACAGCAGTTCTTGAAATTCACTCAATCATTTGTAATCTCAGCTTTTGAAGTTTTCAAACTGCATCTAAGTTCTTATAATAAATCAAACAGCATTGCTGATTCCAAAATGAAAACATCTGAGCAAGGCATCAGGAAGTTAAACTCCACTGAAATGCTAACTTCAGAAGAAAGTGTTTAACAAAGGCCCTTTTGAGAAACTACCTTTGGAAGAGTGTATCTATCCTTAAATTATGTTTGGTGTTTATCAGTAAATTCTATGTATGCACTGTAATTAGGAAGAGTCATATAACTATTCCACTTTCCATAAATAAACCAACTTGCATTATTTAAACCAAAATAACTCTATGTTTGTTATATCTGGGGTTTTTATGTTGGAAGAAATGTCTAAACTTGAATACCAACACAAATTATAGTAATAAGTGAAGCTACAGTTCAAAGTACCTTAATCATAAAACCATAATTAAACAAATTTTTTTTGCTATGCTTCATGAATAAAAAATTAAAAACAAAGTATGGGGGGTTAAATCCATGCAACCATTACAATAGGTGAAAACTTGGGAAAAACCTGTAAAACATAAAACATTGTCAACAACTTCAATACTGAACAAAGGATTTACAAAAGAGTAAAGGCAGCATTAGAGAGCTGTTTGCTTTCTGAAGCTGCAAAATTACTGATTAAACTGCTGGAGTACTCATTGGCAACCACCAACGAGTATTAAAATCACATTTCAAATACTTCCTAGAAAACCCACCAGGAAATTCCATCAAATGATTCTTCGCAGTACTTAATTCACCATTTTTGATGAATGTACTTTACAAGGTCAAACCACATGTTATGATATTACCCGCCTTTCACAGAACATCACACTTTAAATGCTTGCAGGGATTTTAAGAAGAAACTTATGGAGCTAAATCACTTGGTTTAGAGAGGTCTTCATACCCCTCCAGAGACAGCAATTTGAAAAGCTAGAATAAATGTTATAACACACACAAGATTAAGGAAGGAGCTCTCCTGCAGTTTTCATATCGCTCCAGTTTTAATATGTAGCCAAACACTACAAGATCACCAGGTAGTTTAGAAAATGTCAATTGTGTCATAATTTGGAGCCCTGGCTGACTCAAGACAGAATTTAATGCATTCTTAGGGGTGTATTGGAAGAGGTGGGAAATAAGGTCTATGAAATCTAAACTTATGCAGATGTTATCAGTTCCAGTTCCCTGAAACTGCCCAAGAGCAGTAGCAGCACAGTATACATCGTTTTGGCAGGCATAATATTGTAGACTTTTCTTCCTCTACCAGTGAAACCCCTTCTCAGTGCGCATGCAGCTACAGATCCTTTTTCAAGCATCTATTTCACTTCACTTCTCATCTTAAAGTCTCATCCCACCTACAATTATAGCTGAATGTTACTTTCCATACAAAGGTCAAAACCATTGTTATTAACCCAAATTGGTATTTGAACTTTGCCCAGCCTATTTTTAGTATTTTTATTTTCATTGCTAAAATGAAGCAACGAGAAGCTTTTTTTTTTTTCTTAGAAAATGCATGTATTTAATTACAAATACATTTTCCAGGCAATTAAACTATGCATCCAAACAACATGATTTCCTGTGGTCAGGCACTTCCAAACAGAGGCCTTCCAACATAAGCTTCTAGCCAAATTTAGATTTCTACAGATCTTATACTGTACAGCTAAGGAACACAGACTTGCATGGAAACAAAAGGAATATAGCTGTGGCAAAAATTATGCCAGGGCTAGATAACCTTTAGCTTTCACTATTTTTTTTTCTCTTATTAAAGAAGTAGTAACAATGCATTAATCCTTCAGATATAACAATATCGCATGCACCTGCTACCAAATGACAATAGCTGGTGTTGCTTTAGCTTATCAAAACTAATGAAATCAAACCAGGCTTTCAGAAGGATGATGACAAATAGGCTTGCAAAAAATATTTTACCCATAGTTCAAGAATAAGCATGAAGTATGGTAATAGAAAGACTACTTGTGCTTTTGCAACTAACAGTATAAGGCAAGTGTGGATATAAGGGACACTACAGGGCTAAAGGTACTTCAGCTTCATCCTTCCCATCTGTTTCATGTCTCATTCTCGAATTTAATCTGAAACTCATCCATCTCCTACAAAAACAATGCCACAACAGGCTGAGCAAGCATTTAGTATGTGGCAACAAGCAAACACTATCTGCCATCTACAAAAACTGTAATCAAATCCTGGAGACCACTCTCTGGAACTGGTATGGCAGACTGCAAAAGCACTAAAAAAATTCCAAGGAAGCAGCTGAAGACACCTCAGTTCTGTCTCTTGATTTGGCATCAGTGTTTCTCCAATTCCATAAACACAAGGAACTAAATCTGCAACAGAACTTTAATTTGGAGGCCTCAATTGGCAGGAAACTAACTACAGAAATTAACTTGCAATAGGGACAAATGAACAGGGTGAATGCCAGCCCTATTGCAAGGAAGTAGTAGGAATATGCAAGTTAGAGCATTAAAAGACTGAACAGAATCCCCTGCTCTGCAGGCAACTAACCTTCGCATTAGCTTACCTGTAACATGGCACTGCAGCCTGATGTTGGTAGACAGCGTGCTCATCTCGCCCACTGAAGGGACAGTATGGCACGAAAGACCGCATACAAGCACTCCTTCACTCTTCTGTGATTAAAACTGCTGCAGACCACCACAAATTAAACTTCTGAAGACAACTCAAGTATCTGGCTGGGCAGATTTAAACGTGACTGCACATCGGCTGTGGCAACGCCTGCTTAATTAGGTCACCCCCCATCTCTGCAGACCCTTATCAACCCTGACCTGAGGTGGTTTTTTGTAAAGTCTTGCTAGATTCCTCACCCATTTCCAAATGCTGCTACACAAAACCCATCTTAGGAGACTGGTGATACTGTAGAGACTTCTTATACCATTGAGTGTTTTGTCTTGTCAAACTACAGCCCCAAAAACTACTTTAATGCTAGAATATTTTAAATTGCTCAAGGGCCATTTTATATATCACATAACACACTTTTCCACTTTGTTTCTTCAGAAAGCAGCACATTAAATTGTATCTCCTTACTACAGTTACGAAGGCCCCAAAGTTATTCAATTTAAGGGTTAACGTCACTGGTAAGAGCTTTTGGATTTTCAAAGGAGCTTATTTATATCATTTTATATACATTTAAGCCTGAGAGCCACATGACTTAGATATAGGATATACAACCCAACACAACTCTCCCAGCAACAGTAATTTTATTCAGAAGCTGACTAAACCTAGCCACAGGTAATGCTTCCATAATGGTGGTGATGCTATGACTGTATAAACAACGTACTATTTTATTCCAGAGGATTGAACACCAATATGATGGAAAGTTGAATATATTCAAGGAATGACAGACACTGAATTTGGCTGATAGAAGGCATTTAAGAACAAATCCCAGAGTCATCTACTACAACAGTGGCATTCTTAAAAATTACTTGAAGATAACCTCTTGGGGTCCCTTCCAGACTTTCTAAAAAATATTTAATCTGTGTGTTAGATGTAGTCTAACCTGATGTATCTACACTTTTCCTCAACATATTCCTACAGATACTGCAGAATAAAGTAGAAAGTTCTGCTTCCGAGACAGAGGGCTCATCCAAGGTATCACCCTATGGTACTGTCAAACCACATTGGTGCTTCAGGGAGCTCTTGAGATTTTGAAGCATCTCTCTTCCTCCCCTGCGTTCACATAAAACTTCACATGTGGGCAGTTCCCAGAGGAAGTTTGCTTCCTCAGAAACTGTGAAACCATTTGATTCTGATGCATTGCTAACCCCAGTGAACAAGAACTGGTTAGATGGTTGGGGCTATAGCAAGAATGGCTGGGAGCACTACTTGAAAGTTAAATTGGCTTTCTACTGCTTCTCAGAAGACATCAAAAGAGCTAGTATTTTAGGACTAAGAGCAACATCTTTAGCTTTGTTCCTCCTGTAGTCCTTCCAAATGTAGTCTAACAGTTAAGTTTTCCATAAGAAAGTACAGTTAGTGTCACCTGTGTGTCAAATAAATACATACAACTAGCATAATAATTCTTACTTTAAGAAAAATCCAAATGGGTTCATCAGCTTTATAATAACTGAGCTCTGAGGAGCATCTTATTTCCATTCCAGCCCAATGAAAGAACTGTTTTTTAACTTTTTACAGTGTCCATGTTGAACTCTTCTGCTGAAAAGGGTGATAGGGAACAGAATAAGAACTATTTCAAGTCATCCTAGCACCCTATGCTAACCTTAGAAGTTTTCCCTCAACTTACCAATAAAAGAACAATATAGAGTTTGACACATTACATCCAGCGGATCAGCCAGAGAAACCACGAGCTTTCACTATTCCAAAAAGTCATTTGTATTTAACTTCCATGTGTGAGAAACATTTGCTAAGAAGCCCAAAACAGTCCTTTCTGAGGAACAACAAGAGTAACAAGCTGTGCTTTATTACAGGAAAGCCTTGCTGGAAGTTAATTGAAATTCCACAAAACAAATTGCAGCTTTTCAAGGGATAGCAGTTGGTATAATGGATTCAACTTTTAGTATCATCTACAGAAAATTCTATTAGTCACGTGACGTGTACACTAAAAATGTTTATGGAGACTGAACTGATAAGAGCCAGCATAGGTCCCCCAGCACTTTCCAAGTTAAGCTCTTACAAGTGTAAACTGTTTCTAATATGAGCTTAGAAGAAGCTTGGCTGTGTTTCACCTTGCAACTGCATGATCACCAGTAACAACAGCAGAAAACACAGGTTTGCAGCGGCCCAGGTTACTTCAGCTTAAGATCAAGTGGCCACTCTAATCATTCCAGTCAGTTTAAGAGCTTAGAATCTTGATTTAGTCTCTCTACTACTTACATGTATTTATTATTCTCTAAAAGTGAATTATGTCCCAACACTTTTAATGCTTTTACTGCTTTCAGTGGAAAATTGTTTAAAGAATGCTCTGCGGTCATACTACATGAAAGAGTAACGAGCTTACTTTCATCAGATGAACACATCTACAGTAACAGAAAGCTTACAAAAATGTTAGAAGTCACCTTGACTATGCTTATCTTCTTCATATTCTGTACTTTAAGGCATATTTTTTACATTTTATGTCCAGTTAACATCTGAAACATTTATTGGAACATCCCTCCTCCTCTCAATAGCTCAGGAGTCTCATGTGAAACATTTATGAACATCCCCACAATTCATAAACTGTAGAAGGCAGTACAGAATGTTAGCTTAAAACAATTCTATTTCCAAATCAACAACTGCATCCAACAGAATTATTTATATTAAAATCTAATCTTAGCAGGTGAAGAGGAAACAGTCTTTTATACCTTACATATTTTTAACTTGATCAAACTGCTAACTTTTTAATATTTGTGGCATGCAAACAGACTAAGGAGATACGTATCACTATTCAGCAGTTCTCAAAACTTATGAAAGTACAAAAAAAATCATTATTTTTGTTTTCCTGTTTAAAGATATGTAAAGAGGTTATTGACTTTTAGTTCAACAGCTTAAGGGATATTCTATGAGAGGCCACATATACAAGAGATCAACTAACAGGGTAAATGAAGGCAGCTGGAAGTAGGTACACGTGAAATAATGAAACTTCTTAGCAGTAAAGTAGAAGTGTAGTATTTACAAAAGAAAAAACAGCTTTGAAGAAAAATTTTAACTATATTGGTCCCTCATCTGCAGTTCCACTATTTACATACACTAACATCAGACATTTAATATTTGTCCTGCATTTGGAGTAACAATAAAATACACCCCACTCCACAAGTAACTAGGAAGCACATTAAACAGTCAAACAGTAAGTAATTTTTAGAACTTTCATAAGGGTTGAACTACCTGGTCTTACAGGTATCTGCTACCAAAGAATGTATGAGATCAGACTATGTTACAAACAAGGTGTGACAGATGTTAAAACAAGGTCTGTAACTGTATTAAGAGAAAGAACAACCTCTTAATATGAGATCTGCCTTTGAGTGAGCTGATGAACAAAGTTCCAGCTCATAACTATTTCATCAGGTAGTCTATGTGAATGAAAGCAAGCAGATGTGGTACAACATGTAGTGAGACCTCACCTGGAGTGCCACATCCAGCTCTGCGACCCCCAACATTAGGAGGACATAGAGCTGCTTGAGTGGGTCCAGGGGAGGCCAAAAATATGATCAGGGGCTGGAGCACCTCCCTTATGAGGACAGGCTGAGAGAGTTGGGGTTGTTCAGCCTGGAGAAGAGAAGGCTCTGGGGAGACCTTATAGCAGCCTTCCAGTACTTAAAAGGGGGCTACAGGAAAGATGGGGAGGGACTCTTTATCAGGGAGTACAGGGATAGGAGGAGGACTAATGGTTTCAAACTGAAAGACGGTAGATTTAGATTAGATGTAAGGAAGAAATTCCATACTGTGAGGGTGGTGAGACACTGGAACAGGTTGCTTCGTGAAGCTGTTTATGCCCCCTCCCTGGAAGTGTTCAAGGCCAGGTTGGACGGGGCTTTGAGCAACCTGGTCTAGTGGAAAGTGTCCCTGCCCGTGGCAGTGGGGTTGGAACTAGATGATCTTTAAGGTCCCTTCCAACCCAAACCATTCTATGATTTGCTCTGCACAAGGAAATCTGAAAATAATAGAAGCTTTCCCAAACTATTCATTTGCAGCAACATTTTTCTAATCTCATCTCCTAGTCCAAATTCATTTTCTTATAACATTCTCCACATCTTTGTAAGATTGCTTCATCTTTATGACTGTTGAACTAACCAATGCCATTCAAATTGCACCAAGTATAGAGATCAATACATTCTCACAAGCTGTGTGAAAAATAGCTGATTCAGGAAGGACCTTAATGCCCTCACTGACAGACTACAATGAACGCACAACCCTTACAAGTTGCTGGACAACTCCTGTGTGAACTTAAGTTTTGAGGTATATTATCTATTATTTGAGCAGCTTATTTTGAATGCAAAACACCTCAAAAGAGAAATGGAAAGAAATACAACATGGAATAAAGGATACCTTTTTTGTAATGTGTATATAATTGTCCTAAATGAAGGATCAGTCCTCACAACAAATTCAAGCAAGTTGCATGCACCATTTGAATCCTAAATTAACAGTCACAGCATTTCTTCACAGAAGGGCATAACCAACATTAGACAGAATCAGAGAAGTGAAGTGAAATTCATGCAGCATTAAGGCAGTTAAGGAAAACTTTACCTTGGAAGTGGTATATGAAAACTTTACACAGAAGGTAATCCTTTGGCCAAATGATTTAAGCAGGTTCACATACTGAAAATGCACTGTTAACCTCCACTTTTCAAAGTAAATGAGGCATAACAAGAAGCAGCACATATGAATGGAGACAAAACATTGCTTGAATTAACTACTGCTTTGTAAATTGCATCACCTTTGTAATATGAATTAAAGGAAGGGCAGAAACAGATTAAGCTTATTCTCCTCAGGACAAAATTTACAAGCTCTGTAACAGAGAAAGCTTGTCTTCCTACTTTTACTTCCCCTCACTGCCAACTAAGATGGGTTTTCAGTCATCTGGCAAAAGCAGAGGGAAACCACACCTCTGAGCAACTTCACAGTGGAGACTCCATCACATGAAAATACTTAAGCAGCTCCCAAAGCTAAATCCCACTCCTCCCTGTCTGCAGAAGGAATGCAATTTTTTTCTTGCCCGATTTACTGTTAACTGATCTCTAGCTGGAGCTCACAATACTGTTAGTGGTCACTATTACTTTTGCTACACTGCAAAAATCCTGGAACTTTCTCCTTCAACTACCTTCTCCATAATCAGAGTACCCTCTCTGGTTTACCAACAGCATTTGTTTGATGTTCTGAACTTATCTGGAGCATCATAATCTTACTGAAAAAAAAATCATAGTAATATACTTTTCTAATGGATAACTCGTTCTAAACATTTGTATCTCACCTTTGACAGAAGTAATTTCACACAGGAAACATGGCCCTCATAGACTGCTGATAGAAGTGGTGTGATATTGTGTTTGTCTGGAGCCTGTAAATTGAGACACAGTTATTTGAAGCACAATTTCACACAGTGTTAAAAGGTTTCACCTAACTTTTAAATTTTATTTTGCCAACATTAGAGTGAAGGTAAGGATTTAAGAGTATTATCCAGAAATGTATTCTCTCAAAATTTTTACTCCTCTTAAGAAAAGTCATTGTTTAAAAAAACCAATCAGGTAACAGCAAGATGTCTTCCATAAGACTTCTAGGTATCCCAAAGTTTGTCTATTTTTTTTAGGCCAGTGATAGGAATTGAGGGGTTTCAGCTGACAAATTTTGCCCAATTTAGAAACACTATTCCTAACTCTCCGATTTCTCAGCCATCCTGACTTCAGAAACCAGTTTTGGCTGAAACATTGTTTGGGCTGTCTTCTCCTTTCTAAACTATAGTCCTGGAAAGATTAAGAAATGGAGCAACTGAAATGTTCTTATTTTTTCCTCTATTTTTTCCTCCTTTCCAGTTAGGAAAACTGCTGAGGAAGAGATAAACTTTCCAGCACCAAGGAAAAAATTCAAGTAATTTTGTTAAGCTAAAAGCTAAAGCTAAGATGTCTTATACATTAACTTTCAGATGACTATTCTAAAGCACAGCGTTTGGGGTATATGGTTAAAGTATCAGAAACTTCACTTCATGGAGAACACCACTGTTTTGAAGTGCCAGTACAGCCCAGCCAAGTCTTTTCATGATAAAAAAGCTATGCATCTCAAGCTACAGCAAAATGACTAAGTTTGTACAAGTAAGAATATCTCCAAAAACAGAGAAGCACACCAATTTAAACAGAGTTGATCCCACCCTGGCCAAGGATGCATTCTGAAGTCCCTTCCAACAAATGTAATATGTATTTCATATAAATTTTATTTAGATGTGATTACTGAATTTATTTTTCTAATCATGGTCAAATTAAATTTAAACTTTTTATAGCTACAAACAACTTTGCCTAGTGGGTCCAAAAAGAAAACATTAAAACATAATTTTAAGCTTCTAAGCTCTAAGAGACCACCTCTCAAATATTTTTAAATGCATCAGATTGTTTAATTCTTTTAGTAACCATTTAAGCACTTATATCAATCCCTGGAGGGGAGGGGGGGAAAGACCCTAACATCTATTTACAAATTGATGTACATACATTTATATCAGCTCCTTTCAATAGCAGAAACTCCAGAATCTCAAGCTGTCCACAGTCTGCTGCATAGTGAAGAGGCTTCCTCCCACCTTCAAGCGTCCGGTTGACATCTTCACCCTTCAATGTAAATATAATTCTAATAAGCAAAATTTTAGAGGTAACACACCAAGAGCAGCTTGAAAAAAATCCAACACCTTCAAATATGCTGAAGAATGTTCAATTCAATATTTAAGTCGCTGCGCAAGAAAAATGAAAATTAAGGTGCTCGATTTCTTCTCCCTCATCCATGCATTTAAGACTATAAGACAGCCTTGGTTCCTTTTTCCATACTGCATCTCAAGTGTAGTGAGTACTCAAGTGCACTAGGTAACTCATATGATTAAAAAAATGAATGAAAAAATAATCATTAGAGCTTGTAAAAAATGCTCACATTAGCTCATTTTGCTTCTCCTTCTCCCCAACTGGGATCCTAGTTATCTGGTAGAGTTACTTTAATTGCTTCTATACATATGGAAGTTTTGCACTCTGAGAAATCAGATGCATAGAAATAAGTCAGCATCATAAGTACATGCGAGTACAGACCATCTACTTACGAAACTGCCCATTCTATTTTATAAATAGCACCTGCCAATTCTACATGATAAAAAAGTCTGAAGACAGTCAATCAAATCAGGACACAAGAAGTTGCATTCTAATGCCACTCGTACAAGTGGATTGAGACATCTCTTAAGGCGTAAACAAAATTTAATTTGGTGAGTGCTTAATCATCTTTATTTCTTCACCTTGGGTTGTGCAACTAAGGATAAACTGATTTGCTGCACTTCAGTAAGGATGTGAAGTTACTGGAAACCAAATACTGACAAGCTATGTGGTGACTTCTTGTTCGTATGTACCAGTAACATTTGTATATTAAGAAGTGGCTAAATTAAGCATCATACCGCAAGCTCTGCATCTCCACAGAAAAACAATCAAAAGAATTTTAGCTACCACACTAATTCATACTTCCTTCACTCCTGCCCCAAATCTCTAGGAAGTTCACAGAATAGAGTGCTTGACATACATCTTCCAGACATTACCTTCCTTCTGAGAATTATCAGACAGAAATCTTATTCTGCATTTGATCTTCTGTATTATCAGTTTTATACTACCAGCCAAATAACAAGACAGCCTCAGAATTCTCTCCTATCAATAGGCTGTTCAATTCTTCTCATAATATACCTTGCTGAAAGTCAAAGCAACACAAGTATTTAACTTCAGGTGTTTAACTAAAACACTGTACATTCTGTGGTCTCAGAGGTCAGGATCCGGTTCTCACACTTTTGAAGGTTCTGGCTTCAAAGTAGCATGAAGTAGCAGCAAGTAGCACAATGAAAAGAAATCTGCAACTGCTGTTACTGACCCTGAAATAGGGATATGGCTTCTGAAGCATGTTGGACATCAGGAGAAAGGTATTTTTACTTTTATCTATGATTTTCAGAACAGCAACAAATTGTACTTCTAAACAAAGTCCTCCACAGCTTTAGCTATGTGAACTATCAACACAGTTTATAACTTAAAATTCCAACATGACTAACTGAAGGTCTAACACTTTATTTACCAGTAAAAGTTGTTGCAGATAGTCTTGTGATGTCACTTCTCTTTTGCTGAATTTCAGTACAAAACGTTGGTGGGGATGTTAATGACTGTGTTCCAATTAAAAAAAAATCCAGATCACAGTACACTAAGCACACAAGTAGTGCCGTTGGTCTGAAAAGCATGTAAGGAAGCAGCATACACTTAGTTTATGTAGAAAGTTGCAAATAATTCTTATTTGCAACTTGCCAGTTTTAAAACAGCTGGCATTTCAGTAACACACAATGTTTGCAGATACATTAAGGATTGGGACATATGTTTAGGAAGCCAACCATGTAAAAGCCACACAATCACTACCTCAAAACAGGCTCTAAAAACTCCTGTAATATCTAACACATGCTAAAACATGGTAAGTAAGGGCATAAGACAGAAGGACAAGCAAGCTAACTCCTGGGACAGCACACAGTGAGGCTACAAAGTTCACATTCAAAAAGAAATTTAGAATCATGTCTCAAGATTAGGACAGTCCAGCAAGGCTCCCCTTCCTTAAGCTTATAAATATTTGGCTCATTGGCTTACACTAGAGGATTTTTTTTTTTTTCTTTTTAAAGAATACACCACAGATACCTCTGTTCTCTCCTAAACTGTGGAATAAATTCCTGCTGGACAATGGACTTTTGGAAGGAAAAAACAACACCCGAACACCAAGTCTTCTAAGTTTCCCTTAGAGATGATGAAAGCTTATTAGCAAAAAGTCAGCAAAGACATCCCAAACATAAGTTAGGCAGATTTGAATAACAGCACTGAGAAAAATGTATCAGCAGCATTCAAAGTCAAACATCAGAATGTTTCAGTCCAAATTAACAGAACCAAGACATCCTATAAGTTACAAAAATAAAAAAAGCAAGTACTCCTCAATTCTGCAATAAGCAAAGTTGAATATCCAGTTGTTTCATGTGTGTGAAAAGCTCCTGTAAAGCAGACCACTGAATATTACAAACCTTCATTTGACCCTTCTTAGAAGAAGGAAGGGAAGACAAACAATCTATTTCATATACAGGGATCAAACTCTAGGACAAGCACCTGCTGTAAATGCAGTCTCTAACACATGTACACCAAAAGTTGCAAGACTCTTCATAGGTAATTTCTCTATGGCCTTTAGATCTCCTGTTTATATCGCCTGGGGCATCTCCCCACTGAAAGAACAGTGGTCTCCAAAGTGGGGTGAAAGACAATCAATTAGGGTTTGAAAATAAACTATTTTTTTGCACTGTTAATAAAGTGTAAAAATAGCATTTATTTAATCTTTTTTCATCTTTAATTTCCATTATTGGATGTTTTATAACCTACTGATACATAGTACAGTAGTACATGTGTATAATTTATAAATAAATATACAGATATTGGTGGTGTATGCTCAAATTTTTTTATTTTTTACAGATAGGGGTACCTGATCAAAAAGGTTTGGAGACCACTGGTCTAGAGCTCTATCTGTATCCATGGAAACAATAAATGAATTCTTTAATTCTTTTTCAGAGGTAGCTTCATGCTGGAAGACTAAACAGTTTCAGTGGAAGTTTTATAGGTCAACTAAAAACCCCCTAAAAGCCCTACCCCTACACACAAATTACTCCAATTAAAGACCAATAGTTATAAAACTCAAGAACAGCCTTATAGTTCCACTTTTGTAAAGAGAAAGTGCCTTTAGACATGAAAATATTCGCTTTATATCTTTAATTGTAGTTCTATTAAATGTTTCAATCTTTATCTACACCAGCTGCCATTTATGTGCTTAAATAAGTCTTCAAGATACAAGTTTCATATAAAATCACCTATAAAATGGGAAAGTCAGAAAACTGCTTGAACCCTCATGATCCAAATCGGTAGCACATGAGTGTCAAAGACAGTAGTTACTACAGCTGCAGCAATAAACCTTTTACTTGGCAAGACATGATGTGAAACACATCTAACATCCCAGATAAGGTTGTCAAAGACTATCTAAACAAGCTGCCGTTCTCCTTTAAGCTTAGGATGTACAATCCTGTGGGTGTTGATTTTTGTCTTCATTGGATGAGCACTCCAAGTTGGATTCTCTTCCTCTTCCACTTCAAGTTTAGCTAAGCCAGGGAGAGACGTTGACTTATGTGGGCAGTTGGGTTCTCAGTTTTGACAGGCTGGCCAGCCACGACAGACCAGATTTTGTATAGGAAACACATCTCTATATGGTGACATCTACAAAGTGATTGACTATGCACTAGTGAATTCAAGCACATTAGCAAAGAAATTATATATTCTAGCTATGGCAACAAGCTCCAAATGCCGATTCACATCTTCATATGATGAAAGAACATCTAAGCATAAGGTCAAGATAAATAAGGCAGCTCTGGTGAAGGTGTGCCTAATTCTATCAACAGAATGAGACAATGTGGTCTCAAGCCCTGTAACAGGCTGAGACAGAAAAAAGCACAGGAAGTTATGAATCAGAAGATTTATGTCTATGTAAAGTTTTCTGAAATTACTGTGGTTTTGATAATATTGGCCAAAGACATGATACTGAATGCTCTGAACTTGGGTATCAGCAATCGATGATTCTCAGTACTGACCTCTAAGACAGCAAAGTAACCAATATTTTGGTAGGCTGAAACCAAGACTGCACTAAACAGCTGCTAAAAGGTTTTCTTTAAAAGAGACCATACTCCACACAGGCATATGGTCAGAACCCACATGAACTGACAAAGAGCAGCATGATTTTTCCTTTACACCCACAGGAACAAAATCTTATACATTTTAGACAAAAAGTGACAGAACAATTATCCCAGAAAGTTTTATGGGACTTTTACTATCTTCTAGAGTCTAACAGAGGAGCACCAAGGTTAATAGTTATGAGGGTACTTTGAAGAAGATGCAATTAAGCCAGAATCAAAGAATCATATCAACTTCAAAATAAAATATACCTCCAAAGGCCACACCTCTCCTGAAAGATTATTTATTTTTACTTTCTAGAGTGGACCTACAAATTCACTAACAATTGTGCAAATGTTTATGCAAAGCCTCAGAAAAGAATTTGCCCTTCCTAAAGGGAAGACAAGATCACCACTAATGACCTTCCAGAATACACGGAGTTTACTTAGTCAGACATTTAAGGCTAAGTCTAGCATAAACCAAATCAGTAATGTTTTCCTTTGCAGATCACATACATAGGACACCGGCTATGCAATAACATTAAAAACCAGTTCAACACATGAAACATCAGAACCAGCAGTTAGCAGGTATCTGCTTTAATCCCCTCTATTAAAATCTGATTACAGGTGAAGAAAAGCCTCTCTGTGAATCGCCAATTGCTAAACAAGACAGCATGAAAGAAGATTTTTATAACACGTTGATCTTATGTCCTACTTAGAAGAGTCACATACATGGATAACAGCAGAATATTAAATTAGAACTAGGTATCAGCTTCAGTTGAAAGCTGGCTATCAACTTTTCACTGAAGGACAGGAAAATAAGAACTTGAAGCTCAGTTCTAAATACTTTCAAGAATTGTCCCTGCTTTTTAAATGACTATAGCAGGGTTCGTTATAGCATCCCCTGAATGCAACTATCACCCACTTTCTGTAATGGAGCAATTCAATCCATAAAAAGATCTGTTGCAAATAATTTCTTACATGAGTACTGTCAAAATTAGTTACTCTTGAACTTAATTCTTCCACTATACCTATCACAAATTTTCCTTGCTCTACCTTTTCTTGCCAAAACTACAAAAGGCCTGGTTGTATCTCATGTCCTTTTCAGTTTAACTCCAGCCAAGCTTTGGCTTTTTTAGTTACAGTCCTGCACACCCTGGGAAAGTGCCTACATTCTTCTTGGGTACCACCCACCCTCAATTCCACCTTTCATGCTCCCTCTCTTTGTACCTGAGCTCAGAAAGGAGTTCTCTGACAGCCAAGCTGCCCTCCTGTCACATCTGCTGGATGTCCCAGAGTAATATGTAAGGATCTGCACCTTAACAGCTGCCTCAAATTCTGCCAAATTTATTTCCTTATTCTTTTGCAGCCTTAGTTAAAAGAATGAATCAGATTTCACTGACTTTGTCCCTAATGCACATTATGACATCAGCTCATTGAAAATGTTGAACGAACAAGTTTAGTCATAAATTACAAGTCCTAAAGCTCATTATTTTCCAGGCAGATTATTTAACCACACCAAACTGACACTGTCCTTGAATAGCCCCCGCCTTTTCTGTAGGCTCTATTACACAGACTGTATTCCATGCCTCCCTTGGTCTAGCTTTACCTGCTAACTCCCTTCCTTCACAGTTCTTCCCAGTTTCAAAAGCATCAACACAAGCCAAATGAGCTGAACTAAACTCACCTAGCGTCACTCTAGCATTCCTACAGCATACTCCATGCACTTCAATCAGAGGCTTACTTTGCAGTGCACACCATCTGAAACTGAATCTGAGCCAGCAATTTATTCACTGGGGCACTATGGCTTGCCAGCAGTGTTGCTCTAGAACATTATTGCCATAGCTCACCCATCAGTTTAACACCAATTTTGTCCTGTACAGCAGTTACAGTATCACTACCGCCAGCCACAGCTTGATCCTTTCCTGTCATCCCCTCTCCACCCCCTGCACCAGAATCAGTGGCTGAACAATTAATCCAGTGAGGGAACTAATCAGTCAGAATTAACTTGATCTTTTTTTCTCTCCAGCCGAATCTGTTCCTTCATCTGATTCACCATTTGGCACCTGAACACACGAGAAATAAGTAGCTGGGATTTACACTGCAGTTCTACCACAGGAATAGAAACTGAAAATTGTGACCTCATTAAATCCTATTGCATAGGTTAACTGTATTCGTAGAGCAGTATCTGTAATATTGGTGGCATTAAAATGCTCTTTCAGATTTAGAAACTACTCCATACCCCCATCTGTGTTTATCCTATCATGCAGAAATAACTTCATCTCCAGTTTTAATGAAGGAAACCGGATTCCATGCAGTCAGATGTCCCTAGAGTACAGGGAAGCATTCTACAGGAGCTACACTGCTGGGTAATTCTTGCCTCCATTATTCTGGAAAAATATGAACTCACTGTACAGTCTGTTGTATGACTTCCATCTCTTCACATACAAAGGATGGCCATTCTTATAGAGTATTAGATAATTCTGACATTTTAAATATAGCAATAACTTTACTGTTGTTGTCTGAGTGGGAAAGAGGAAGAGCAAAAATCCTCATTCTATAAAGAAAAGTTTAAGTCCTATGGATATTTGGAATATCTTACTGCATATTAAGAATACTACTTCTGAACACTTCATATTTTACCATCTTCTGTGCAGGCCTTTGTCCACACTGGTTGCATTTGTTTTTAAAAAATTCAACAAAGAGATTAAACAAGATAGTTCATCCAACCAAACTCTCATTGTACAAATTTATAGCAAAAGATGTTAAGAATTCACTCATGGAAAGCAGGAACGTCTCAGATTTTAAGCAGTTATATTTCTCTGGTGTAGGAACAATAGGCAAATATGTACAGATGAAAGAGAAAAGTAAAATTAAGATATCGTACCTTTTTGTTTCTTTGTCACATCATAGTGCATGGCCTTTATATCAGAACGATCACATGTGTAAAATTCCTTTATGCAACATTAGCAATATTCTTCACTTTAAAATGCATGGTGTAACAAAAAAATGCCTCCTGGGATTTTATGCCAAAATAAACATTTGAAAACAAATAGGTGAAATTCAGTGTAGCATCTGCTTTTTACATTCACCTTCACAAGATGTCTTTTAAAAAAAAAGAATTCCTAGGAGATAGCTAGGTAAGCTTTGATACACCTCCATCATTGCTACTAGGTGTAACTGAAATGTAAAGTCTTTCTTACATTGTGAAATTCTGAATCCAGAGATCCCTCTCTGATTGAGAATACCATGGTCAGGTGTCTCAATTTTAACTCTGTAAAACAAAACTGGCAGAAGTAAACTGTAATTTGTTCTGTTGTATACAATCTGAAGACATATTTTGCCACAATAGAAACTATACTGGTATCCACTGAATGAAATCTTTCCTTCCAATCTAAATTATTTTTAGTTTTTACACCTGATTGCCTCAAAGAGTAAATTTTAGATTTAAGTGAAACATAGATAACATGAGCTTTGAAACCACTTAAAAGCAATGTCTTCCTTAGTCTTCTGAAGGGAAAGCAAGCTTGAACAAACCACACCTCGGAAAACTTATTAGCCATACACTCAAACAGGGTTTAGCAGACAATCTTGCACTTCCATAAGGGGGGTGTGGCAGGTATGGAGGAACTAATGTGTATTAAATCTTCCCCTAATACTCTCCTTCCTCTTCTCAAAGTTTGAGTCAGCTCATACCCCTTCAATCATTCTCCAGTACAACTTTTTCCAGATTCATCCATCTCTGGAAAGACTTTTAAAAAAAGCAAGCCAAAACAAAACCAACATAAATACGCTGAAGGCAAAAATACATTTAGCTATCTTTGTCATTCTACTTGTATTCTCAAAATGGTTTTATTTTAAGTATTTAAGCCAAAGTTCAATGCTTAACATGTATTTGTTTCAGTTGCGACAGAAGTAAACAGTTGAAAAGTCTATGAATGTACAAGTCAGCTCTAGGGCTCACCTAATCCAAAAGTTACCTCTCTAGCACTGCAGATCTAAACACCTTGATTGAGGATCCTTAAAAACAATACAGCAGAAACAACTGAAAAAAACCCTATTTTCTACATACTTTTATTCATCAAGGTAAATCATTCTACAATTTCTAAAATAACTGTGAGCTTAAGAATACTGTAAGTCAAACAAAATCTTCTGCCCTTATTCTACTTGCTGTAACAGTAAAAACATAAAATGATGTTTTTACATAACTAATCCATGGGTCATAAACAGTGGCGGTAATGAGGGAAAATTCAAATGTCACGCTTCCTGAAACCTGACTAATAATCTAAAAATATAAGGACAGTTTAATTCTACAAACTTGTAAGTCTACTGACTCATGGAATCACAGACTATTTAAGGCTGAGAGGGAACTCTGGAGGTTATCTAGCCCAACACCAGCTCAAAGTAGGTCTAATCAGATCAGGCTGCTCAGAACATTGCCCAGCTGAGTTCCATACACATCTGAGGACAGAAGATTCCACAAGTTCTCTAGGCACAAGTACTTTCCAGGGCTTGATCATCCTCACAGTGGAATATTTTTCTCTTATATCTAACTGGAATTTTTCACGCTCCAACTGGAACTGTTGCCTCTTACACTTTCACTGTGCACCTCTAAGCAAACTTCGATATACTGCCCTTAGTACAAAAAGGCAACAATAAAATCTTCCCTTTATCTTCTCTGCAGGAAAAAAAAACCTCAAAAAAACCCAGCCCACCACAATTCTAACAGCATCAACCTGTATGTCCTCAGCAATCCTGATCACCTGCAAACTCTTGACTCTGAACATGTTCCAGTATGTCAATGCCTTTCTTGTACTAAGAAGCCCAGAGAACTGGACACAGTACTCATACACAGCCTCAGAAGCAGTAAGAAGGGAAAAAAAATTCCTTCAACCCGCTGGCTGTTTTCTTGCTAATACAGCCCAGTATGCTGCTGGCCTTCAATAACACAAGGGCACACTGCAGACTCATCTGCAGCTTGATGTCCACCAGGACCCTGAAGTCCTTTTCTAAAAAACTCCTACCTAGCCAATTCATCCCCAGCTCGTACTGCTGCATGGGCTTACTTAAGCAATACTACCAATATGAACCCCGAAAGGTACCACTGCTAACCAGTCACCAATCGCAACCCTGAGTCCAACAGCCCAGCCAATTTTCCACCAACCTTACAGTCCACTTACCCAGCCCATATACCACAAACTTCGACTTGGTCTCTCATTGTATCCTTACAGTGTCAAATGTGTTCTAGCAGGAAGAGGATTTGCTCCACAGCCTTCCCTGAGTCTGAGGCTAAGCTGACCTACATATAGTTCCCCCGATCTTCCTTCTCACCATTCTTGAATATGAGTATGATATTTGCTTTCTCAGATTCATCAGGAACATTCCCTTTCCTTCCTTTGTCTTTCTTTCATTATCAATGCATTAGACCCTTCTAGTGCCCTTGAGATTCCTTGCTAGTTTTAACTTCAACTGAACTTTGGCTGTCATGCCTCTACCCCTGCACATTTGTGCAATGGTTCTACACTCCTTTCATGAGACTGTTTTGCTTTCACCTTCTGTGTAACTCTGTGTATTGGTTACAGATTCCTCAAAATATGTGACCAGGGACATAAGTTGTAATTCCAGTAGTCTTGAAAAGCACTCTCAACTCAACATTTCTCATGCTGTCACAAGCAAGTCCCAGAACACAAAGAAAGGCCCCTGAAGCATCTTAAACTTCTTTACTTTAGACAGACTGCAGTATCATCTCATCTATATTTAAGTAACACCAAAAAAAGGCAATCTGATCTTCCATCATAGAAACAGAATTTTATAGCTCGCCTCCCCTGAATTTTTCCACCAATCAGTTGCTTAAACACAGAACTGGAGCCTCAAATACCCTGGTTTTCAATTAACTTTCTTTAAAGAGACTCAAGAAGAACTAAAATGGAACGCTATGAGTTCAAGCAAAAAAATCTCTCATTTTTTACTTTTGCCAGCACAAGAAACTAAGCTGAGGTTTACCACTGAAAACTCAAGTGCTACTACCTCAGTTTTCTTACTATTGAAGTGTTCTCACTATTGAAACATTCCTTGGGCTTAAGTGCAGAGAGTCCAGATTCCTCATATGACCTGATGAAGAGTGGTTTCATCCTCCTCAGTCTGCCTCTGGAGTGGTTCCATACATATTCCCTTCTGTAACCACAGTTCTCACCTTATGACTGCCAAAGAGCTGATTCATGTATTTTTAACCTTAACTTAAAGTTGGATTTGTAGGTGTCTCTTGTTCCAATATATGTATTTCTGTAAAACATGTTGAAGAAATCTGACAGCATTATACAACACCAGTACTTAGGAGAGCTCATACGAAGTATTCAGCTGGTCTACACTTTAGGCCTTCAGTTCAATGATCCCACAACTTTCCAGTTTTTTTGAAGTGGTGTTGTAGTTCAGCTGAGTTTTTCCCCCTCTATATAGTCTCATGGTCTAAAAGGCAGCACTGACTTTGAAGTAGCTTTTATTCCTGCCAAGATATAAACTGATTTAGCCAACCAAAATCCACACTAGCACTTTCACAGGTCCTTGGAGATTACCCATCGAAAAACCCTGAAAATGAATTCAGTAATTCAGTCCTAATGGCTTTTCCTGAAAAACTTATTTCTAGTTTTCAAGTTAATTTTCAAAATTGACACCACTCAAAACACCTTTGAGTAGTGGGTACAATAAATTAGTCTTGTCTTCCAAGCTGCTTATACAATTTTCTCTAGAAATTTTGTCATGGTAACTGAGATGAAGCACTAGTCTGAAGCAGCTTCTGCTGGGTAAAGCAGAGAGGTTAAATATCTGCATCTGTTACTGAAACTGACTCAGTTTTAAACTGTTACAGTAGACATACCCTCACATCAGCTGTCTTAATACCAACCTGAAGATAACCAAACCACTAGTCTAGTACTTTAGAGAAGGAAACTATTTTTATAAGCTTCTGGATATTTCATCATAACCCTAGACTAACATGCCATTTCCACATTCCTGTCCGTTTATTATTAATTAGAAAAAAGAACAATTTAAATGACCAGCTCATAACACAGATCAGTGCAGCATATTATTTAAACTTTTGTACATTTTTTTTCCCTGTAAGAGAAAAAAACCTCTTTGACATATGATGCTTTGGAGATTGCAGAACTAAGAACTGGGCAGAACAGATGAAAGAAATTCCACATTTCCACTCAACCTGATGCACTGAAAAACCTACTCAAACAATGAAGGAGGCCTAAGGAGAAGCAACAGTTTTCTATATATTCTGCTCAGCAAGATTATTGAGTCTCAAGTTTTCTTGTCTCCATCTTCTGATTCACACGAAAAGTAACCCTATTGCCCCTGGTCAATATTTAACCTAAGAGCAAGACTGGAACACAGCAAAGTAACTAATAACTCAAAGGCTGGGTTAAGTCCAAAGAGCAGAAAGGGAAGGAAAAAGATTAAGTGTTGTAACTTGTGAATTGTTTATGATTTAGAAGCAGATTTCTTCAGTTAATAACTAGCAGTAAGTTCCTGCCAAAGCTGAGAAATCAACTCATTGTAACTGCAAGTAGGCAGTTTCCCATGGCAACTGCAAAAATTTTGTGCAGGATCCAAGTTTTCATTTAAATTCTCTGTATTTTCAAAAATTACTTACTTTCAGTCCACTAAAGAAATTAACGTAACCCTGTCTCATTCAATCTGCCACAGAGAGACTACTGCTGCTGCTGCTCAGTGGTTCAGCAAATTCTAACCATTCCAGTAGTTTTCCAACTGCAGCCCGAGTGGATCACAGTTGTCTGTGGACAACTGAACAGAAACTAATGACCTAGATTTATTGTAAAGGATAACTACTTTCCACTTAGAGAACTTCAGACGTTCTTTGGCTTTTGTTTAACAGCCTAGAGCAATTGCATTAGCTAAGCCTTTCTACAGATTATTTCTGTGTTCATGGTAAGAGATATTTAATAACACCTTTTTGACACTGCCCATTTTTTTTACTCCTCATCCTCTAAATTTCAAAACCTGGAGCAACAAGGAATTTTCCCTGAATGTTTTGGGGAATATTTGGCACAAGTCATCTTTACACCTTCCTCTTATCGCATGTTACTGAAACAAACAGAAATAGCAAAATCATCCACAAGAAATCCTGTAGGTGATGATTAAAAAGCAAAATCAAGTTCACAGATGTTGAGAAGGACATTTCTTGAGTACATAAAGTTAAATCTCTGTGGGAGAGGCTGCAGACATCAAGGGCAAGTTTTCATTGCTGTTCTGGATCCACATCTAGTCTTTGCTATTAATTTTGCTTGCCATATCCATCTAAGCTTCAGTATTTAAAAAGCTGGAAAAAGGCTACTCAAAGAATTTCAGCACAACATTTCCACTCAAAGACCCTCACTGGTTTATCAAAAAGAGGTATCTGTTCTGATGATACTGTGTGTGTCTCCAGTTGGCATTTTACAGCAAGTTCTACAACCACAGCAGACAGATGTAGATATCCATGTACGTTTAAAATGTGTATCTACTTCACAAATCTCTACTTCGATAGAAGCCTCAACTGCTAATGGTAACAATACTTGGTCTACACAAGTTAAGAAAATGAATTATGAACCTGATGCTGGATTTTGCCTGCCCTGATATGGTATTTAGAGTACTCTGAAAAGCTTTTATAAGCACTCCTACACTTAGTTTGGTTTAAGCCAACAAAAAAGGTACTTAACAAGCATACTTTTCAGGTTTTGTTAGTGGTAAACAAGTATCTAGCTTATCCACCATAATCAAATGCAATCTGAAGTGCTTTGTCAGAGTCAAAAGAATACGATTCCAGAAACAACTGCTAAATAAACTGAAATACTGAGCCATCTGTGCTTCAGTTGTTGTATCAGCATTTTTAGAGACAAACAAACCTGACACATGAGCTGTTCTGTAGAACAGTAATGAACCTGTTTCCTAGCTACAGCTTCTAGAAACTTGCGCTACAATCCCAGCTTCAGAGATGTGTCAAATACATGCATTATTGAAAACTGTTGCTCTTCCCCCTCCTCTGACCAAATCCTTAATCTAAGACTTGAGTGAGAAATAGTGGAAACCACTCACTATTTGCATTAGCAAGTGATGAAACAGGAATGAAGGGACCAGTTTTGTAGCTTCTCATAGCTCTTACAAATTCTTATTTAAAAGTTTTGTTAGGCAACAGCTCACAGTAATGGCAGCAACTAGTTCTGACAGAATAAACTGTTGCAAAGTATTATTAATTCTAACAAGAGACTCTGTCCAGAGTACTACTTTAATTGATGAATGTTAGTGTGCTAAATATTCTAGATCATGAACTGAAACAGCCAATGATCAAACACACTTTCTAAGCTACCTCTGCTTAGAAGAATTGTTAGAATTTGGAATGAAAGTTAAAATGCTTTAGTTATAGCACCAGGGCTTATCTACCAGACAATACACAAAACCAAAACCATTTAACCACTAATTCTTAAGGAATCACAGCCAGATCTAATGACTGTATACCTTGACATAAAACTAATGGCTCACTCTAAAGACGTGTTAAGTACTGCATTCATTCAACACAGCACAGTGTCCATTTTCACAGGCAACACTGAGCTGGCCTAAAAGGGTTTTTCCTCCAGAAATGATTGGCCAGACTCCATGTTTTAACACTGCTGCATTTTGATCTGATTCAGGTGATACCCACTCTAAGGGTATACCAATCATAAAGTATTCCAGCCCACGTAAGTGCCAGATAATGGCGAAACAGCAGACATCAACCATACTTAAACCAGAAATCAGATGAGGTCTCAGTAATTCAGTACTCTACCATCAGCAGACTGACAACAGATAACACTATCAAATCAGAAAAATCTACAAAACACCTGTTCATGTAGTTTCATACAAACTCAAGCTTAACATGTCATATCATCTAGTCATGGAATTCTGAAAGCAAGTTTGGACAGATAAAAATACACTGCACCATGCTTCACTTCCTCGGTGTCACTAAGTTTGTATTACAGTAAAATATTAAGTTCAAGGCTAAAGCAATCCAAAGCTTTAGTAATAGGATTCAGGCTATTTCCATCATTAGATCATTGCTCCAAAAGTTAACCAGCTGAGCAAAGAATAAAAGCCACTATCATCCAATCTGCACTTAGTTGCTAGCTCTGAATTAAAGCACTTTCAGGTACTGTAAGAGCTCCAATATCAACATCTGTATTAAAATCCTCAGCACATGTTGTCTAAAGAATGCACAGGAAGTGACTGTTTTCCTTCCTAGAACAGTAGGCACCAGCTATTGGGTTTCAGTTTCAACAGATGCCAGCCTGATATTTTGACTTCTATGCATGACCTAAAAACTAACAATAATAAAAAACCCCACACAGTAATAAATATGAGTTCTCAAAGTTAAGGTTGTACTCCAGCATAAAGATATGAGAGGATAAACAGAAAATATCTTCCAAAAATTACTGCTATAGTTCAAAAAATACTGAATTTAAATGTTATAATTGGGGCTTAGCAACATAAGCATGACTTACGCCTCTAGATTCTAAACAAAGGATATGTCCAAGGCAAGATCAAGTGTTCTGTCAAACCCAAAGCAATGAAGCTTAGCTTCAAAATAAATTTTCATATAAGATTAACAGGCATTATTTTCCTGTGCACATTGAGTTTACATTTTCTTCAGCATATGCATAACAAGATATGAAATATCAAAAGCAGTATTAATGAGTTCTAGAAGTTTTGTGCCTTAACAGAGTTTTGTTGACATGCTGAAGCAGTTGATTGGAATCATGCAGAAACAAAACATAGAAGTAAAAAACTTAATCAGAAAAGCTGTTTTTAAATCCATAAAATAAATGCTGCTTTCTAAGCAGCATATATGTAAGAAGCCATACGCATTAACATCCACAAAATGGCTCTGTAAAGCCATTATATACACTTATTCAGCTTCACTGTAATACTTCCATTAAAACTTACCAATATTGATATTGCACTTTTATAATTTAAATAATCCATCTACAAAAGTTAAGCTATTTTCTCCAGATTTCACCAGCAATTACTGCTGAAAATGCTTTCGCAAATACAGTCTACTAACTTGTCACAAGAACAGAACTAAAGACTGAATTTTGTATTATACTATAATTAAAGGAACATACTTTGAAATTAAAAGTATTTTCTTCTGAGTTACTATCTCCAAGATAAATTTAAGTAACAGATAATTAATACTTCATTATGGGCCAAATTCAAGCTTTTTAAACCATGCTAAATATCCATCCCTATAGCCAAGGAACACAGAATACTATTATTGAAGTGATTGAGATGTCAGCAATCCAAGAAATAAGGATTCTCCCAAACGCCTCACTTGAATACAAAGGATCCTATGAAATTCTTTATATGGGGCATACATAGAAATGCAGATCTCACCTCACAGGAACTGTCCTGACCCCTTTTTTTTTTTTTTTTTGATGTAAGGACTTGAAACTTCCTCCTCCTCATTGCATTACCTGAATCAAGTACTGGAAGTGTTTTTGAACAACCATAGAAATAATTTTTAAATATTTATTGCCTATGGTATTTGCAATCATACCATCACTGACAAATCAGTTTAGAAGAGATATGCTGATGGTAACTGTTCTATGGAGAGCTCTTCTATCTTTTGTCTCACATGGCCTTCCAGCTCATCTTTCCTCCTTGAAGCTAATCACTAATTTATAGGCCACAAGTGTGTTAAAAAGCAAGTTCATAAATTACTGGAGTTTGGGGAAAGTACGTATCAGTCATTCAACAATAATTATCAAGACCTGATCTTTGCTCATAAGAAACTTTGAGCACGCAATCCTGTTTTATAAACTGACTCCATAATTAGATACATTTTAGAATATTCTTTGAACTTTGGCTGGAAGTATGACAGGCAAATCTCCAGAATACCTTTCTAGTGATGTTTTGGTCTGTTCAGCTTATTAGCCGGTGCATGCAATTACTCTATTTGATTTTCAAAGTGTAGCTTAAGGCTAAGTAAAATGATTTCACCATTTCCCTTTTGGCCTGTAACCAGTGAGGAAGGCAGCAAAATATATAAGCAAAGACAAAAATCTAGACCATACTCTAATTCTTGTTGCAGCAAGAAGGTTACAAAAATTCTTTCTTTGGAGAAATGCAATAACCCTGGGCATATTATGTAGCTCTACTGAACTACAGAATTACACTGCATGCAAAAGACTAAAGACCATAAAAACTGTCAAAATGCTAAAAAGCACCAAAACCCAACTCCTCCAAACTTCTTCAAAGCCATATACATGTGCCTATGCATTATGAGTTTACAAGAACATATCTCTTCCCCTTCCTACTCTCCCTCACCAGAATTGCAACTGCTTTCACAATAACATCAAGTTATTTGCTGTCCTTTATTTAAAAAAAAAAAAAACACACTGAAAAAACCCCAACACACACACACAAGTACATTCCAGCGAAACTGAGAATTAAGACAAGAACTGTAGCTTGTTCAATAGGACTTATTAATACCGATTGCTTTCCAAGTCAGAGAGCTACAGATCTTCACTGCATAAGACAGCAACACAGATACTAGTCCCTGAAACATTTAAAGAAAACTATTGTTTCCCTCCCCATCTCTGGCATGTGTTTGCCATTGATGGTCACAATCAACATAGGCTTTAGCATCAATTTGCAGTAAAAAGAACCAATAGTATATCCAGCATCCAATAAAGATTTCACTCTTTTTAATATGAGCAGTGCTAATTTGTACCTACCCCTCCTCATAACGAGCTAAATCAGTAAAACATCTAATAGTTCAAAACTGCTGAAACTGCAACGTGTAAGAAAAACAGTTGTTGTATAACTGACTGGTCAGTTACGGGCACTTATTAATTCCAGCTAATGCTTTTGGCCTAGTAATAGGAGATCTGTCTACACAAATGAAAACTGCCTCTTTCCATAGAATTGTATTGGCTGGTAAATACAACATTCAAGGTGGAGCTTTTGCTGAGGATGGCAGGAAGAAAAATTAAGAATAACTTAATACAAACCTTCAGCTTCAGAAATGTGCTAGTTAGGTACAAATAAGTAACTTTATGCATCCAGACAAAAGTGTGAACATACATAAGTTCAAACAAGCATAAACAGAAAGCCATAAAAAAAACCTGCTAAGAACACTCGGCTCGGGATGCATATAAAAAATGAACATGTGGCTTAAGCAATGCCATTTTATACATCCTCTGGCTTCCTGTTCCTAAGTTTTCTCTACCTACCTTTCTTCTATACCTTTTAAATTGCCTTTCAGTCTCATAAAAATTCTTGGACTTGATAATCCTGCATTTCTGAGTCCACTATGTTCTGCTTAAACTTGGGATAGAATATTTCACCTTCAAGTCCTGATATCTTAACAGCTAAGCATATAGATGTTGTTTGGTTTATTGTGAACTGTCCAGGAGATTCCTTTTTTACGCATTTTGACACTGCTGCAAGATCCATTCATTCAGTATTTTTACTTATGTGGCCTGCATGACTCACCAATTCCACAGTACCCAAATCAACATTCAAAGCATAACCTTCACAGCTAACACAACCTTCTACATATTATTCCAAATGGAGGCAGAAGTGTTCTCTTGGACTTCTAGAAAGCTTAGCTCATCTTCTGTATGCCCTCCCGTTGAAATCAAAATTAACTAACTGAATTGGAAGACGAGTTAGGTTTGAAAAACAAGGATTTAGTAAGACAAAAACTGATAAAAGAGGGAAAACTAAGGTTAGAATAAGGGAGGGTAGGAAGAAAAAGGAGTAGTACTAGAAGTATTTTCCTCACACCACTGAATTCTCTGCTTGTTATTCATAACCTATTCCTAACTTCGTACTGTTGTATTTAGTAATGTATATGGAAAAGACCACAAACTCAACAAAATAGGATATATTCACAGCAGAGAAAATTCACTTTCAGTTTAGGCAATGGACTACGTTAGTAAAACTTCCAGCAGCAAAAATTTAAATTCAAGTCTTATTAGGATCTGATTTTGATCACACTCATTTTTTGCAGCAAACACCAATTAGAGACAAGACAAATTAGCATAATAAGAACAACCCAAACAGAAACAAGTACTTTATTTTTTATTTAAGCATAAAAAAGTCAAATATGAGTCACATACTTAGACAATCTCTTAAAGCCACCAAGAGTTTCAGATCACAGAAGCCAACTGAATGAACAAAATGACCACAGGCCTGACATCAACATCTCAGAAAGATACTAGTACATTTTGCAGTTCCAGATTCGTGATTAGTCTTAAGAACTCCATTTACATTTCAGACGAAAATGGCTTCAGAATCAGTTATATCTGTACCTTCAGAAAAAGGACAGATTTGAGAATTCTGGGATGTTCATTCAGTCGCGAGTCATACATTCCACCACAGTACCAGGTTTCAGGTGAGTTTATTACTCCATGCTGTTTATATAAACTACTTAACTGATGCACAAAATATTAATATTTATGAGCAATTCTTTGCCACATGTCCTCAGACCCTTTTGGATCAGACTGGGGAAATTAGCCATCCTGAAAAGGTGTTTCTCATCAACCTCATATATCTTATTGTACCCACTACTAAAAAGTAGCTGCCGCTCTGTGTTATTCTG